>NC_050448.1:127849955-128179955 GCF_903995425.1 Onychomys torridus
TGAGTCAGAAGCAGCAGGCCGGCCATGCCCTCGTGGGCCCATCAGCCCTCAAAGCAATGATTTCAAGCTGTTAAACTGTGTGACACTCCTCACATTAAGTGCCTGTAGTTTCATCTACTCGGGAGACTGAGCATCCCCTGAACCCAGGAGTGTGTGACAAGCCTTGGTCAACACCTAAAACCCTGTCTCAAAAAGCAGTAAGAGGCGGCGGAGGGAAGGCGAGGCTGAATGCTCTGTCGCCTGCCTCCTGCCGTGTAAGCGCGTGTAAGCGCGGCTCCTTTATCACTGCTCGTTTTTTCCATTGTCTTAGGGAGGTTGAGCAGCATCCGCTGGGCTGGAAGACCCTCTAGCTCGTTCCTTCCCAGTGCTGCACACGGGAAAGTGGCTGTGTGTGGAGGTACTAAGGGTTATCTCAAACAGCCAGTTACCAAGCTCTGAAACTTGCTATATAAAAATGTGCATATAGACAGTTAAAAGCAGGATGCTGAGGTGATATCTGACATGGCAGCTGCTCTGCTGTGCCTTTTAAGCAAAGGATAAAAAGTGCCATTAGGAAGGTGTGCTCTTTTCCTTTGCTGCACTAGAATCCAGCCTTTCCTTGCCCAAAAGATGGCTACTGCAGCAGGGTTTTCACCATTTTGATGTACAAGAGTCAAAGAACCCGAAAAGACACAAAATCTGTACAGCCCGATCAAAGACAGCAGAGAAAGGCAGGGGAGAGCAAAGGGTGAGGAGATATTACAGAAGACAGGAACCGCACAAACCCTGCGGGGGAGGGGGGATGTCAGCGCTGTGTCAGAGCCACAGACAAGACAGCACAGGGACAAGTGTTCATGAAGGGGAGGCGCAGGCTCACAGGGAACAGCAGGGGCAGATGCAGAGTGTTCACAGAGATCACAGCTAGGGATGTGTAGCCCCACAGGGTGTAATGACAGACCCGGCGAGATGTGCGCACCTTTAATCCTAGCACTCGGGAGGCAGAGGCAGATGGATCTCTGTGAATTCGAGGCCAGCCTGGTCTATAGCGTTCCAGGGCAGCCAGGGCTCAACAGGAGACTCTGTCTCAAAACAAAAACAACAAACAAAACCAAAAAAAAAATTCTGTGAAATTTTTAAGGTGCCAAAACCTTAAGCTTAGCTAGGAGAACCAAAGAGGGCACAAGAGCCCACAAAGAATAAGCCAGACAAGGACATGAGGGGCAGGAAGGGACACCTCAACACCGGAAACTCAGCTCATGCCTGTGTGACCTGATTATTAAATAACAGACTTCAATTCATATATTTAACAAGTTTAAAAATAAAACAGGAAAGGTAGTGCATGCCTGTAATCCTGGCACTCAGGAGGTAGAACCAAAGCCAGCTTGGGCTACATCAGACCCTCCTTAAAACAAACCAAAGAAACTTTAAAAATAGGAGCTGGGCGAGTAGCTCAGTGCTACAGCACTGCCTAGCATGCATTAAATCCTGGGTTTACTGTCCAGCATTGGGAAATAAAACCACCAATAAAGAGGGGCAGGCGCAGCACAACCACTCCATGAGCCATGCTGTTGGATGGCTTTGTTCATGACTTAACCGAAACATGAAGACTGGCACTTTATCCATCACAATGCTATCTTTATTTCCATATTATCACATACAGACATTTGGTAATATTTTACCCTTGATTCCAGAGCTCCCAGAGTCCTCTGCTTCTCTCTGCCTCCATATGTGATCTATGTCAAAGCGCGAGCCTACTGAGGCAACTGTGGCCTCACAGTCATATAGAATGTGACTTACAGCGGCCAGCACATCACCAAGACACCATCACTTTTTTATTTGACTGGAACAGAGACATGCTGGTCTTAGCACCTACAAGGGGCCAGTGCGGCTGTCTGCTCCCATGGTGCTATACTCTTACACAGACTAGTGAGTTCAGTCCTTACACCAAAGAAACAGACTTGCCGACGTCAGGGAATGGTAACACAGCATGATCAGTAGGAACAAAGTGTTTCATTTGTCCATTTATCACAGGATACATAAATTCTTACATCCCACACACATATTTGTTAGTTAAAAAATTTATAGATTTTAATTTGGCCTAATCCTTAGTCAGTTTGAAATTACAGCCCAATTAATTTCTGAATCCATGTTCATAGTGAAAGTTAAAAACAAGAGTTACATAGACAACCGGAGTGGCTCACCCCCACTCTCACTTTGGTGCTCCCCATGTCCAGGCTAACGCTGGGAATGAAGTAGAAACACTACATCGTAAAGCAAGGACACATCTGTAAATACTTCCCATAGTCAGCTGACCCAGCAAATCAAAAGAATCATGGGGAACAGATGCAAATGATGGGTATTACTGCAGGAGACAGACGCAGGTCTTTGGAGCTGACTTTAACAGATAGAAAACTTGGCTTCTTGTCAAAAAGACAACATATTGTTAATCTTTGGGAAGAAATTCTACCTTTTTAGTTGAACAAGAACAGAGAGAAACAAAGGAAAATAAGTCAACTGTATGTTTTTCCTTTTTTCTGGAAGATTTTTCTTGGGTAACTCTGCCCTCTTATATCCTGTAAGAGGAGGCTACGGCAGGGGATCTTCAGTAGATACCATGAGTATCTACCCTTTTCCCCCAACAGGCTCAAGCCTAATTTAATCTTTTGTTTTATTTTGTAAAGCATTGCCTCTCTGTTTAGTTTAATATATTTTATATTTTTTTAATATATGTTAAGTATTTTCAACAGTCAAGTCAGAGATGTTCTTTTTAAAAAGGCATTTTCCTTTAAAAAGTTAAGTTCCCTCCCCCTTACCCGCCCCCCCAAGGCTTTTCTCCTTTATTTATTGCCCCCAAATCTTATTAAGTCATTCCTAACTGTTTTTGCCAAAGGCCACAACGAAGGTATCTGATAAGTGCGATAGTTAATCCACTCACCAGAAACTAATCAATCTAAGCACTTCAGTTTGACAGATCAACCTTTCTTTCTTTTTGGTTTTTTTGAGACAGGGTTTCTTTGTGTAGTCTTGGCTGTCCTGGATCTTGCTCTGTAGACCAGGCTGGTCTTGAACTCACAAAGATCTACCTGCCTCTGCCTCCTGAGTGCTGGGATTAAAGGTGTGTACCACCACCACCCAGCCAAACCAACCCTTTCTTGAAGATGGGCAATTTTACTTATTTTTAACTGAAATTTAAAAGCAGGGAGAAATCCAGCACTTTTCGGAAAGGCCACCCGCCAAGGCTATCATCTCTTTGTAGCAGCAGCATCGCTACACACAGTGCAAGTCTTCAAAACTACTCCAAACAGCACTTTTCCCCAAAAAGAAGTTCACTTATAAAACCCCAGCATAAAATATTTAGCTCTCCAATGAATAAACTGATACAATCCATAACTGTCTTGGGATAACCAGAATGTACAGGCACCTCCTTGCCTGTCACTCATATCCAGTGACATCAGATGGCAGACACGACTAGTGTAGTTAAAGGGAAGCAGGGCGGAATGCACTTTGATACTGGCCATCGGGAAGACTCACAGGTGGGTAGTTAGGAAATTAGAAAGTGACGGAGGAAAAGGCAAGGCATTATAAATCAAAACAGGCTTAAGGCCCTAATAGCCTATACACACTAATGGCACAAGTCTAAATTTTACATCTTGTAATTAATTTACATAACTATGATGTATATATAAATTTAAAATCTTAAAAAAATTAAACTTACTTTTACTTTTTATTTGCTCATCATTAACCTTAATCTAGGCACTTTAATCTAAAAATGCATTTTTAAAAACACATTTTAGATCTTTCTGTATAACACACTCTTAAAATTAATGCAGCCCACGTTAGGACCACAAATCAAGAAATCCAACCCACTGACAAACAAGTAGTTCATGATCTTAAAACAAAATTAATGAGGCTTTCAAAATATATAATATACTTTGCCACTTGTTCATATGTTTATCATAAGGACATAAAATATATTCCCATATCATTTAAAATATTTAAATGTGTTCTATTTCTGAGAGGGAAATTCCTTTAAAACCCAAGCTAATAGTATGAGTATTTTTAAAATTTGGGTATAACATGGCAAACTTCCAGTGTACTGAGCTCTCTGTGGGGGAATTGTCTGTTTTGTGGACAAAGGAGAAGTTATTTGATTCTATCAGTTTTAGTTACATTTAAAAGAGGATAACTTTTAAAATTATTTTTCTTGGTAAATAAATTATATTTTCAAATTCAGTATTCATCTGAGGGAAGCTGTTCCAATTTATAAAAAGATAAAAATACTTCAGCGTATTATAAACAGGACAACAGTAACACACTCCACAGACTACAGGCGATGACTCCACAAGGCGCACACCGTAAACTGCTCAGTTTCCCACATCTGGTTCTGCCCTCCATCCTCACTGGTTAGTTTCTTTGATTCAAACACAAAAGCAAGTGTAGGAGCAATAAGGCAAACAGTACAGTTGAACATCACTATTGTCTACCTTTGAGTAAATGAAGAAGTAACTTGATGGTTAAGAATACATTTCAGGCAAAGTTAAATGTTGACACTAGAAGTTATAAATTCTTACACACGTGAACCACAATCATCTTGGGTTAGTGTATTTTGAAGGCGCAAAGCATTGAGACATATTCTGAGAATGATACTGGACATTCCAAATAGCGTGAAGACAATTAATAAACTCCTATGTGTTGGCTTCAATTCACAAAACAGCCACAAAATATGCAACATTTCACAACTTAAATTATTACCTAAAGATTATTAAGAAGTCACTCTGGACATATCACACATGGATTCAATGACAGCATTTCTGCATAAATACAGTATGGTCATCCACCTTTGAGACTTCCTTTCTCTCTCCCTGAGTCCACACCATCAATTCTGTGGATTCTGAGGCACACCTCCCAGGAGTTCTTGAAGGTATTGGCTAGCACTCTCGATCCTCTTCTGGTACTATTGTACTTTGGCTTCTAAGAGTGCAGTGGGCACAGCATGGCAGTGTCCACTAGTACAAGTAGAGGCAGGCCTCAGGGCATCCGCACCAAGACAGGCGACTAGCAGCTCTGTGCGGCGGATGAGTAAATGCATGAGGTCCTCCGCCAACGTGTCTATGCTCGAGTAGCGCACCTTCTCAAAGTCAAAGATGTCTTTGAGAAAGAAAAGAACTTGATTCTGGAAAATGAATAGACAAGAAATTGGTATTTATTAAACCACAATTTGTTAAAACTATGAATTGCTAATATTGGAACAGACACCTTAGTTCTGGGCTGGTTTCACATCTCATGGGCAAAGGACTTTGAATTGTATTTAATCTTTTGGGTTATTGTTCTCTATTTCTGTAAAATTTGGGCAAATACTACTTGCCCTATTTTTCGTTTGTTTGTTTGTTTGCCTTTTTCTCTTCCTTTTTTTTTTTTCTTCTTATTGTCATTTTTGTGCCATGGTTTCTCTGTGTAACAGCCCTGGCTGTCCTGTATCTCTCTTTATAGACCAGGCTGGCCTTGAACCTGCCTGCCTCTGCCTCCCGAGTGGTAGGATTGACGATGTGCGCCATCACGTCCTGTTCAGTACACAGAGCTAGCATAATGATCAAAAGAGGTAATCTATGAGAAGCACCCAAGGACTGTGTAACTGTGAGGGGCTGTTTCCCAGTCTTTCCTGTCAGTTCACCCCTGAGCACTGGGCCATACAGGCAGAGGAAAAAGAACCACTCTCAATAATCACAATACTTTTTTTTTTTTTCAGAGCTGAGGATCGAACCCAGGGCCTTGTGCTTGCTAGGCAAGCGCTCTACCACTGAGCTAAATCCCCAACTCCCACAATACTTTTAAATGTATATATTTCTGTTTAAAAAAAGACATACATGAAAAATAATAGTTTCATCTCTACAGTCAGTGGCAGGTCTTGGAGAGTTTCATTTCAGTGAATTAATACAAAGCACATTTTAAGTAAGTTGTGGACTATTAAATACTAAACCTCAACTACTATGAAATGATGGGAAAGAGTAAATTGCAAAGAGAAAACCCAGTAACATCAAACTTTAATGCTCTAGGAATTGCATGTTAAGAACTACTGGGAAAGCTTTCACAGAGTCACTGCAGGGTCATAGGCCAGCAACCTGCTAGTGCCCCAGTCCACAGAAAGGAAGGAGGGCTGGAGCCAGAGAAGTCGAGGCCTTTTAACTACCGCTCTACTTTTTCCACTGAAACGCACACTTCACAGCTGGAGGGCTAAGTAGACAAAGTCATGAATTTTAAATGACAGTGAAATAAATACTTCCTAAATCATTTGTACGAAAGCAAAGAAATTTTTTTTTTAGAACTTCACAGTTCAGTGAGGCATCCAAGCATTCAAATTCATTCTCAGATGACTGCCTCTTGAGATTTAGTCACCTTGATATTGAGGTTTTCCTGGGTCTTTTGCCAGCCAGAACAGTGTGCAGTGAGCTCTAACAAATGTTTTGGCAAACACAAACTTCTGACATGAGGACACAACTTTAAATTCCCATGTGATTTCTTATAACTTGATTTCAACATTCGTATCATCTTGTTCAGAACTTGGTTCTACACCACAACACCACACAGGTGCCACATGGCAGCACTGTTCAGGACCCTAACAGGGAAAGTCCGTGGAGCTGAGACATCTACTCTACAGTACGACATCTGCTCTCTAAGGCACTGGTCCAGTATATTAACGTTGGTGTTAAAAAATATCACCAGTTTAATACTGGTAAAAAATCACCTAAATTCTATATTTAAATACAACTTTATATGTTATATAAAAATAAACAACTTTGTTTTATTTTTTTAAGGCAATGATTCAATGACTGAACATACCTTAAAGAAGCAACATAAGTCATACAGAGAATTTCTAGGACCCAGGAAGCCCCAGGCTAAGACAGGACTTATATGCTCACAAATGGCATAAAAATGGGCGAAAAATCCATCTGAGATCTGTTGGGAAGCAAAAGGGAATCAGGTTATTTTTATCTTCTTCTTTTTTTTTTTTTTTTTTGTTTGTTTGTTTGGTTTGGTTTTTTGAGACAGAGTTTCTCTGTGTAGCTTTGTGCCTTTCCTGGAACTCTCTTTGTAGACCAGGCTGGCCTGGACCTCACAGAGATCCACCTGGCTCTGCCTCCCAAGTGCTGGGATTAAAGGCATGCGCCACCACCCCGCACCCCCATCCCCGGTATTTTTATCTTCTTAAATTTACTTTCTCTATTAATGAAACAAACTGCTAGCCATTATGTGGGCAGCAGTCTTTGGGATACCATAGTGAGACAGCCTATTGGGAACATTAATAAACGTCACAGTGACTAAGAGTCAGTAGGTTTATAATATAGGTTTCATACTCTAGCCAGCAGTTCCAGATGAGAAACAACTTTCTAAAAGGCAAGTTTGCCTCATAAAAATACATTTTGAACCTTCCTTATCCAGAGGCTCCAGCCAGAAAAAAATTCAGATTTTTCTTTTTTTTTTTTTGAATTCTGGAATATTTCTTCCAACAAGGCCACACCTCCCAATCCTTCCCAAGCTGGGAGCTAAGCATGCAAAATATGTGTCTATAGCAGCCATTCTGGGTCAAACCACCACAGAGCATCTTGGGTTTTGCATTTAACTTCTACTTCTAAAAGCAATCATCATGCTGCAGCCAAGTTCTAACAATGCTACAGTACTCTTCCATGTAATTTTTAGGAGTATTCTGCCCACTGTTATTCTCATGATTTGAAAGTCTTACTCAACTGTAATGACCCAAAACCTCCCTCTAAAATGGGTTTTTCGAGACAGGGTTTCTCTGTGTAGTTTTGGTTCCTGTCCTGGATCTCACTCTGTAGATCAGGCTATCCTCGAACTCACAAAGATCTGCCTCGCTCTGCCTCCCAAGTGCTGGGTTTAAAGGTGTGCACCACCACTGCCCAGCTCTAAATGGGCTGTAAGTGATTAAGCACTAAATGACTAAGCATTGGGGCTTGGGATGTAGCTCAGTTGGAGGGGTGCTTGCCTAGCATGCACAAAACTGTGGGTTTGACACCCAGCACCCCATAAGCCAGATGTGGGGGAACACAACTGTAATCGTAGCACTCAGGAAGGAGAAGCAACAAGAACTCAAGTCATTGCTGGCAGCACAGGGCCATGCACGAAAAGCTCTGACCTGTCCATACTACAACTCCAACCTTTAGTTAGGAAAGTCAATGAGAGTAAACTTAGTCATGTGACTGACTTACGCAATATATATTTGCATTTGAGGAAAATCTCTAAGCTCACCGATAACAGACTGTCTAGGTCAGTGGTGTACAGGTTTTAAAGCTATGACCTTAGGAGTCCGAGTCCCGTGTCTGCTGAAGGGTTACTTTCCCATCTCCAATTTTATCAATTTGGCTCTTATCTCTCTTTTAGTTAATTTGGCAACGGTTTGCCAAATTAAGATGGACAATCCTGTCCATCTTAAAAAAAAACCAAACATAAACAACTCTGACAACTCTGTGTCATTGATTCTTTTGAACTGTTTTTGTTTCCATTTTATTATCTCTGCCCATCTACTGATACTGGGATTGTCTGCTCCTGTTTTTCCCAACCTTCAGATGCATCGTAAGTTACTCCTAAGACTCTCTCTCTGGCGTAAGAACATAGCACTATAAACAGAGGTTTCTGACACATTTTCATTCTATTCTAGGAATTTAAGATTTCCCTTTTCAGGCTCCAGGGATGACTCAGCAGTTAAGAGCACTGGCTGCTCTTGCAGAGGACCTGGGTTTGATTCTCGGCACCCACATGGCAGATCACAACTATGTCTAACTCCAGTTCCAGGGGTTTGATGCACCTTCTGACTTCTGTGGGCACCAAGCATGCACTGCTGCTCAGACACACAAGCAGGCAAAACACTCACATAATATAAAACAAATACATCTAATTTAAAGCATTTTTGATTAAAACACATTTTCCTTCTCAATGTCTCCCTTGACCTAATTATCACGCAAGAGCAGTTGCTTAGTTTCCAAGAATTTGTGTACCATTTATTGCTCTTGGTATCCAGTTTTATTCCATTGTGGTCAGATAGACTATAGAACGTTATTTTAATTTTCCTTATTTGTTGATATTTTTTTGCGTCCTAATATATTGTCAATTTTGGAGAATTTCCATGGGCTGCTGAAGAAGGTATATATTTGTGTAGAATGTTCTGTGGCTCTCTATTATGCCCATTTTATTTATGATGCCATTTAATGCCCATGTTTTCTATTTAGTTTTTTTCTCAATAACCTGTTTATTGATGACAGTGGAGTATTGAAGTTACCAACTATCATGGTGTTGAGGTTAATCTGTGGTTTTAGATCAAAGAGTATATATTTTTAAAGATGTGTTTTAATTTTAATCAAGTGTATATGTATGCATCTCTGTGCACACACATACACATGCTCACAGAGGCCAGAAGATTTCAGATCCCCTGGAACTGGTGGTTGTGAGATGCCTGACTTGAGTACTGGGAACTGAACTTGGGTTCTCTGCAAGAACAGTATATGCTTCTAACTGCTGAGCCTTCTCTTTAGTCCCAAACAGTTTGCTTAGAAATGTAAAGCCCTCCAGAGGCTGGTTCCTTTACGTATGAAGTGTCCTCCTTACCTCATCTGACTAGTTATGGTTTGAAGTTGGTTTTGTCAGACATCAGAATACCTACTTCTTGTCTCTTAGTTCTATTTGCTTGGAATACTTTCCCATCCTTTTACCCTAAGGTGTTGTCTGTCACTGATGGTGAGGTGTGTTTCTTGGAAGTAAAAAACAACAACAATGGGTGGGGGAACGACGCTGTTTTTAGTCAAATCCATTGGTCTGTGTCTCCTTATTGGGGAATTAAAACTACTAATATCACAAGTTATTATTGGACAATGTATATTATTTCTTTTCCCTGTCATTTTGTGTTGTGGTGTTGTATTAGTCCTTTTGCGATTAACTGTTCTGAAATTATTATTTTAGGTGTGTATCTTCTTCTCTTCAGACCAAAGTATTCTTTCCAGTGTCCTCTACAGAGCTGGCTTGGTGGTCATAAATTCCTTCAATCTGTTTTCATCATAGAAAGTTTTTCTTTTTCCTTCTTTATGACTGACAGCTTTTTATTTTTTGGCTTATTGCAATGGTCTAAGGTGTTATCTGTGGACTTTCAGGACTTGTAAAACACCCGTTGAGCCACCGCAGCTCTTTAAATCGCCTCTAAAAAGCGGATGTAGCTGTTCTTCTGCTGGGCCTGCCTTTATATGGGACTTGGTCTTTATCTGTTGTAGTTTTCGATACTGCTTGTTTGTTTGGACATTTAGTGTTTTGACTATTCTATGACACAGACAGCTCCTCTTCCGGCCATTTCATGTTCTATACGCCTCTTGCATCTTGATGGGCATCTCTTGCCTTTAATTTGGGAAATTTTCTTCTATGACATTGTTGAGCATATTTTCTGTAATTTTGACCTGCGTTTATTTTCTTTCTTCTATGTTTCAAAAGTTTGGTCTTTTTACAGTGTCTTAAAATTCATGCAAGTTCCGTTCATGGGTGTGCTGGTTGGCTGGCTGGTTTCTGTCAACTTGACACAAACTAGAAACATTTGGGAGGAGGGGACCTTAACTAAGGGACTGCCTCCATCAGCAGGCAAGTCTGAGGGGCATTTTCTTGATTAATGACTTATGGGAGGGCGCTGGTCACGGCAGGTGGTGCCATCTCTAGACAGGTAGTTCTGGATGATATAAGAAAGCAAATGAGTAAACCACAAAGAACAAGCCAGTGAACAAGATTCCTCCACAGCATCTTCTCCAGTCCCGCCTCTAGGTTCCTGCCTTGAATTTCCTTGATGGTGCCCTGCAATGTGGAAGTAGAAGCCCAAGAAACCCTTTTCTCCCACAAGTTGATTTTGGCCTTTATTTTGGTCCAGTTCCTTTCGATTACCTTGATATTATCCCACTTGATCTTTTAATTGGTGAAGCTTTCCACTGAATTTTTGTTTGTTTTTGGCTCAGTAGGTAAACAGCTTGTCACGCAAGACTGACAACCTAAATTCACACCTTTAGAACCTACATAAAAGGCAGACACACGGCACAAGTACCTGTGATGCCTGTGTGTCCCTCAAGGGCGATGGAAGGAAGGGATAGGAGAATTTTCAGTGAGCCTGGCTTACACAGCAGCAAAAAGACCCTTTCTCAGAGAAAGTGGAAAGGTGTGGACTGATATCCAAATGCTGACTTTTAACTTCCATCGGCATACTGTGGCATATCCCTGAAGAAGCATGCATACACACACAACAATCCACCCACTCATCTCATACATCCACACTGACTCATGTCACTCCCAGAGAAAGACAGGCAAACATAGTATTGTTTCTGGGATAACTTTAGACTAGAATTATTTCTGACAACACACACTGAAGATGCTGAGAGGACCACGCTGAGACACCGTTGTGGTTGGCCTTCAGGGTCAGTGTTACAGTATTAGACTGGAAAACATGGACGGGGTAAAACAGGCCACTGGTAAAAGAATAGAATAATAGCTGGAACTGAACTGAAGGCCACTGAGCTAGGCTTGAGCTTAGCACTTTACACTGAACCTTTTAAAAACTGTACAAATAGTGGTGCTATCCTCTTTCTCAAAGATGAAGACACTGGGCATAAAGATGAAGCAGCTAGCCAAGGTCACATTGTTAGTGAGTGACATTTCAACCCAGGCAGTCACACTTCAGAGTCAACACTTTACCACTAGCAGTGCACAGTGAGAGCAGTGCTTTGTGGGTAAGATGGACTGCAAGAGACATGAGAAGACACGTTCATCACAGATGTAGGGCCCCCATGGTTTATCAGTGCCTTTCTGACTGAGTAAGCCATCACCTGGCCAGACTGAACAAGCTACCATGAGGGTGCCCCGTTGGAGAGCAAGGCTGTCCTTGACATCCCTCTTCCCACACAGGCCTGCTTGTTCTGTAGGTGTTGGCACAGCACAAAGCCTCTTGGACTCCATGGCCTTTACTGCAGTCTGAACCTGCCTCCCTCCTTACACATTATCCAGTCTCGGTGTTCACAGGAACAGAACATGCACTAAGGCAGGGTCCAGGGCATGGTGTGCTTACCGTCATCTGCTGCCTCTTCTGCTTCAGCACTGACCAGCAACTTGAAGCCACAGCCTAAACACAGAGGAAAGCAAGGCTGACATTTACAGCTAGGATCAAAGTCTCCATTTAAAAACAGTGGTTTTTATTGGAATTCAAAGTTTCTTGGTCTAAAAATATCCCAAAGATAAAAGTAAGGGACACCCCAGGTTCCTTGTATTGTTTACAAACATCAGGGGAGATACTTCACTTTTATGAAATTAAAAATTAAATATAAAGCCAATAAGGGGAAAAGGCTGAAATCTTGAACCAAGGACCTTAGCAATTACAATGATGAACTCAACTGCTTTCTTTGAGACAGGGTTTGTCTATGTAGTTCTGACTGGTCTGTAACTCACAGAGATCCACCTGCTTCTGCTTCCTGAGTGCTGGGATTAAAGGCATGTGCTACCACTCCTGACCTCTATGTAACTTTTTTTTTTTAAAGATTTATTTATTATGTATATAGTGTTCTGCCTGCATGTATGACTGCAGGCCAGAAGAGGGTGCCAGATCTCATTACAGATGGTTGTGAGCCACCATGTGGTTGCTGGGAATTGAACTCAGGACCTCCAGAAGAACAGTCAGTGCTCTTTAACCTCTGAGCCATCTCTCCAGCCCCCTCTATGTAACTTTTTAATCAATTGTCCAGTCACTGTTCATTTTCCATCAAACTTGAATGGCCAAGAAAGTCAACACCACTTACTGTTTCTTTGAAGGAAGAGTTGAGCCAGCGATTGTTCACTACGTTTTGTATGGATGTTGGTGGGTTCTCTAAATCTTCAAAGGAGTCCATTAAAATAAAGTCCAGAACCACATCATAAAAATTTAAATTTTTCACCTGTATTAATTGCAAGATAGAAATGGGTATTACAGAGAGCTGAGTAAAGTCTGAGCTTTGCAATGCCAGTTTCTTAGTTGTTCAGATTCTGTTTCTGCATTTCCAGGGCACTGGAGCCTCCCTGGCCTGAAGGTCTGACCAGTCTCTCCTTACTATTCTTTTCCTCCTGCTTGTGTCAGAGCGGGGGCAGGCTTGTGGGGCGTTGCCGCTCACTTACCCCAGATCTGCCTGTCTCACCCACGAGGCCATCCATCTTGCTTCATCCCTCACTCACATACACTAGCTGCAGCCTAGTGTTCAGACAGCTATAATACGCAGATTGGAACCCTGGGGTCTACTGGGGAAACAGCAAGAAGAGAATCCCACAGGCATCCAATCACAACCCCCAGTAAGCATAATAAAGTGTGAAGAGCTTGCAGCAGAGGCTGATTTTGAGCTGGACATTAGAGACGGTCTCCCTGGGGGAGTGGGCCTTCCCAGGAACAGGGAATTCCTTTCCTATCAGACTTTAAGGCCAGGGGAAACACAATGGTGTAGAATGGAAAAAGCCCTGAAAGTGTGCCATGGTAAAGCAGGTGGCCAGAATGCAGGACCAGATCCTATAAAGATCTACACCTATGTGAAGGTCTTCCAATTGATTCTCACAGGAGAACGGAGTTGGTGGTGATGGGAGATAGTCACATCACATATTTTAAAGATGATTTTGGCAAGCTAGGCCTAGTGGCATGGGACTAGAATCTCAGCACCTGGGAGGTAGAGGCAGGAGGATCAGGAACGCAAGTTTATCACTAGCTACACAGAGTTCAATGCTGGGTCACAATGAGAATAAGAAGAAGGTAATTTTAGCAGAAGTGTAGGTGGAACCGAACAGGAGGAGAGAAAAGCAAGGGAGGAATGCAGTGGGTCGGGAGTCACGGAACACAGAGATAGGAAGTCGGTTCGGAAAAGGCAACAGAGATTTAGGCCAAAATAAAGGCAATGGGAATAGAGAAAAACTTAGGGGTTCAGATTTCCTCAGCATAGAGATGACTACGTTAGAGTGGGTAAAGGGCAGGAAGGCCGAGGCTTCTGCTGATTCAGTCCACGGAATGAGAGCAGAGCAGAGAAGGAGCGACGCTCTGGGTCTGTGTCTACTGGTCCCTCAGCTACATGCCTCTCAACTCCCTGTAAACTCACCTACAAGCTTCGACCGCAGCAAGCTGTTCCAGGCTCAGCACGGACTCTCCCTGCCAGTGCTGGAACGGCCCCTTCTCCTCAATGATTCCTATATGTTTCCGTGGCTGCTGGTTAGAAGCCAAGAGCTGGGAACCGGGAATAATATTTTTGTGTTGTTGCTGCTCCTAGACCCCAGCATAACCAGAGCCAGGAAGTGTTTTATACTCAAACCTTTTTGTCTGTATCACATCCTACTACCGGGTGTATGTTATAGTCTATGAATCACATGTAGAGTTGCAATTTAAGTTCTCGGCTTTTATACCTTCTCTGACAACGAGAACCTGCCCCTGATTTCTCTCGGTACATGTCTTCTTTAGTCCTGGCAGAGCTCCTTCCTTGGCTCTCTGAGGTGCCCTGTCTCTGGCTCATCTTAGACTCACAGAGGACTGGTACTGCCATGCTGGATAAAGCACTCGATTTTCAGATGGAAGATGTGAATGAAGAAAAAGGCCTTTAAAAAGCATCTCTTTACAACCAACCAGTGTATAGAGGATGTAGTCCCACTGTTTATGAATGTCAGAAAGAGGACAGTGCCTGCTACCACACAGCTGGATACAATGGTGCACTACCACCACACAGAAATTCTGTCTCAACAAACAAACAAAAGACAAACAATGCCTCAATCAGGTAAATATATGTAGATATCAGGAATAAGGATTATATAAATTTTGAATTTACCCCTCTGGCAGCAAGTTCCATCTCAGTACTATCCCAGTGATCAGTTTGCTCTAAAAAATAGATCATTTCATCAAAAACATCTTCAAATTTCTTTGGATTCTGAAAAAAAAAAACATATTGCAGTCTAAATTTAACTTTATAACAAGACTTAAGTCTACTAAATAAATAAATTACTTTTCAAGAAAGTTAGTTGGGTCTTAATTATTCTAGAAAACACTTTCAAAGCATGACAATTTATGTCTGAAGTATCCCAGGCAGTCTCAAATGAACTATATAGTGGAGGAGAGCCTCAAAGTTCTGACCCTCTTTACCTTCCTGCCCACTGCTGGCATTATGGATGTGCCCTATACCTGGTTTATATGGTGCTGGCATTATGGATGTGCCCTATACCTGGTTTATATGGTGCTGGGATTACAGATGTGCCCTATACCTGGTTTATATGGTGCTGGGATTACAGATGTGCCTCTATATTTGGTTATACCGTGCTAGGATTGAACTGAGCCCCTTTTACATATCAGGTCAGGCGAGTAATCTACACTCTCAGCCCTTCACTTACCACCTGTTACTCTAGTTTACCGAAACCAAGAATGAGAATGTTAGTAAAGCCTCAGAGCGAACTACTGCTCAGACTTTAAGATGAAACTAGGGCTCCAGCAGAAGGCTGAGGTCCTTCCGAGGCAGCTCTGCTCCTCCTGGAGGCACTCTGGTTCAAAGCCCTGAGCTTGTCTACAACAGGAAGGCCAACCAACTTCGATGCAGGGAGAGAGGAGCTTGGTCCTCCACCTGATGTGCCATGCTGTGTTGACTCCCATGGGGGTCTGCCCCTTTCTGAATGGAGACTGAGGAGGAGTGGATTGGGGGGAGGGGAGAAAGAGGGGAGGGAGTGGGAAACTGGTCGGATTGTAAAATAAATGAAAAAAAATTAAAAAAAGAGGAAGGCCAAGAAAGCAGCCCACGATTTATACGGTGAGCTGCAAGGACACAGTGTCACCTGCGAGCCTGTCAGTACTGTGCATTTTAAGTCACTGTTCCACGGCACTAATTCAATCACAATCGTCTTCTGAAGCAGGGTAAAATGAATGCAGTTCTGCCACACAGAAGATGGGATTGAGAGGAGATGGGACTGGAGCTGAATACCAGGCAGGGCTAAAAGCAGGCCTGTTTTTTTTCCAATCTGGTGACAGTCGCAGCTCTACCCACAGCTCTCTCCAGAGACCTCCAGATGCCACAGGCAACGGTAAGATATTAGAAACATCATGAGCTTTACACACAGAAAATAACTCAAGGGAAGCCAACACTCTCTGAGGAGACAGGTAGTTACATCTGGAATTCCAGCACCCAGGAGGAGAGACAGGAGATTCAGCACACATTTGAGCCTAGCTTCATCTACAAAGTGAGTTCCAGGCCAACTACAGAACACAGAGGTTCTGTTTCAAAAAAAGAGAAATCAACAGTTTGGTGGACCTTTCCCATTACTTATAGAGATCTCCTCCACTATTAAAATTTTAATATATTTTAATCTTAAAACCTTAAAGATACATATTTCTTCATTTGGTGGAAAGGTGGCACATGCCACTGCCTGTGTGAGAGAACAGCCAGCTGCTGAGGCTGGTTCTTGATCATGTGGATTCTGGGGCTCAAACTCAGGGTGCCGCTTGGTGACAAGGACCTTGCCCTGCTTCACTCTCCCACCAGTACCTTGTTTGACCATTAGTCTCCAGTCAGAGAAACCAGCACAAACCAAAGCGCTGAGAGAATAAACTCACCTTCCGTGCTTTCACGATTAAAGCTGACAAGATCTTCCGTCCACTCTCAGCAAGGAATATCCTGTTGGCTGCTTCTGAGAGAACAACCTGAAAAATACCAACCCCGAGCGACACCAGTGACCTGTGAAGGGCCCGAGACAGTTCGTGTACTCACTGGAAACAGAGGAAGTCCAAATTCACAGAGACAAAAAGAACTCTTAAACCCAGAGATCAAAAAAGATTAAGGGCAGATATGTTCGAATTTAAATTCTGTTTTAGACAACTAAATATCTAGGGTGAGGAGCTGGAAGGATGGCTTAGAGCATGCACTGTTCTTGCAGGGGATGAAAGTTTGGTTCCCAGCACCCATGTTGGGCATCTTACAGCCACCTGCAATTCCAGCTCCATGGTATCTGATATCCTCTTTTGGCCTCCCTGAACACCTGCACTCATGTGCACCTACCTACCTACGTACCTACCTACACACACACACACACACACACACACACACACACACACACACACACACACACGTGTACACATAAAAATAATAAAAATAAAAATTGTTTTGGTTTGGTTTTTCTGACAGGATTTCTCTGTGTAGACTTGGCTGTCCTGGAACTCACTCAGTAGACCTGGCTGGCCTTGAACTCACAGAGATCCTCCTGTCTCTGCCACCACCACTGCCCAGCAAATCTTGAAATTTTAAAAAAAAATCTAAGGTAGTTTGGGTGGCATACACCTTTAATCCCAGCACTCAGGAGGTGGAGCCAGGTGGATCTTGGTGAGTTCGAGGCCAGCCTGGTCTACAGAGCGAGATTCAGGTCAGGCACCAAAACTACACGGAGAAACCCTGTCTTGAAAAACAAAACAAAACAAAACAAACAAACAAACAAAACCCCCAAACTAAGGTAAATTTTGTTTTTCATTTTTGAAACAGGGTCTCACTATGTAACTCTGGTTGGCCTGAAACTCCCTAGGTAGACCAGGCTGGCCTTGAACTCACAAAGAATGTTGCAATTCAAGGTGTGTGCCAGCAATTCTGGCTTTATTATTAACAACTTCATTCCTCTTTAGGAAATCAGTACTTTTAAGATTTAGGAAATCACTGATTCAAATTTTAAAAACCTAAATATACACTGCCTGATAACAACCAAGAGTCATTTTAAGCAGCCATTTCCACACACTTACACCGTTACAGTATCCCATCTAGATGCAGTGTGGCAGCCATTTCCACACACTTACACCGTTACAGTATCCCATCTAGATACAGTGTGGCAGCCATTTCCACACACTTACACCGTTACAGTATTCCATCTAGGTACAGGGTGGCAGGCCTGGGAAGGTGTGGAGAAGGACAATGGAAATGGAGACAGAGAAGAATGGAGGGAGAGTAAACTTAGCTGACAGCCTATCTGCCACAAGTAGCCAGAATAATGGAAAGAACTGTCTTGTGCCCAAGTAGGAATGCTACAACCTGAAGGTACACAACTCCTGACGAGCTGGGCGGGGCATCACTTAATGCTATGAGAAGTACCTGAAAAGCCTGTCGAATACAGTGAAGTTTGGCAAGAAAATCACTATCTCCCAGGCACTCCAGCATTTCAGTTCTGTATAATAAAGAACAGAGAGGAACTGTTAAATTTCATTCAAGATCAAGCCTTCTACAAATCTGGACTTGAACAGGGCTTCACCACAGGACCTTAATAGAAAACACATGTCCTCTGCATACTGACAGATTGTGTAAAAAATTTACTTGGACCAAAAATGTATTTTTCCCATATTCATAAGCACAATTTAATAACTGTCACACAAAAAGAGCAACAGCACCTTAAGACATTATTTTAAAATAATAGATTAGGCTCTAAAATAAGTTATTAGCCATTAGCTAAACTGGAATAATACCTCAGTACTCTGGAGTAAATTTTTCCTTCTTCAACTAGATGCATAGCTTCTTCATAAAAAGGGCAGCGGCAGAAGGCGTCCAGGCTGTAGCTGTGCCGTACCTCTCTGTGGTCCGTGAGCTAAGAATACAATGAGTTACACTTAAGGAAGAAGTAGAAAGAAAACCCTAGATCTCCATATTACCAAAATATGCTAAAATGTGACCAAACCCACAAAAATCACTAACATTTTATGTAACTAACACCTAAATTCATTTTACTTCAGATTTCAGTTGTTAAAGTTTAAGGTGAGCCTGGACTAACACAGGCAAGCTCCTGTCTCAACAACAAAAGTCAAACAACAAAAGGTCAGGCATTGGGCTGGAGATGGGTGCGGGGTAACCACCGTGCGCTCAGTTCCCAGCACCCATGGTGGGGGGGGGGAGCTCAGAACTCCTCCAGCTCCGGGGGAAGCATCAAAATCAGTAGTTCTGGCTTCCAGGGGCACTTGCACTCACATGCACGTAGCTACTCACAGATACACATACACATACATAATTAAAAATAGAATCTTTTGCAAAAATTCAGTTGTTAAAAAGAGTAGAATTGCTGGGTGGAGGTGGCACACTTTAGTCCCAGCACTTGGGAGGCAGAGGCAGGTGGATCTCTGTGAGTTCGAGGACAGCTAGGACTGTTACACAGAGAAACCCTGTCTCAAAAAATTAAATAAATAAGTAAATGAACAAAAGAATAGAATTAGTTGGGCATGGTGGCACACACCTTTTATCCTGGCACTCAGGAGGCCGGCCTTGCTACACAGTGAGCTCCAGGCCAGCCAGAGTTACATGGTGAGACCTTGTCTCAATCCAAATGAGTAGAACTTAACAAACTTAGTTCATTTCGAATCCAACTACTTAAATCCACAAGGTGTGCAAAAAAGCAGAATAACTGACGAGGAAGAGGGTTTTTATCATCTGAAAACCACTTTAAACTCCATGGCAAAGCCTCTGAGAACAGAGAAACAGATTAACTTGCTGTCGCAGGAATTCTGTCCTATATGCGGCTTTGGTTAGCTTTCACATAAGTGAAGGATAGCTAATGCTCGTTAGACTCTATGAATAGAATCTAACCACTCTAGAGATAAAATTCCAGTCTCACAGGTCAGTAAAAATCAACTGCAAATATTGTTGGGTGGACAGCTACACAGAAACCCCTGGAGGCATTTTATTTTCAATATAAGTAATCCACTTACTGGGACACTGGTTTGTTTGTTTGTTTGTTTGTTTTATGGTGCTATAGGGAGAGAACCTAGGGTCTGTGCACAGTAATCAAGCACTCTACCTCCTCAGTTATATCCCTAGCTCTAAACTTTTACAACTAGTATTACTGAAATTTATTTCCTATACCGCAGTATTAAGCCTGTTTCAGTGTACAACGTGCTGGGTTCTGGACCACTCAGAGCTATGCAACCACCAGCACTTTCAAGGACACGTGCCGCTCCACCAAGAGGCCTCTTTCCGTCAGCAGTCTCCCCACTCTCCTCTCCTTGTTTCTGGAAATCATTACTTGGAAACCACAGTTTCCTACTGAGAAAATTAATTTAAGTGGAATTAACCAGTATGTGGCCTTGTGTGTTCGGCTGCTTTCATTTAGCGTGCTTTCAATGTTCTACTGTGACAGACCGTACATCAGCAGTTCACTCATTTTTATGGACCAATAAAACTCAAATGCATGGGAGCTGGAGAGATGGCCCCGTGGTCAAGAGCACTCACTGTTCTAACAGAGGGCCTGGGTTCGGTTCTCAGTTCACACACCAGGCGGCTTACAACCACCTGTGACTCCAGGTCCAAGGGATCCACTGTTCTCTTCTGGCCTCCATGGGTACCAAGCAGCATGTGGTACACATACATACATACATGCAGGTTACTTACGCACACACATAAAATAAAATAAAATATGTAGATACATCTTTAAAAACACAAAACTCTGGTGAATGGACATACCACATTTTGTTTATATTTCCTCAGTGATGGACATTGGGTTTTCCCACTTTTGGGGGGATCATTAATAGGCTGCTATGAATATTTGTGTACAAGTTCAAAAACATATCTGTTTTCAACTTTTCTGGTATTTAAAAATAGAAGGGTAGGATGGAAAGTCTGTGCTTTACTGTTTGAGGAAACTCAGACTGTTCTGCAAAGTGGCCATCCACGTTCCCATGTCACCATCCGTGTTCACTCACCTTCCATAACTGCTTTCCTACCTTTATTATAACTAGAGCAGATGAGAACTGACTTGCATTCCAATATGCTGAAAATATTAAGCAATTTTTCATCTTATTGGCCATTTGTATATTCTCTTTGGGGACATGTCTATTCAATTTCTATTTAATTTGCCCATTTTTACATTAAGCTACTTACCTATTTAGTATTTAATTATAAGAATTCTTTATACAATAGACGTGCAATACTTTTTTTTTATCAGATACATAATCTATAAACATTTTTCTTGTTTTACTATCTTTATATGATTTTGGTGTCTTTGTGGATAGCAGACCTCTGTGAATTTGAGGCCAGCCTGGTCTACTTAGGGAGTTCCAGGACAGCCAGGACTATACAGTGAATCTTGCCTCAAAAACCAAAACCGAACCAAACCAAAAAGGAGACAAATGCTGAGAAGCCAGCTGCTGGAAGCTGCCACACAGGTCAAATGGTGACTGTTCCTTCCTGTGGTGGCTGAGAGCTGGTGCAGTGACTACATGGTGAGACTTGGCTCTTCAGCTCCTGAGAGACAGAACTGAACAAAGAGGAGCCACAGCTCACTGCTCCTTGGAAGAGCCTGCCGTTAGCTGAATAAATGCTGTCGGGACTGGCAAAGTCTTCTCAGAGGGCTGGAATTTTTGTCTTCAACAATTTATACCAAAATATTCTCACTGTTTCTCTGGAGGAGCTTTTCCATCTTCCTCCTCATGCTTAGGATCACATCTTGGGCCTTGAACATGGGAAAGCACGGTATTCAGGAGCTGCAGCCAGAGCCCCTGGACATCTGCACTAGAGGCTCCAGAAGCACCTCTGCAGGCTGTAGCATCGCATTTCACATGCAGCTGGTGCCGTGTTAAATGCTTTAAAGTAAGTGATCTCACTCACTCATTCTTTCCATCAGATCGTAAGTTGGGTAAGACTACTATTGGCAACATACAGGCAAAGGAGCAGAGATTTACATGAACAGGAAATGTGTTTTAAGTCCTAGAAGTAAATCACTGAATTTAAACCCAGATATAATATTCTAGAACTTAGGCTCTTTTTGCTGTGTGTGCATGTGGTGGCTGAAGGTTAATGTCTGGTATATACCTGGGTCATTTTCCCCTATTTTTAAGACAAGATCTTTCACTAAACCTGGAATTGCTAATTTAGCAAGACTGGCTGGCCAGCAAGTCCCAGGATCCCCCTGTTTCTAACACCCAAACTCTGGGCTCACACCTGCACTTCTGACACAGGCGCTGGGCTGGAACTTACATGGTCATGCTTGTGCCGTAGGCACTTAACTGAACCATGGCTCCAGCCTCAGACCTTCCGCTCCCAATCGGTCTCTACTACTTCGATGCCTTATCTAAATGTCACAGAAGCTGTCACAGCACCAGCAACATCTAGGCTAATATAAACATGTGGCTTAGGGCCAGAGATGGCGAGTGGGTAAATGTACTCGCATCAGGGCTGATAACCTGAGGTTGAGCCCAGGACCCCTTAGAAGGAGAGAACCAACCTCCTCAAGCCATCCCCTGACACCCTCAGGTTTGCACGTAGTTCAAACTGAGGTGATGGGGAAGGTGGGATTTAAATCTCTCAGCAGTTTATGGTAGAACAGCCACAAAGGAGCATACGGCTCCCTTCCTACAGCACGTTAGCCCTCCTCTCTCTGTCCCAAACACGGCTGCACTCTCCTGGAAACTGGCCAAGATGATTAAAGCAAGAGAGAAGGAGCAAAAGAAGAAACAAAATGTCAAATATTACAAAATGCAAATGATTGAAGAAGGTGGAAGGATGATGGATGGTTCTCTGCAACCAGAGGAAACCGCTTTGGACACTACAGATTTACAAAGACCGAGGCTTCTTTAACTTTCACAGTAACATCATTTAGGACATTTAATCTGACCACAGAGAAAACTCAGGTTAGTTCTGATCTCAATACTGTAGCACTTACGGCTAGGAAATAGATGTGGTGTTGGAACTGAGAGGGCTACAGCTTGCCGGCATCAGGAAGTCGACTGACTGTCCCACTGAGGGAAGCTTGAGCAGGAGACCTCAGAGCCTCCCCCACAGCGACACTTCCTCCAACCAGGCCACACCTCTTCATAGGACCACTCCCTTGGGGGCCATCTGCTTTCCAACCACCAGAGCTGTCTTTGAGTACAACAGCCATCTTAATCAGAGAAGGTGTAGTTTAACTGCCCCCCACAGATGCTTGTTGATGTTTTCTCAAAGGGGGGACTGCATGGAGAGTCATCAGGCCCTGCTGGGATACTCCAGCTGCTCCTCCACATACTCCATTCCCATGTCATTCTACACCAGCTCCGTGTGGCTTCAGAGGTGCTAGGGCTTACAAGAAAGTCATCTGAAGAGGGGGCTCTACCTATGCAGCCACGGGGAAGTCATCACCATACTGGGGGACATCTCAGTGACACAGCTGTATGGGGGAGAGGTCTCTCACAATCCTCACACATAGTTTCTGGAAGCAGGCCCAATAAGCTCTTTGGTTCAATATCTAACAATGGGGAAAAATGTTCTGGAAGCTGTAGGGGTGGCACATGCTAGAGTCCCATAATATTAGCACTCAAGAGTCTGAGATGGGATGGCTTTCAGTTTGAGGCCAGCCTAGACTACATAATAGAACCTTGCCTCAATTTTTTTTAAATATTGGAATTATAAAATAATGTTGTTAGTCCAATTATGAATATACTAAAAAATACCAAATTGTATATGTTCAAGAGTATACATTATGGTATCTCCATAAAGACATTGGTTATGATGAGACAGAATTTCATTATCCCAGGCTGACCCCAGACTTTACAAGAACGGCTTTGAACTCCTGGTCCTCCTGCCTCTTCCTTCCAGGTATGCTGTTTTTCCGCTGTCAGAGCAGCTGCACCAGAATCTACTGCTGTTTCAGGCAGTGACTGCAGCTCTGCAGTGATTGGCCACAGTGACCCTGCAGGACTTTTCCATCTCTCCAGATCCACCTCCCTACTACTTCCTGTGTCCCTCTCTATCCATCTTTCAAGCTCCCTCTGACTCTCTATGATGACTTTCTGTCAACTAGCTGCTGGCTCTGCCTCCTGACTCAAGGTTGATTTTATTTAATTAATGTAACTTCAAACTCAGGGTTCACAGTGTGATTGAATTTCCCCAAAACAGGTATGATTACATTTCTCAAAAAGAATCTTCAGTTGTCATTGGAAACGAGCTAAATCAATGTATGTAAGCAAAACTTACATACAGGAAATTTTTGTTGATCACTTTGTCAAATGATTAGCCTAGTTTATAGAAAAGCTTAGTGCAGTAATTGTTTTATTCTAAACAGGCAAAAAAAAAAATCTATTAATTCTGAATAAACCTCTCAAGTTGTCAAACACTGTTTAACTCCTCAAGATTCTGATCCATCCTTCTTTCTTTCTCTCTTCCTTTCTTTCCATTTTTTTTTTTTCTCCTGAAGCAGGATCTTACTATGTAGCTCTGGCTTGGAACTCCATCTGTAGACCAGGCTGGCATCAAACTCAGAAATTCACCTGCCTCTCAGAGTACTGGGATTAAAGGTGTGTACCATCATGCCCAGCTACATTTTGTACAAAAGAATTTATCTTGTAGCATATTCTGAGTTCATACATTTATACCTTAGAAGCAATGCTAAAATATTTATTGAATATTGAATCCTTTTTATATATATTCATGCATTCTTTCCTATGAGAAGTTTAAAATGTATTAAACCTTTGTAATCTAAACAGTAAATTAAAGTGCGTCTGATGGACACCTGAAGAGATGTTCTCTCTGTGGTAAGCTCTGGCCCAGCACCTGGTACGTGGTGTGCAGGCATTATACCACCAACATGTTTCCAAACTAAAAAGTATTTTCAAGTTATATATTATAAAGGTGTTTAACGAAAATATTCTGAAATTGTGTTTGGGAATTCTGTCTACATGTGCATCACGTACGTGCCTGGTACCCACAGAGGCCAGAAGAGGGTGTTGAATTCCCTGGGACTAGAGTATATTTTATGGTATCTCCATAAAGATATATATTTGGTTGGTTGTTATGAGACAGAATTTTACTATCCCAGGCTGACCTCAAACTTTCCAAGGATGTGGGCCCATGTGAATGCTGGGAATAGAATCTGAGTGTTTGGAGCAAGCAGCCAGCACTCTTAACTGCTGAGTAATCTCTCCAGACTCTAGAAAGAAAATGTTGCTAGGTTATATACCTAATTCCAGTCTCAGGAGGGTAAGGAAGGACAGTTGTGGGTTTGAGGCCAGCATGGGCTATACAGCAAAACTCTGTCTCAAGCAAAAGTGAAAAATAAAATGACACCAGGGAGGGTTGGAGAGATGGCTTGGTGGTTATGAGCACCAGCTGCTCTTGCTGTGGGCCTGGGTTCAATTCCCAGCACCACATAGTAGTTAAAAACCATGTGACTTCTGTAGCAAGAATCTTAAAAGGTCTTCTTAATAAAAACAAATCTGGAGCCAGGTATTGGGGTGAATGCTGGAAGATCAGAGAAGCAGAACAAGCCTTGCCAGTTTCTCAGCTGATCTTTTTTTCTCAGACTGGAACCTCATCCAAAATGGATCTCAGCTGCACTGTTGCTCAAAAGCTTAAAAGCTTAACCAGCCAGTTCCTGGTTTTCATGCCTTATATACCTTTCTGTTTTCTACCATCACTTCCTGGGATTAAAGGCTCATTTTGTGGGATTAAAGGCATGAGTCACCATGCCTGGCTGTTTCCAGTGTGGCCTTGAACTCACAGAGATCTAGAGGATTTCTGCCTCTGGAATGCTAGGATTAAAGGCGTGAGTGTCACCATTTTCTGGCCTTTGTATCTAGTGGCTGTTCTGTTCTCTGACCCCAGATAAGTTTACTAGGGTACACAATATTTTAGGGAACACAGTATCACCACAGACTTCAGTTCCAGGGCATCTGATGCCCTTTCCAGGCCTCTGTGGGTACCAGGCACATATGTGATGCAGAGACATACATGCAGGCAAAACACACACACACACACACACACACACACACACACACACACACACACGCACGGTAACTGAGCTGAATTGTAGTGCAATTGCAAAACTACCCCCCCATGAACACTGGACATGTCTGTCTTACCTCTGCTGCTGAAGCAAAGAGATCTGCTGATTCAACATTCAAGGCGTCTTGCAGGCCAAATTCATCCATATTCTCCTTCCCGCTCACATCTGTATCTTTATCTTTAAAGTGAAAAGGTAGAAAGCACAACATTGTTAGTCTTTGTCTCTGCCACATTCACTTTCTGTAGTGTGATTTACCTCTACTCTATTCACAGTCCAGGCCTACCAAAAAACAGTAACAAACTGTAGTGGGCTGTAATTGACAAAACTCTCACAAGCTCCCTCTGTTAATATACTGCCACGATATGGGATAAAGAGCTAGAAAAAAGCAGGCTTTGGGGCAGAAGAGATGGCTCGGAGGTTAAGAGCACTGACTGCTCTTCCAGAGGTCCTGAGTTCAATTCCCAGCACCCACACGGTGGATCACAACCATCTGTAATGAAATCTGGCACCCTCTTCTGTGTACATAATAAATAAATAAATCTTTAAAAAAAAAAAAAAGCAGGCTTCATCTTTTTTTTTAATTTAAAGAGATTAAACTTATTTTTTTATTAAAAGAACTTTGAGTTTAAAAACTAACTATAGTTAAATTATTTACCATACTTGGTATGTAAACACCAAAACTACTTTAATTAACAATTTATTTGCAAGTGGTCTTGCCTAAATTTGAAATATTGTAAGGTTCATTCAAATCAACTGAAAAAAATTTTTTTGAGACAGGGCTTCACTATGTAGCCTGGGCTGTCCTGGAACTCAGTGTGGAGACCAGGCTGGATTTCTACTCACAGAGATCCCCCTGCCTCTGCCTCTTGAGCTAGGAGTAAAGGTGTGCACCATGCAGGTTGTGGTGGCCCACACCAGCTGAAGAAGCAGAGCCACAGGAAGCATGAGTTCAAAGCCAGGCAGCTACAGAGTGGACCAAGAAGGCATGCGCCACACACTTGTATTAACTGAATTATTAACACAGCAGTTCTGGCTAATCACCAACAGGAAGCTGCTCCTTATTTGCATCGCCTTCAAAGGCTGACTTTAGCAAACGGAACAGCCAACACAGATCAGACACCAGTTTCTCATGTTTATTCTTTTAATTAACCACCTCAGTGGCTTTTGTTTTGTTTTTCAAGACAGAGTTTCTCTGTGTAGCAGCCCCGGCTTTCCTGGATCTCACTCTGTAGACCAGGCTGACTTTGAACTCACAGAGATCTGCCTGCCTGCCTCTGCCTCCCAAGTGCTGGGATTAAAGGTGTGCGCCACCAGTGATTCAGTGGCTTTTTAAACCATGATAAAGCCAACCTTTCTGGAAATAATTTATCTGGCCATACTCGGGCAGGCCATCTGTTGGCAACACACAACACCCTGAATGTGGGGCTGAAGAGCCTCCATACCATCAACAGGAATCCATTTGATGACTGTACATTTTCAGGTTAAAAACTACTTATTTATGTGATTTAGCAAATAAGTAATGTACTTGCAAATGCATCGTGGGTACAAAAAGCAAAGAATAAAAAAGATTCTCAATCTGTTAAACTTGTCAAACGCTTTATCCCCTTTAATAAGAAGTCAGGAATTTCCTTGGTTTCATTTATTCAAATTTCCATTCTACTGAGCCTTCCTTAAATAAATGTCATTAACTTTGCCAGAAATCTTTCAAATTTTCTTGAGAACCTCTACGTATCAGAAAAACCTTTTGTGATTTTTATTTGGAAATAAAAATCCAAACCCCATTAATTTAGTTTAAATTCAAAAGTTGTGCAACTGATTATATTTTAAGTCCTAAGCAGAACAAAAGGGATGATGTGCAGTGTCGAGGCCTCGGGTACGTTGTACAGAACACCCACAGGTGCTGAACATGGTCCCTGTTTCATGCTTGCTGGGACCAGCTTTTACATTTTAACTATTTACCTTCTAAGATTTAAGTTATAATGTTTCATATTAGGCTTGGATTAACCCATTGAAAGCACCTAACTTCTCATTTTAAAATTCTACCCAGGGGGCTGGAGAGATGGCTCAGAGGTTAAGAGCACCGACTGCTCTTCTAGAGGTCCTGAGTTCAATTCCCAGCAACCACATGGTGGCTCACAACCATCTTTAATGAAACCTGATGCCCTCTTCTGGTCTGCAGGCATACATGCTGTATACATAATAAATAAATATGTCTTTTAAAAAAAAAATTCTACCCAGCCAAGAATGGTGGCACGTTGGTATAATCCCAGTTATTCAGGAGCCGGCACACTAGTTTAACCCAGTATTTCAATATGGGCAACACAGCCAGACCCCATCTCAAAAAACAAAGAAAGAAGTAGAACCCTTCTGCTAAATGACCATTGTAAACCAAGATCAAATTATTCTACTTAAAAATAATAGCCTGGGCATGTAGCTCAGTGGTAAAATGCTTGAAGCATTCACAGGGACTAGAGCCCTGGGTTATCTATGTAGCACAGCCAACAAGCCAACAAACAAACAAACAAACCACCCCAAATCAAACCAAAAGGAAACAATGAAACCTCAGAAATTTACAGTATTCTACCAAACCAGAAAATAAAACAAATGTCTTGGTACTTAAATTTTTGTTATTACTTATTTGCCTTTATGTGTGCCTGAATAAATTTATGTGAACCATCTGCATGGAGATGCCCACAGAGGTTAGAAAATGGTGTCGATTTCCTGGAACTGGAGCTCCTGGTGGCTGCGAGCCCGAAGTGTGTGCTAGGAACCACGCCCTGGTCCTCTGTGGGAGCACTCTTAACTGCTGGGCCATCTTCCCAGTCCAGTTGTTTTACGCTTTTATAAATAGTTTCATAACTGGCAAATGGTACCTTTGGACACTCAATTATGGGGGAAATTCCCATAATTTTCATTTCAATACATATAAGACACTTAAAAATGCACACACACATATAAATGCACACACAGCCATGCACACCCACATATACACATACATGCACAGAAACATGCACATATGTAAGCACATACACACACTTGCACACACACCCACGCATGCATGTGAACACACACATGTGTGAGCATACACAGACATGCGCACACTTGCTTTCCGCGTCTGCACTTGAGCTGTTTAAGAGTCTGAGCTCTGAAGCTTTTCTTACTCTTCTTTCATTGTTAGTGCTGCTGGTATGAGGAAGTCCGGCTCCATCATGCCACGGCAGCTTTAAAGCAGGGTGAAACTTAGTCTGTCAACCGGGTTCCATATGCCCGCTGTCACTGCCTCAGAGCACATCTATCCTGAACTACCTTACTCTGCACATCTTACACGGGACTGTTAAGCCTGCTTAGCTTCATTTGACAGTAACTAGCCATTCCATGTCATCTAGATCAACTACAGTTGTACTTTATTTAAATAAAGAAAAGGAAATCTAACAAAGCTGACTCAGTTCCAGAGGGGCTAGAATTACTCACTGAGTCTAACCCTGCTGTGGCGATGCAATATCATAAAATCATCGCTTGCATTCTAACAGACCGGAATGTTTGCTGGGCCTCAGACAGAGTTAATAATGCACCTGAAGGTCACTCAAGACTGCTGTCCTACTGTGTACCCAGCCTGTTTGTGTAGCCTGCTTTTAAAAGAACAATGTTACAATCAACCTCACTGCCCTGGATTTCCCACATAATCAACGTTTACAACCTAAGCTAATGCACAGCTGTGATCTCAGTTATGAACCATTCCATGCCCTGACTCAGAGCCATGAATGTGTCTCATGATAATCATTTGCTGGAAACAGCAAACAGCCTTTTGAATGGATGTCTATGATATCGGGGGTCAGCTGCAGTCAGTGACTTCATCCCTTGTGAACTTCTGTGAAGTATCCCTCATGTGGTGTTTTCTGTGCTGTTCAATAAATGCAGAGCAAAGTCCCTTATTAGGGACAGACACACACAGACATAGACAGACACACATATACAGTGACTGATTGCATGTAGCCTTCAGGCAGGAACAGGTAGACACACAACAGACAGACGATAGAAGGCATAGGGAAAGTGAGGTAGAGAATTCAAATCTGGACTCACCCTTGGTTAAATGACACCGGGAGAAGTGCTTAGATCTCTCTGCAATACTGACAAAGTATTGGTGACTCTGAGTTCAACTGATGTGCTGTATCTACATGCCAGGAAACCACTGACTGCGCCTCTTATTTCAGTGGTTATTATGATTCCTGAATGCCAGCTTAACGATGATGAAGAGAAATAACACATCTGCTTCTTGGATGAACCAATAAAATGTATAGAGAGGAAAGCCTGGGCAGTGCCCCAAACTCACTGTTTTCACACACCCAATTAAAATGTACAGCGTTCTTTCAAAAGCATCTCAGCTCTTGACTGTTCCACCCAAACACAGGACAGCTTAAAAATTTAAAAGCCGAAGCTTTCATCTTAGCAGCTTCAGAAACGTCTCACTAAGTTTTCCCTACTGGCTGTCTTAGCTAAGGTTCTTATTTCACTTTATTTATTTATTTATTTATTTAGGTTTTCTGAGACAGGGTTTCTCTGTCCTGCTGTGGATATCGCTCTGTGTAAATAAAATGCTGACTGGCCAGTAGCCAGGCAGGAAGTATAGGCAGGACAAGGAGAGAGGAGAATTCTGGGAAGTGGAAGGCTGAGGCAGAGAGATGCTGCCACCCGCCACCATGACAAGCAAGATGTAAGGTACCGTAAAGCCAAGAGCCACGTGGCAACTTATAGACTAATAGAAATGGGTTAATTTAAGATATAAGAACAACTAGCAAGAAGCCACAGCCACAGCCATACAGTTTAAGTAATATAAGTCTCTGTGTGTTTACTCGGTTGGGTCTGAGCAGCTGCGGGACTGGCAGGTGAGAGAGATTTGTCCTGACTGTAGGCCAGGCAGGACCAGAAAAACTCCAGCTACACTGTCTAGTCCTGGCTGTCCTGGAACTGGCTCTGTACACCAGGCTGGCCTCAGATTCAGAGATCTGCCTGCCTCTGCATCCTGAGTGCTGGGATTAAAGGCATGCGCCATCACCAAAGCAAGTTGGTGAGGAAAGGTTCATTTGGCTTACACTTCCACATCTTAGTCCATCACTGAAGAAAGTCAGGTCAGGAACTCAAGCAGGGCAGGAACCTGGAGGCAGGAAATGATGCAGAGGCCATGGAGGGGTGCTGCTTACTTCTAGGCTTCCTCATTCCTCATGGCTTGCTCTGCCTGCTTTCTTACAGAACCCAGGACCACTTACCAGCTTGCTCATCATGGCTTGCTCAGCCTGCTCTCTTATGGAACCCAGGACCACACCCCAGAGATGGTCCCACTCACAATGAGCTGAGCCTTTCCTCTTCAATCACTAATTAAGAAAATGCCCAACAGGCTTGCTTACAACCCCGTCTTATGGAGGCATTTTCTTATTGAGATTCTCTCCTCTCAGATGACTCTGGCTTGTGTCAAGTTGACATAAAACCATCCAGCACAGGATCCAAAGCCCTCTTCTGGCCTCTGAGCACACTGCACATATGTGGTACACATACATGCATGCAAAACACTTATAAACATAAAATAAAAATAAATCTTAAGAAAGTTTAAAAATGTGGGTTGGGGATTTAGCTCAGTGGTAGAGCACTTGCCTAGCAAGCGCAAGGCCCTGGGTTCGATCCTCAGCTCCAAAAAGAAAGAAAGAAAGAAAGTTTAAAAATGCATCCCTGTGACCTAGCAATTTTATACTAGATATATCTTATATAAATGCATGATTAGAGGCATAAAAATCCTCCCAAATCGTCTCATACATAAGGTAGTGTTGAAAGGGTTAAAACCATGAGTAAAGGGTTAAAACCATGAGTTCAAAGGCAGACAGCCTGCACTAAAATCAGGACCCTATTGCTTATTAGCTGTGTAACCTTGAGAGAGTTCACCTTCTTAGTTTCTCAATGAGCTCATGTAAACACAGGAGCAAAATCCACCTCTAAGTATTACAAGAATTAAATGTTAGGTCTATAAACATCCAAAGTTAGTAATTCATAAATGTGTACCATTTAATAAACTCTGTTTTCCGGCAACCACTGCCTAAACATTTTTAACACAGAAGAATAAACCAATCTGTGGGCTGGAAAGAAACAACTTTAGCAGAGAATGTTTTTCTTCTTTCACTCCCCAATAATGTATATAGTTTTTGGGAGCACCAAGGACATTAAAAGCATTTAAATGTTGGTTCACGTAAACGAACATCTCTTATTTGTTGTTATAAACTGGTAATTCCCAAGACATGAGAACCATAGTTAAAGGGCTTAACATTAATTTCATTTGGGTCATTTTGTCTATAAGAAGACTTTAACATATTTGTAGAGCACTGTTAAATTTCTGATGTTTCTAATATTGAGACCTAAATTAACTATCAGAAATTAATTTATAGGCTTGAAATATATAGCTTATGCCTTTTAATGAATGAGAACAACCTTAGAAATCCTTAAAGCTTCCCTCAAATGATGATCACATGTGAATGACATTCTACAAATTATCAGTGGCCACACTGGGTCTCAGTGGAGTAGCTTTTTTGTTGGGTTAGTTGACTGGTAATCTCTTTTTAAAAAAAAGCTAATTTAAACATTTCTTAAAATGCTTTCTGCTTGTCTCTGTCACCAGGAACTTTAAAAAGATTCATGCAGAGACACTGACAGCGTTCTCTGGAGGAGCAATGACACCAGGATGTTTAATTTTAGCTCCGTTATCCTGCCGAAGGCCAAAGATCGGACTGGACCCAAGCCTTCCTTCCTTCACAACCTCATAATTCATACATTACTTAAGTTTTTCCAAAGAAGGCTGTTCTTTTAAAGTCTTGGGTTTTTTTTTTTTTTCTTTGTTTGTTTTAAAGGACAGAGGGGGAAAGAAAACTAGAAGCCATTTCAGCCTTGACCCTGGCCCTCAGGCCTTGCTTTATTTCCTACGATGAAGCCAAGTGGGTTTTCTGTGTCTCAGTTCTGCTGTCCTGGGCACATTCTATTCCTGTCGCTGAGACGGCCCTGGGTCTATTTTAACCTCTGCAGGCGCTAGTGGAGATTCCAGGGATGCCTCTCCTCTTTTCTAACTCCACAGAGAAGAGGTAGCCTGCCTAGGGTCTCACTGTCACCTGACTGCTGCTGGCTAGTCTCCAGAGGAGACTAAACTACAGCCTGGAACCTTGTCCTTTCTTCGGTTTTACTGAAAATGGACAAGTTCCTGCTGCCAACAAGTATTTTGTAGTCTTAAGTTGTTCAAATTATCAGCCATCTAGAAAACTAGTGTGGCTCTTGTGTGTGTTTGAGAGTTTGTTGCTTTGAAACGGAGTCTCACTATGTAGCCCTGGCTGGCATAGAACTCAGTGTGCGGAGTAGGACAGCCTCTGCCTGGCATTGAAAGCATGTGCCCCACAGCACCCTCTTTCGTATGACAGTCTGCTACCCATATTGTAAGCCACCCCCGACCCCGGTTTGAAGGTGCTAGAATAGAGTTTGGAAGAACGAACAAAGCTGAATTTACAAGTCACACACGATTTCAGAAGGGAAAGACTGAGTCTGAAATGCTTTCTTGCTTTGCCCTTGAGTGGGCCTCTGCATTGCTAAGAGTAGCACTGAGATCCACCAGCCCAAGACTGATGGGTTCTGACTCCTACAGCCCCACCTCCACGAGAAGATGACATGGACAGAAACAGCTTGCCACGATGGCGCAGTGCAAGAACAGATAGCCCTAACAGTTGTGTCTGGCTCCCTACTTATCCAAACAGTCCCACACCATGATGGCACAACAGATCAACTGTGACTCCTAACTGGGGAGTACAGCTGCCGATACACACTGAGGGGCGCAGGGAAAAGAAAGGGGGGCACCCACATTTTAGGTGGTAGCATTCTCTCTTCCTCAAAAGAAAAAAATGACTGAAATAAGATATAATTAAGCTAGGCATTGGAGCACACACCTTTAATCCCAGCACTCAGGAGGCAGAGGCACTCAGATCTCTGTGAGTTCGAAGTCAGCCTGCTCTACAGAGGAAGATCCAAGACAGCTAGGGCAACACAGAGAAACCCTCTTTTGAAAAACTAGAAACCAAAACCAAAACCAAAACAAAAGAATGAGTTTGCAGTTAAAGAGTTATAGATCTTAACAGGGCCAGTAGATACAATTGGTCTGTAGGCTGCACAAAGGCCCCGGCCAAGGGACAAGTGAGAACAGAAAACTAGCCAGATACTAGGTCAACTTCCTCTCAGCCTTATGTGGCCCTTTGCTAATACTACAAAAGCCGTATATGGCCGAGGAAGTCCTCAACAGGAAAATCACAGCTATGAAGATATAGTTTGGATTAGAAACGAGGGCAGACATCAGGCACCCCCTGTTTCTGGAACTCACAGTGACCATGACTGTATTGGTCTTCTCTGAACCTATTGAAATGACACTGGTTCAGCTTCAATTTGTGGTCTTATTATGTTCTCTGAAGTTAGGGCTAGGAGTCTTGACACGAGGGGAATGACCAACCACATTTCTCCAGTGTTGTGTCATTTGCTCTGTTTATTTAGAGATCTGAGTACAGAACTTAAGCCTGCAGTTCAGATCACACCCTGAAAGTACAGCCTCAGAGAGGTTCTCTTCCCATCCCAGAGCTCTGCGGGAAAGAGGAGGACACCTCTCACAGGGTCAACTTTGGGCCCTTTAATAAGAGGAGAGCCTGAGGTATTTCTGCTCCCAGCCAAGCTCATTCAGTGTTTCTGAATGTTCTATGTGGCTACTTACCAAGCAGAGAAACCCCTCTCCCTGGACGGGAAGTCCCATTTTTTATAGTTTCTGGTTGTTGTTTTCTCTGCCACAGAAATTGTGTACTTAGTACTCGACTAGAAAAAAAATATTTTTATTTCCTTAGAGGAATGCTCATAAACTCAAAATAAAAAAAACAAAACAAAACAAACCTACAACAACAACAACAAAAAAAACCAAAAAACAAAAAAACCCACAAAACCCAAAGAGACACAGGCACTTCTACAAAACAAAGTAGCTATAAGAAAGGAAGACAGCCGGGCGGTGGTGGCTCATGCCTTTAATCCCAGCACTCGGGAGGCAGAGCCAGGTGGATCTCTGTGAGTTCAAGGCCAGCCTGGTCTACCAAGTGAGTTCCAGGAAAGGCACAAAGTTACACAGAGAAACCCTGTCTCAAAAAACAAGAACAAGAACAAAAACAAAAAAAAAAAAAAAGGAAGACAATACTGAAATTATATCAGCCACCCTTCTACAGTCTCCTTCAAACACATGTATTTGACTTGACATCAAAATAACTTTCAGTGGCTCATTTTTGTCTAAAGAAACAAGTTCCTGCATGACTTCTCTGGCCCTCCCTTCTAGGTTTACCCTTCTGTGAACACTGCATTCATAAAAAACTCGTGGCCCAAACCCAGTCTCTTCTGGCTCCCTCTGCTAGCAATGTCCTTTACTCAGCTCTGTCTCTGGCAGACCCACTGTCTGTTTTCAAGTCACTCCTTCCATGAAGCTTTCTCTGAAGTGCCCCAAAGAATATGTGCATGCTTTTTCTCCAGTGTTTCCACAGTGCTTTGTAAACACAAAATAGGGCTTTTTCCACTGGACAGTGTAACCTGGAATGCTTTACACACTGGACTCTACTTGACTAAAACTGCAGTAAGAGCTCCTTTTTTTCCCTCTGACATCTTTATGCCATGCTTACTATACACAAAGAAATGACATGTTTGGGCTATGTGTGCTGGTACACTCCTGTAATGCCAACATGCAGAAGACATGTTTTTTATTATGTATATAAAATTCTTCCTGCATGACTACACGCCAGAAAAGGGTACCAGATCTCATTATAGATGGCTGTGAGCCACCATGTGGTTGCTGGGAACTGAACTCAGTTTCTCTGGAAGAGCAGCCAGTGCTCTTAACATATGAGCCATATCTTCAGCACCCAAGAACACATGTTTTTTACATGTATTTATTGTATGTATACGTATGCATGTGTATGGGCACATATGCCATGGCATGCCTATGAAAGCCAGAGGACAGTTTGTGGGCTTCAGTTTTTGTTCTCCGCCATGTGGACTCCAAGGGTCCCAAGTGGTCAGGCTTGTGCCTTTACCCACTAAGCCATCTGGCCAGCCCGGAGCTTGCCTTTAAGGCCAGTCTATGCTATGCAGTGCTGTGGGATGTTCTATACGCTGTGAATGTGTTGCTCTGATTTGGTTGATAAATAAAATGCTGATTGGCCAATACCCAGGCAGGAAGTATAGCTGGGATAAACAGATAAAGAGAATTCTGGGAAGTGGAAGGCTGAGTCAGTAGATGCCAGCCTGCTGTCCAGGGAACAGCATATAATGGCACAAAGGTAAAGCCATGGAAAATGTGGCAACATATAGATTAACAGAAATGGACTGAGTTTAAGTGGAAGAGCTGGTCAGTGGTAGGCCTGAGCTAATGGCCAAGCAGTTTTAATTAATATAAACTTCTGAGTGATTATTTTATAAGTGGCTGCCGGGTCTGTGGGACTGGGCAGGACCAGAGAAAACTTCATTTATAATACAGTGAGGCATCCATCTTAAACTAATCAACCAACCAAACTAAACAACAACAAAAGAAAAAGAAATGTTTTTCTAAATACGTATTCCAGACCTAAGATTTAGTTCATTATGTTTAAAAAACATCTCCAGGTGGTAGTGGCACACGCCTTTAATCCCAGCACTTGGGAGGCAGAGCCAGGCAGATCTCTGTGAGTTCAAGGCCAGCCTGGGCTACAGAGTGAGTTCCAGGAAAGGCGCAAAGCTACACAGAGAAACCCTGTCTCAAAAAACCAAAAAATAAAAATAAAAAACAGATCATGTGGAGGCCTAATATCTAAAGTATGTATCTTTTATAGCAACACTTTTGAACAGTAAAACATTCCTGATTTGTTTTTAAGGTCTAAATTTGTTCCCACACATCAGTGTAAAAGAATCTCAAAATCCTTTGCACCAGCCAAAAAAACGCCCCCCAAAACAAAAAATACAGCCAACATTGATCATATTCATGGCTCTAGAGTCGCTTCTAATACTGATGTTGTAATACACAGTTATAAAAAATAAACATATAAAATGTAAAGCCTAATTAATTTTAAATGTAACTATGGATTAATAAGACAGAGCTTTATTTATGTAAGCCCTATCAATTAAATAATGTCCACAAACTATTAGCAAGCTCCATATGTTATAAATCATGCTTATTTTTAAACTGGCATTAAATCCAGCAGTTTGGTCCTACACAAAGAACCAAGAAAAAAAGTAGAGAATATATTGAGCTGGAGTGTCTCAAGGTTAGAACTTCTCCAGCATACAAGACGCTGCACTTGATTCCTAGCACAAGAAGGAGAAGAGAGGTACTAATATTTCCAGAATAGTTTATGTGACTCTCAGTCTGCATTTTTGGAGAGGAGGATATAACTGAACTTTATGATTCATATCACTACCTAAAAATAAGCGATTACTGAAACAACATGCTACTAAAAAACAGAGAGCACACTACCGAAGCCTGAATGACACATACCCAGTGGCAGATATGTGATACAAACTTACACTCATGAAGCCAACAGAAGGAACCTTCCTTAAGTGGATGTCATTCCTGAGTGTCAGGCTTTAATCCTATATCCCACCAATCCCATTGTTTTGTGATCAACTGAAAAATAGCTTCTATCAAAATATATGAAAGATAACACAGTAATGAAGATAATAAGGGTTTCAATTTATTCTAAGATATAGACATACTTTTCTTGTATATTTGGTATATGAAAATTGACATACTTATCATATATACACACAGAATAAAAGTAGTATTTCTGAATCTACAATCCACTTGTACCACTTTTTTCAAAGTTTACAAGATTATTTACTTATTAAAGAAAAATGCAATTATGTAGACTACAACTATATATCTACTGCTTGATACCTATGGTATTTGAGTCTGTAAATGAATCCACAAATCCTCAGGAATAGCAGCAGATAAGCCAAGAATTCACTCACGTCCCAAACCAGATCTGTTTACTTTCAAGTTCTTTATCTTATTAGGCTCTTGAACAGGCAAGCTCCAGTTACAAGATACGGAAAGAACAGGCAGGCAGGGAAGCTGAGGGAATTGCTCTGGAGGGAGCTCTGGCTCCGAGTCAACACTAAAAATACACTGTATTGTTCGTCAACTGTTTCATATGAGGAAGACTTAACTGGTCAACCAGATTACGTGCAACCTAAGGCCTGGCCTGCTCTTTCTTCATTGACTCAGATAACATAAGAGGCGCATGGTTAACAGTTCAATGAATACTTGCAAATTTATTCACTTACTTTTCTTATGTTTATTTATAGGCTGTGCATTTGTGCATGTGGGGGTCAGAGGACAACCTGTGGGAGTTCAATCTCTCTTTTCAGCATGTGGGGTTCAGGGATTGTCTACAGGGTCAGGCTTAGCAGCCTGCAAGCACCCATATTCTCTGAACCATCCTGGTAGCCAACAAATTGCCTTGTATTTTTGAGACAGGTTCACTGTGTAGCCCTAACTATCCCATAACTCCCTATGTAGACCAACCAGGCTGGTCTCAAACTCAGGGATCTACATCCCTCTGCCTCCCAACTGCTGCATTAAAGGTGTATGTCACCATGTCTAGCACAGACCAGAAAATCTTAATGTCACCATCTTATCTACTGATCCAAATGCATGTAAAAATTACCTGCTTTAAAAAAAAAAATCATCCGCTAAACTCTGAAATGCGAGTTTCACAGTTTCTCAACCCAAGGCTTTCTCCAGCAGGTCTAAATCAATCTCAGGAATCCACATTGTGTGAAAACAACAAGGGACTTGTTTCTTTCTCTTGCCACAGTCCCCCTAACTAGTCCAGAATAGCCTCCAACTTTAGTCTTTGTGTGCTCCTCTGTATGGATGCCAAGATGACAGTGATACACACTTTGATAAGACTCACAGACCTAGTGATGTCTACAGCTCGTGGATGTGACATCAGGCACTGATGAGCCCAAAGTGCAGAGCCACCGAGGAAGCACCTGTCGCCCACTTGCCTGATGCAAAGCCGTTTTCTTATCACAGAATTAAAGATGGGTAGAAATACATTTAACAATTCTGCTGCATTTCTTTTGCAGGCCTTTGTGCGTTCCTGAGCATGTGTGTTTGCAGGTGTGCACGCATGTATAGAAGCTTAGATGTGGGGGCCAGAAGTTGATGGCAGCTATCTTTGTAAATCATCCTCCATCTTTTATTTTATCCTTTAAATTTGTCCTTTGATGATTTTATACGATTACATAGTGTGTTGTTTCCTGTTACCTTCCCATGCTCTTATTTCCCCTCCTCTGTGCAGATCCCTTTCCTGGATTCATGCCCCACCTCCCTTTTTTTGGTTTGTGATCCACTGATTTTAGCCATGACCAGCTGTGTGGGCAAGTATTGGAGCCTTGTGAACTCACCATTTGGTACACAATGGAAGGCGATAACTGTCCCTTACCCAAATCAATCCATTGCCCACAGTTCAGCTGGGAGGGAAAGGGTCCCATGAGTCCCTCCCCGTCCATGATTGGTGGTTGACTGGTCGAGTCTCACGCAGGCCCAGTACAGGCAACCACAGCTGCTGTGAGCTCATATTTGCAAGGGCTGTGTCACACCCTGAAAACAGCACTTCCTGTCTTCTCTCTTACAGTTCTGGCATTCCCTCTCTTTCCTTTGCTGTCCTGTTCCCTAAGCCTTGGAGGGACTGGTCTAAGTACTTGTTTAGGGCACCTGGTTTTTGGAGTCAGGTCCTCTCTCTGAACCAGGAGCTCACAGATTAGGAAAGCTAACCACTGAGCTCAGAGCTCTGCTTGTCTCCACTACTCCAAGGTTACAGGCCCAGATCAACCCTGCTGGCTTCTACATGGGCGCTAGGGATGCAAACTGAAGTCCGTCCTATCAAGCACGCTCTTTGCTTGCATTTCAAGTTGCTTCTCCCTGTGGAAAGTGTACACTGGCGAACCCTGAGGACCAGACACTCTCTAACAGCTGGGGAATACAATGTCACCAACTAGTCACTGCACAGCTTTGGCTGTGCTCCAGGACTTGTAGCAAAGTCTGGGCCTGCAAACACATCACTGCTGTGCAGAACCCGACCTCACTCTCCTAAACTAGACTGTAAGGAGGAGTCTCAATAGCAAGGCTAGATGAGTGCCACCAAGACTGCAAGACAGAGGTCTCAGCAGCTGCATGGGTAAGGCTGGCAGGAATTTCTCTCTCATCCAACCTCTTCTCCAGGAGGAAGTTATAGGAAGCCTCACCGCATTGTTCAATCCAGCTTACAAGAAAAGGGGGTTAAAAAATTAATACCATTCAAGAGCCTGGGGAGATGAATCAGCCAATAAAATATGAGTCAATATGCTTTTTTACAAAGGAAAGACATGGACAAGTTTGCTGGAGTTTGACAGAGAAACAAGGCAGGCAAGTGGAGACCTTAGCAATGACCAGTGGTAGGGAGACTGACACAAGGGGAACAGGCATGTGGCCCCACAATGGAAGTCTGTGAGCAGCTGTATCAGGAGGAGGGATCCAGAGAGACAGAGACAGAGACGGAGACGGAGTCAGAGAAACAGTCAGAGACAGACAGACAGAGACACAGAGAAACAGCCAGAGAGACAGAGACAGAGAGAGACAGAGACTGTCCAGAGTACCATACAGAAAGAAGGTTTACTATTTTAACCAGTATCTGAAAGGGGAGAAGAAACAGTGATCCTTTCTGAGCTAGGAAACAAGCAGTCTCAGCAGTGAGAGCTCTACATAGAGACCCGGGTTTCTATGGCGTATAGATCGTCAAGGGATAGTTATTCCTCTCAGGTTCTTAACTTGTCTTCATGTGCCTCACGCTATGTCCAACCTCTCCCATTTCATACGCTATTTCAACTCTAAAGGAGGGGCAAACTTGTGACGATTCCTCCTCACTGTACATGGTGCTTTGAACTCCCTCTCTAGACCAGGCTGGCCTTGAACTCACAGAGATGTGTCTGCCTTTGCCTCCCAAGTGCTGGGATTAAAGGTGTGTTCCACCACCGCCTGGCTACTTTCCATTTCTTAAAATCAGTGTGTTTAACTAGGAAACAGGAGGTGGGGTCCAGAGCTGATTATGAAGGATAGAGGTCCGTCCTCCACCTCTAGGTAGAGATTTAAAACTGCTAACAAGACATGTGATACATAGGAAACTGGATCCTCTCTGGGGGTGCTCACCAAACCCCAAGACCAGAAAAAAATTAATAGAAAGAATAAAGTGTGAGTCAATAAAGTGCTTGCCGCACAAGCTTGAGAACCTTAGTTTGAATCCCTGGTGTCCATTTATTAAAAAAGGAAGAGTTGAGCATCCCTTTAATCCCAGCACTCAGAAGGCAGAGGATCTCTGTGAGTTCAAAGCCAACCTGGTTTACAGAGTGAGTTCCAGAACAGATAGGGCTGCATGGAGAAACCCTGTCTCCAAAACCAAAACCAACAAAGCCACTCATTGTACCATGTGTCCACAAGCTCAGTGCATGGCGAGTGAAGGCAGGAGAGTCTCTGCAGCTGGCTAGTCAGTCAGCCTAGCTAGGGTAACAACTCCGGGATCAGAGACCAGTCCATACACAGGAACGCACATGCACCAGTACATCACCATGGTGCACACCACACACACACACACACACACACACACACACACACACACACACCCCAGTACATCACCACAATGCGCACACACACACACACACACAGCCCAGTACATCACCACAATGCGCGCACACACACACACGCACACACACACACACACACAGCCCAGTACATCACCATGGTGCATATCACACAGACACATACCACACACACATACACAAACACACACACACCTCTCTATAAACACGTATACTGAACACACACAAAGAACCAGGTAGAGATTGATCAGAAAAGTCACTCATCACTGATCTTTGGTCTCCACACACACACCCACACAAGCACGTACATATAAACATCACATAGACTTACCTAAAATGATCCTGTTTTCTAATTTTTAAAATCAAAGAAAAAATGTAAACTTTTTTTATGCCATAAATTTACTCAGAACCTAGAAACGAGTAGGTCTCGCATGGCATGCCAAAGACCAACAAGTGTTCCCTGAGGTACAGAGGAAGGTGCCCACACCTTCCACTGCCTTCTATGAGCAAAAATTTCAAGAGTGAGAAGGTTCAGATCACGCACTGAACTGTGCACAGTGACAGTATTAGCAAGAGAATTGGAAGACAAAAACGGGGAAATACACAAAAATTCAGAGTTGATTTTAAAAATAAATATCTTAGTGAAAATTTTCAGTTCATGTACCCATACAAAAGTGCAAATGTTCACACACACACACACACACACACACACACACACACACACACACACAAAGAGAGACTTATCTTCTTTCAGTAAATGCAAATGTTATTATTATGAAAAATGTAAAATTAATTCACAGGAAAGATAATTCTTGTCTACAAAACAGGACTGAACAATATTATTGCAAAACAAGTTACAAACATAATTACATTCATCTGTTTGTAAAATCATCTTAGAATATGCTGTGGATATCGCTCTGTGTAAATAAAGTTCTGATTGGCCAGTGGCCAGGCAGGAAGTATAGGCGGGACAAGAGAGAAGAGAATTCTGGGAAGTATAAGACTGGGGAGAGACACCGCCAGCCGCGGCCATGAGAAGCAACATGTAAAGACACTGATAAGCCACAAGCCATGTGGCAAAGTCTAGACTAACAGAAATGGGTTAATTTAAGAGAGAAGAAGTAGATAACAAGCAGCCTGCCACGGCCATACAGTTTATAAACAATATAAGTTTCTGTGTGCTTTCTTGGTTGGGTCTGAGCGACTGTGTGACTGGCGGGTAAGAGAGATTTGTCCTGACTGGGTCAGGCAAAAAAACTCTAACTACAAGAATAGGCTTTTAAAGAGCTGGAATAAAATACAACAATAAACAGAAGCAAGGGCAGTGTTTGCCTTTCTCAAACATGTGGTCTCAAGCATTCTACAACATTAATATCAAAGGTCTTGGCTACAGCACTAGCCCTCCTTCGGCTCTTTGAGACAAGCCCTCACCAACTTGGCCAGTCTGTCCTTGAACTTACTCTGAAAGCCTAGCCAGGCCTTGAAGTTGTGTCTTCTTGGCTTGGCCTCCCAAGCTGGGATTACAGGCTGGCAAAACCTGGCCAGGCTAATTCTACATCTTCTAGATAAACTAAGTCTAAGGAAAGGTCATGGCTTGGGGTGGAGGCAGGATATTGGCCCATGCCTGTTCAGCTTCAAAGCTTATATTCATAACTAACCACTAAACTATACTGATCATTTTACCTAGAACTAAAATCATCCTGGGCTTGGATGATTGCACGTTCAGACATTGTTTTTTTGCAATATTTTCTATATAAAGTTTAAAAATAAAGAACAGGGATGGAGAAATGTCTTGGCAGTCAAGCGCTCTCGCTGCTCTCCTAGAAGACCAAATTCAGTCCCCAGCTCCGCAGTCTGCTGGCTCACAAGCTCCCATAACTCTAGTTCTAGATCTGATGCCTCCTCTGGCCTACACAGGCACCCACATACGCATGTACACCCCAACACATACATAAAAGTAAAAATATTTCTTTAAAAATTATAATATACAATGCCTTTAATCCCAGCACGCAGGAGGCAGATGTGGGGGATCTCTGAGTTCGAGGCCAGCCTGGTCTACAAAATGAGCTCCAGTACAGCCAGGGATACATAAGAAAACCCTGCTTTGAAAATTAAACAAAAATTGTAACAGCTAGCCAGACATTGTGGCACACACCTGTAATTGAAGCATTTGAAAGACTGAGGCAGGAGGATTGTGAACTGGAAGCCAGCCCAAGCTAAACAATGAGTTTAAAGCCTGCACTGGACATAAAGGGAGACCCTATCTGAAAAACAACTTGTACAATAATAAAATCGCCATTGTTAATAATCTGAAAAACAGAAATTATGAATAAACACAGTCCTACACACCTGGATACCATGGGGTAGAAGACCTTATGAAGTTGTGTCCATTTTCACTATTATTTCAAGTGTTTTGTGAATAACTGTCAAGGTCTGTTTCACTTTGAGTTACACTGGCAGGTGTGTGCAAAATGTGCCAGAAGTGTTGGCTTAAAATTAACTGTCAGTTCAAGAGGCAGCACAGAATGGCATTTATGAGTCATTGGTCTCCAAACTGGAGGTAAGGTGTGCTGCCCCCTAGCGGTTTCAGCAGCACACTTAACAATAAGCCTCTCAGGAGTGAGTGAGGAATGGTCCCGTGGTTAGTAGAGACCTAATTCAAACCTTCCCTTCATCTGTTGTGACTAAAGTCTGTAACAAGAAGGGCAGAACAAACACCTATGGTTTACACCAAGACTAAGATGTTAGTACATTAGGGATTATAACTACGGAGGGCTAGAAAGATGGCTCAGTGGTTAAGAGCACTTGCTGCTCTTCCTGAGGACCCGGGTTCAATCCCCAGTACCCACAGGTAGCTCACAACCTTTGCAACTCCAGCTCCAGAGGATCTGACATCCTCTTCTGACCTCTGCAAGTATCAGGCACACTGTCACGGTACACGAAGAGACACACAAGCAAGCAAAACACCATAGACACTGGAAAAAAAAAAGCTTAGAAATATATCTAATGACAACTTGCTAACTTAGAAAGGAAATGTCAGCACAGAACCAGGAAAAAAAAAGAAATCAATCAAAGGATATGAGGTGGTTACATTCATTGGAGGAACAATCCCCCCACCATGTGAATGTGTTTGTGCAGTTTATATGTATGTTTGTGTGCTTGTGTGTGGGCCTATAAGCCTATATGGGTGCTTGTATATGGAGGGCAAAGGTTGATATAAGGTGTTTTCCTGAGTTATTCTCCACGTATATTTTTTCAGTCAGCATCTCTCACTGAACCAGGAGCTCACCAATTCAGACAAGCTAGCAAGCCAGTGAGTCCAGGGTTCCACCTGTGTCCATTTCCCCAGAGCTTGGATAATAGGTGCACACTTTTATGTGGGTTCTGGGAATCCAACTCAGGTCTTCACGCTCACCTGGCCAGCACTCTAAGCCATTTCCAGCCCCATTCAAGCATGTTTCTGCTTTTGTTTTTGTTTTTGATACAGGGTTTCTCTGTGTAGCCCTGGCTGTCCTGGAACTCCCTCTGTAGAACATGCTGGCCTCAAACTCATAGAGATCTACCTGCCTCTGTCTCCTGAGTCCTGGGATTAAAGGCGTGTGCCACCACCGCCCGGCTCAAGCATGTTTTTATGATTTATTTATGTATGTATGAGTGTTCTGCCTACATGTATGTCTGTGTGCATGTGTACTGTGGTTGTTAGCTTCCATGTGGGTGCTGAAACAAAACTAGGGTCCTCTCTAAGAGCACCAAGTCCTTTGAACTGGTGAGCCACCTCCTAAGCCCTCGAGCATTTTTTTTTTTTTAATTTTGTGTGCATGGGTGTTTTGCCTGGAAGCATGTCTGTGCACCATGTGCATGCCTGGTGCCTTGGAGACCAAAAGAGGACATTGGATCCCCTGGGACTGGAATTACAGAGGACTGTGAACTGCCATCTGGATGCTGGGAATTGAACTTGAGTCCTCTAGAGGAACAGCCAGTGCTCTTAACCACTGAATCATCTCTCCAGCCCCTCAAATATATTATTAATGAACAAATTATTATAATGAAATCTGATTTAAGGTTTTGTTCTTGTTGTTTGAGATAAGGTGTTGTTATATAGTCCAGCTGGCCTAGAACTTGTTATGTAGATCAGGCTGGCCTAAAAATTCAGATATCTGCCTATCTCTGTCTCCCTGAGAACTAAGATTAAAGGTATGCACCACCATATCTGGCTTAAGTATGTTTCATTTACTTTTTTTTCCCCCATTTTATGTGCGCAAGTGTTCTTGCCTGCATGTCTGACTGTGCACAAGCATGGCTGCCCTCAGAGACCAGAAGAGGGCATTAGATCTCTTGGAAATGGAGTTACAGACAGTTATCATGTGGCTGTTGGGAGGTAAACTTGGGTCCTCTGGAAGAGCAGTCAGTGCTCTTGACCACGAAGACATCCCTCCAGTCCTTAAGCATGTTTTTAAACCACAAAATAAGGGGCTGGAGATGTAGCTCAGTTGGTAGAGTGCTCATCTAGGATACTCAGGTGTCTCTGAGCTTTATGATTAGCACCAAGCATGGTTGGGGACGGCTGTCATCTCAGCAGGTGGGTGGGACGTAGGAACATGAGGACCAGAAGTTCAAAGTTGTCCTTGACTACAGTGAGTTCAAGACCAGCCTGGAATACAGGAGACCTTGTCTTGTGTTAAAGAAAAAAAAAAAAATAGAGCTTGGGATGTAGTTCAGTGGCAAAACGCTTATTATAGGTATGGTTTCTCAATAAACACACTGTCATCTAAAAAGAAACATGGGGCATGAGTGATGCTCTGTGGTTCCTGCAGAGAACAGACCTGTGTTCAGTTCCCAGCACTTACATAGTGGCTGATATCCACTCGTAACTCCAATTCCTTGGGATTTGATCTATATACATAAACACTCAGGCACATATACGTACATAGGAAAACAAATAACTGTATTTTTAAAAAGAAACATTAATAGACATACTAAAATGATTGTGCTAAGAAGATCTGAACACCCTCTTTAACTGTGCTCATAGTATTAAGTTGGCATAAATAACTATTGCAGAGATGACTCAAATGTATGAGTACAGTTCCTGTTGGAACTCTGAATTTTAAACTGGTACAAGAAGATCCCACTACTGTCAATGAAACCTGACCCACAGGCTCTCCTCTCCAGAGCTAAGAGACTTGTGAGTGAATGTGAGTCAACCATGACCTGATGAATTGACTGCATATCGGCCTCCTCTTCAACAGAGCCCACAGGTCCCTAAGTCACAGTGGATAAACACACTTCCACTCAGGAGGACTTGTACTGCAGGACAATGAAGTACCCATGGCCTCTTTACTGGTCGAGGGGAAACTATGTGAAATGGGAGCATGTTGGGTTTATAGCTGGTTGCTCGGGAAGTGTCGTGTGCTGGCTGACAGACTGCCAACTTAGCCGGACGACCTCAGAGACAAACCTCCGGGCGTGTCTGTGAAGGGGTTAGCAGCGCCATCCGAGAGCAGGTCCCGGAGTGAACTGGAAGAGGAAGTGGGCTAGTACCACCATTTATCTCCCTCCTTCCTGCCTGAAGATGCGTGTGGATCACTTCCTGCTGCGTGCTCCCGGGGCCACGTGCACTCAGACTGTGTGTCACACTTCCTTCAGGTGTCTTTGTCAAGTATGGCACAGCGACAAAGAACGCAACAGCCTTTCCTCACTGTCAGCACAGAAAATTATATGTATTCAAGGTGCAAAACTATTAACACGTCTATTGTGCCTACATAATAATGGTGGGAGTGTTGGAAAGATTCATCTTACACCTTAGAAATGTATAAAACCTTTTTTTTTTTTTTTAGTTTTTCAAGACAGGGTTTCTCTGTAGCTTTGGATCCTGTCCTGGAATTCACTTGGTAGCCCAGGCTGGCCTTGAACTCACAGAGCTCTGCCTGCCTCTGCCTCCCAAGTGCTGGGATTGAAGGTGTGTGCCACCACCACCTGGCTAAAATCTTTTAAGAATTCTAATTTTTTAAAAATTTTGTTCTAAACTCCATTTTTTAAAGAATTACACTGAGTGAGTGAGTGAGTGAGTGAGTGAGTTTCAGATTCCAGGGTGATGTTCAGAACTTGGCAGCACAGGAGACAACAGAGCCTGAAGTTAAGACTGGTACTAATGTCACCTGAAGCTGAAATGTGGCTTCAAAGCCTCTTTTTTTAATTTGCAAACTTTTTTGGCAAAAGTTTAGGTCTTGATCTAACAATCTTATGGTTTTTAAAAGCCTCAAGTTGCAAGAATGCTGGAGGGAAAGAGAAAATAGAAAAGGAAAACAGTAATTAAGTTAGCTTTCTGGTTGATTCAGTTCCCAGCACCACATAAGCCAAGCACAGTAGTGCAAACCACTTAGGAGATAGAGGTAGGAGGATCAGATGTTCAAGGTCATCCTTAGCTGCCTCAAAAGACAAAGCAGGGCCTGGCTCAGAGGTTGGGAGCACTGGCTATTCTTCCAGAGGACCCAGGTTCCATTCCCAGCACCCACATTGTGGTTTACAACTTTTTGTGGCTCCATCCAGGGGGTCTGACACCCTCTTCTCGCCTCTTAGGGCACCAGGCACAAATGTGGTGCACAGACATACATGCTGACAGAATTCCCACACACATGAAAGAAAAACATAAGACAGGAGAATAGACAAAAAAATTATTTCCACAAAACATGTGAAATGTGCCTTGGAGACTTGACAGAAAAGAAAAATGCTCGAGTTAACCAGATTCCCACACACATATGGAGGAAGAAAATCTTTGTTTAAAAAACAGGGCGTCTGGGAAGACAGCTGAGTGAGTGAAGTGCTTGCCACTCGAGCATGAAGACCTGGGTTTGGATCCCCAGCAGCCACATGAAAGCCACGTGTGGTGATGTGTGTCTATAACCCTAGCACAAGGGGTAAGGAGACAGGCAGGTCCCTTGAGCTCACCAGAAAATCTGCATAGCCAATGGTGAGCACCAGGTTCACAAGAGACTTTTTCTCAAAAAATCAAGTGGAAAGCAATCGAGGGAGACACCCGGTGCTGACTTCCTGCCCACAGGCATATAAGTCAGTGGCAGAGTATCCAACCAGAATGTACAATTCCCATGTTACATCCTCAGCATTGGAAAATTAAAAAAAAAAAGAAAGAAAGAAGACCCCCACAAAATACTATCACCTGCAGAACTGAATCTTCTTGCTTTATACCGCTATGGTGGATTTCTCAGACAGACTCTGCCCACAAAGTTCATAGTCAGCCTTCCTATTCGAAGATGTTGCTCTGTCTTCCAAGCAGTTAGGCAACACAGTATACTGATTAAGACTGTGAACTCTTGACCTTTACTCCTTCCTTTTCCCACCTGAAAATAAGGGTGATTCCACAGAGGGTTTTATGAGGACCCTTCCACTTCAGTTCTTTATAAGATAGGGTCCTACTTGTGTATCCCAGGTGGCTTGCTGGGAACTGGCCTTGGACAGTTGGCCTTGATTTCACATTCCTGCCTTAGCCTCCTGGGTGCTGATGGTATTTGTCATGAATAATAAATTTTCACTGATAATGGTGCTTGACTCAGAGCAGAAAATGTGCTCCACATAAAGTGCTCAGCAAAGATCCTGGCATAAGATGGCTAGTACTCAGGTTATCACAGGCTCAAGCAATCCTCCTGCCTCAGCATACCAAAGTAGCTAGGACTATAGATAAGATACAATCAGATCATGACCTAAATTAATTTAAAAAAAAAAAATTCTAGCACTTGGGAACAGAGGCAGGCTGATCTCTGTAAATTCCAGGCCAGTCTGGTCTACACAGTGAGTTCCAGGACAGCTCGTGCTACGTCCCCAAAACACATAAACAAGAACAATAACAACAAAACCAAACCAAAAAAAATGCATAACATAATTTTGCCTTTTTTCAATCTCTTTTTTAAAATGTTTTATTTTTACGTCCTGTATATGAGTGGTTTGCCTAAACATATGTCTGGGCACCAAGTGCATACCTGGTGCTTAAAAAGATCACAGGAAGGTGCTGGGCCCTCATGACCAGAGGTTGTGATCTCCATGTGGGCGCAGGCAATGAAACCTGAGTTCTCTGCAAGAGCAACAAGTGCTCTTAACCACTGGGCCATCTCTGCAGCCCCAGCCCCCTCCTTCCCTTATTTCAATCTCAAGAGGAATTTACAGAAAGAAACAATGTTAAATCATTCCTTTCTTCCAAAGGTCATTCACAAAATCTTCTCAGGCCTTTCCTCTCAGTACTTGGGAGGCTGAGGCAGGCTGCCAGGCCAGCCTAGTTCATGAGCTCTGGCCAGCCTGGCTACAGTAGACACTTTTTCTCCTTGGACATTTCATAAAGTATTTTTAACTTAATACATAAGACACTTGAGCAAATGACTTCAATATATAAAAGAAAACCCCCACAGGTTTCAGAAAACCATAGAAACCTCTCTCTACCTTACCTGTATCATTTGCAAGAGAGTTAGGGTCAGATCCCCCAAGGGTAGCTTCAAATTCCTCCTGGAGACGATAGGCCCTTTGCAGCAGGGCTTCAAGCTTATGGATGAATTCTGCACTAATTATATCCTACAAAGAGAGAAGAACAGTCACACACAGCAACTATCACACTCACGTTAACACTCTAAACACAGAATGTGACTTCCACAGAGAAACTTGCTGTGTAGACAGAGCTGGTGCTGGGTTCACGGGTGCCGGTGGCCAAACCTAATCATAACATTTCAGGCATACCTATTGTTTTTGTAGTAGAGAGGCAGAACTGGGCCCTGACTGATCATTTAAGTAGACTGAGTTCTCAGCTTGAGCTTATATAAAAGTTGCCAAGGAGACTTGCTAAATTACCGCCCCTTATCCCAGCTCCGGATCCCACAACCCACTCCAATTCTGATCAATGAAGACCCAGTTCTACCTCTATATTACAAAACCAACAGAAATTAAAGGCATCTGCTGCTTCTACACATCCGAGGGAAGTCTGCAAACTTGAAGGTTTGGCACTGGAGAGCTGGCCAACAGTTCAGAGTACTTGGTGCTTTTGCAGAGGACCTGAGCTTGATTCTCAGCACCTGCATGGCAGCTCACACCGGTTTGCAACTCTAGTCCCAGAAGACCCAACACTCTCTTTTGCATGCAGCTGGCACACTCATGGTGCTCATACATACATGTAGGAAAAACACTTATCTGTATAAAATAATAAAACAATTTTTTTAAAAACCAAAAGTGCTTAAAAGCTCGGATAGAAAATGCCCCGCCAGAAGCCCTTCATGCTGGGTATGATCCCAGCACTGGGGACGCAGAGGCAGACAAGCTCTGAGTGTGTCAGACCAGCCTGGTCTACTAAGAGTCCTAAGTCAGCAGGGGCTACATAGTGAGACCCTCTCTCAAATCAAAACAAAAGCCCGCAAGTCTCTCATGTAGTCCCAAGGTGGGAAAGCAAACAACTTGTATTAACTGCCCAGAAAGAGGCTCTTCCAAGAATCTGAAACAGGCCGCCCTTACGTCTACACTTTCTTCAGCAATGGCATCTCCAGCTCCCAGCTTAACAGAGCTGCAGGCTTCCTCTTGAGCCTGTCTACTGCGAAAGGTCAGAGCCTGTTCCCATCGACGCAACGCCTCTTCAAACAATTCCATACCTAAAGATTAAGAGCAGAGTGACTGTAAATGAGCAAAACCATGTTTCCTCGACATGCAGAAGATCAAAAGTAGAAATTGGAAGGGAAGTCACAGGCAGGGGACTATTACTGCTGTGATGAGTGTGATCATGTGGTTTGCAGGCTTGCAGGAGGAGTGTGGTTATGCTACAGGCTAAAGATGCCCTAAAATGCCGCAAGCAGGCTTAATGGGCCATTCTGGAGGAAGTGTGGAAGACCAGAATGCAGAAAGAGACGCAGCCAATGGAAGCAGGCTCGTGAGGCTTCAGAAAGGAATAAGGACTCATTGGGAACTGTGTAAAGGGCCACTGAGTTTACATTCTGACAAAGAATCCAGTCGCTCTCTGGCCATGTCGTGAGACCCTTTGTGAGACTGAATCAATACGTAATGAACGAGAGGGGTGTAGTAAAACATACCTTAAGCTCGGCACTCGGGAGGCAGAGGCAGGTGGATCTGAGTTCAAGGCCAGCCTTGTCTACAGAGTGAGTTCCATGTAAATTAAATTACAAGTCTAACAGAGAGGTTTGGACAGTTGGGACACATAGATAAGAGTGTGATATAAAGAGTGATGTCATGGAGGAGTGATGTTGTCACAGGCCCAGAGCATGCTGAGAGCCATAAGACATGGAAGAGGCCAGACTACATCCTCTCAGAGGTCTCCTAAGAAATGTGACTGATTGACACCTTGATTTCAGCTCAGCAATAATGATTTTGGACTTCTGGTTCCAGAACTCTGAGTGAACAGATTGCTGGTTTGTTTGTTTTGTTTTTTTGTTTTTTTGTTTTTTTTTGAGCTGAGGATCGAACCCAGGGCCTTGTGCTTGCCAGGCTAGCACTCTTACCACTGAGCTAAATCCCCAACCCTATTTTTGTTGGTTTTTTTTTTTAAGTCTCTGTATTTAAGGTAATTTATTATATCACAATATATAATGTAGTTTATTATATCTCAAGAAACTAGTATAGCTGGTGATGTTATATAGCATAGATTCAACAGACATAGGCCATTTTAAAATTACAGTTGATTCTCCTAGAAGAAATCACTGGTTTTGGTTTTTCCTTCCCCCCCACTCCCACCCATAGTTCTGGGGATCAAACCTAGCTCTCTGCCACTGAGTAACTCCCCAGCCCCAACTAACTTTCCTTTTACCTTCAAATGAAACCTGACGATAGTATCTATAACTTGGAAGTTCTATACCTACCCATCAGGTACAAATTCTCGGGAGTGGTCACAGGAATGTTAACAAGTTTGATGTCATCCTCATCTGCTTTGTCCCAAGAACTAGAATTTCCACAAGCACAGCTGTGACAGGAGTTAACACTCTGCACCTGAAATGAAGACCAGGGAAAGCGGGTCACTGCACGTTCATGTGTGCATGCGTGTGTGCGTGTGTACACACACACACACACACACACACACACACACACACACACACACGTATGCAGTCTTCTATACACGCAGCGATGACCTTGAATGTTTCATCCTTCTGCCTCCACCTCTCGAGTGCTGGGATTACAGGTGTGTGCCACTACACCCAGTTTTATGCAGTGCTAGGGTAGAGCCCAGGGTTTCCATGCCAGGAAACACTATCCTGATTCAAACCTGCTATGGTAGTTTATATTTACCCATTATTTACATATGTTCTATAATTATAGTCCAGGTAAGTTCTACCTGAAGAAATAATTCTGATTATATTCAAATTTAGTACTTACATGATTCTTAACTACTCTGACCCTGTTGTTAAAAAATATATGAGTAGAACAATATTTTGAAAATAAATCAATATTTTCACAAAAAATCAGGTGATTACTTGATAAGCCTTTACCGTGTCAGTACTTATAAATGCTAACTACACCAACTTAGACTCTGTCTTTGGGACTGCGGACAATGTTAAATGATAATGTAGAGGTGCACTTCATACCCCTTCTCTAGTAAAACCTGCTGTGCCAACCATGCCAGTCACTGCCTGCAGATGATCCCAGGCTCTAACTCTAGCTCTGTTCTCTGCAGAAAGATCTAAATGCAGATCTCGACATGCCTTTGGTGACTCCACGGCTTTCCTGCTGGCATCATAAACTTAATGATGAGTCCAGCATCCTTCCCACAGTAAAAATTCCTCCGCCAAGTTCATTAATACTTCCATTCCCATAATTTCTCAAATTTTAAAAAAGGAAGACATTTTTAAAACAACTCTTAACACATTTTTAGATTTCATTTTTTAAAATTTCTTTTTATTTTTAATTATGTGTATACAAGTGTGCCTGTGTGGAGCTATTTGCACATAGGTACAGTTGCCCAAGGGAGTCAGGAGACTGTGTTAGATCCCCTAGAGCTGGAGTTACAAGTGGTTATCAGTTGCTCAACATAGGTGCTGAGATCCAAACTCAGGTCCTCTGCAAGAGCAGGACATACTCTTGGCTACTGAGCTATCTCTCCTGCTCCCTTGACCTCATTCATCAAGTTTTGTGGACCCAGATCCTGACTGCCTCTGAGTCACAACTGGGATTTAAGTACTACCTGCTGTCTAAAAGGCAGAACCCTGCCTCCCAGCCCTTAGTGGAATGGTAAGCCAGCTGAGCAGGAGCAAAGAGGTGTCTGAAGTCCCCTGCAGCTACTGCTGCTAAGGGAGGCGCCTTAACACTCACTTGAGAAATGCCGAGGCTGAGGCCACCACAGCTGCAGGAGTGTCATGTGCACCATGCTATCAGCTCACAGAACTGCAAGTCTGCAAACCCTCACTCACAAGTCTTCAAATTTTAGCAAGTTTTCACTAGGCATCGGTGACTCTCTGACTCCAGTCTAACTACTCAGGATACTAAGGCAACAGAATGATTGAGCCCCAAAGCACAGGGAGAGCTTGGCAACTCAAGGAGACCCTCTCCTCCACGTGCTGGAATTATAGGCATGAGCCATCACATCCAGTCCAGGAAAAAGGATGCCTGCACCTACTTCTGAATCAACACTACAACATCAAAGCTGTTCTCAAAGGACCAAATGGACCGTATCACTTACTCAATGAAACTGGACACCAGCAGCAAAGGAAACAGACTCACCCAGACTGTCCCCTAAGAGCAGCAGATATGTGATACTTAAGCTAATAAGAGATATGTAAGCAAATGTAATAATAATAATAATAACAAAGTATGTTTTTCTTACAGAGGCTAAGCTCTGGGCAGAACCTGAGTATTTGCTGAAAAGTCCTCCATTAGCGTAGTTATAAGACTGAGAGCCTTTGTCCTTGGTGGAACTTAGTGACAAGGTCAAGTTCTGTCTACTACTGGAACAGCTGGAACCTGGTAAACAAACACACCAAAACCAAAAGCATCAGCAATTCCAACAGTAACTTTCAGGGAAAAAATTCAGGTTATATTTGTTCAGAAAGCACCTGATTTTTTTTTAGAGCTCATTTTATTCAGGCACATAAATTATTAAATGTACATTATCAAAATATACATTTCTAATGTTTGTATATTATATAAACAAATACCAGATTTTAGAACAGAGTAAAACATTCAGCAAACTATTCAGGACAGTTTTGAATGACTTACTATAATCAGTATAAAAATATTGGCAAATGGTCAGTTTAAAATGTAAGCATTTTGTTCCCTAAATTACAACTTCTTTTTGAGAGTTTGGGTCTGTGTACTTCTGACCCTCCACCACTTGCACACCCATCTGCAGTGTGCACACCAGGTCTGGCTTCTCTCGGCAAGACAGGGCAGACTCTTCTGTTTCAAATTCCAGTATACGTATGTTCTATGACCTTGGTAACTTCTTCATATGCTAGTGCTTTAAATACATAAATGAGAAGAACATGGCACTGTAGTTATCATTCATAGAACTACTATAAAAATTATATAAAATGCTGAATATAGTGCTTGTCTGAGATCTAATAAAATCTCAATAAATAACAAACAATGATTCACACTGTGTGCTGATGAATAAATCACAAAACCATAAAATACATGAAACAGTAAAATACTAAGACATCTAGCCTGGTCAAGGAATTATTATTATTATTGTTGTGTGTGTGAGGATCAAAAGTTCAAAGCTGGCCTCATAACACAGTGCTGTGGAATAATTCTTTTGTTCATCATGAATATGTATTATTCTAATTGGTTAATAAAGAGTTGACTGGCCAACAGCTAGGCAGGATTTTCAGGGCAGAGAGAACCCTGGGAAGAAGGGCAGTCTGAGGAGTCAGAGGGGATGCCATGAGACACACAGAGAGAAGGATGGGAGGTACATAGATAAGTTAAACAAGCCTCAGGGGAGCGCATAGATGAATAGAAATGGGTTAATTTAAGTTATAAGAGCTAACTAAAAACAAGTCTAAGCTATTGGCCAAGCATTTATAATTACTATTAAGTCTCTGTGTGGTTATTTGGGGAGCGGCTGGCGGGTCAGAAAAGTTCAACTACAACATAGTGCAGTCAAGGCCAGCTGGGGCTACATAAGACTCTGTTTATAAAAATCTCATAAATAAAATCACAAACACCATAAAGGTAACAGGGATAGAATTCAATGATAGCATATTTGTACAAACGTAATTACTATGTTTTACAAATGACAGCACACTACTGACTTAGAATGATATTCTTATACATTATCAAATACTTCAAAAGCAGGTTGTGAATGTAGTATCATGGTTCTACAGGGTTTTTTAAAAATTTTTTATATTTTTAAAATATGTGTATATGTATCAATGTGTGGGTATGTTCACATGAGTGAGGTACTCAGAGGTCAGTAGTATCAAATCCTTTGAAGCTGCCAGATGTGGATGCTGAGAAGGGAACTCAGTTCCTCTGGAAGAACAGATCTCAATCTTAACAGCTTTGCCATCTCTCCAGCCTCTGAAACTGTATTTTACTATATAATTTATTGACACATACTTTTTGTTTTGTTTTGTTTTTCAAGACAGGGTTTCTCCCTGCTCTGGAACTCCTCTGTAGACCAGGCTGGCCTTGAACTTGCAGAAATCTGTCTGCCTCTGCCTCCGAGTGCTGAGATTAAAGGTGTGCCTGCGCCACCACCGCCCTGCGACAGGCATCAAATTTTAAGTCAGTATACTTATATGTAGATGTACCTAAGGAAATGTATAACAAAGAATTGCCAGCCATGACTTCTTCGTGGCAGGACCTTAAGTGGCTTTAATGTATCTGTCTTTTCTCCTCCATACTTTCTAATCCTACAGACCAGTGATCTAGCTGTGATACATTGTATCTCATGGTGCACAGATTTAATCTGGAAATTTCCACAAACCTTTGTCGGATGCTGCTCTTTTAGTGTGTTCAAGTAGGAGGTGCTCTGGTTCCCACGGTAGTGTTTTTCCTTTCTTTTTTCCACGTCTTCTTTTAAAGTGGTGGGCAAAAAAAATTACAGATATAGCACTCACAGCAGTTACCACAAACAACTTTTTAGCTATTGGTGAAAATTTGATCTGGAAAAGATTGGGAAAAAAAACAACAACAACAACCTCTTATCTTTTCACTAAAAGTAAAAGCATAAGAACTACAATTAGCTGTTGCAGGATATTAGTTCACACGTGAACCCTGAGATTCCTTATTTACTGGAAAAACCTGTTTCTAGTTCTGGCTCAGCCCTAGATTACACCTTTAATCCAAGAGCTTTCTGCTTGAATACTGTAAACAGGATTAAATAAATTCAACCATAGGTCAAGAGGTGGTGCAAACAGGAAGTGAACATAGGATTATTAAGAAAAAATTCAATGGGCAGTGGTAGTGTACACCTTTAATCCCAGCATTCAGGAGGCAGAGGTGGATCTCTGTGAGTTCGAGGCCAGCCTGGTCTACAGAGTGAGGTCCAGGACAGGCACCAAAGCTACACAGGGAAACCCTGTCTTGAAAACCAAAAAAACAAAAAAAAAAACCCCCCCAAAAAAAAAGAAAAAAAAGAAAAAAATCATAGAGAGTAAGGATCAGGAGGGCAGACAGAGAGACGCACAGGAAACAGAAGGGAGGGACATACACTTTGAGGAGGGTGTTTTTAGAGGGCCCAAGAGAAAAAGCGGCTTCTGGGGCCTCAGCTGAGAAGGAAGGTCAGCTAGGTGCTGCCTCTCCGATCAGTAGGCTTTCACCCCAGCATCTGGCTCCCGAGTCTTTACTGGTAAAATCGAATGATTCAGATTTTGTACAAAACAATAATTAGCCTTTGATCCCAGCACTCAGGAAGAGATCCAGGTAGATTTCTGAGTTCGAGCCCAGCCTGGTCTACAGAGCCAGTTCCACGATAGCCAGGGCTACACAGAAAAACCCTATCTCAAACACCGCCCCCCCAAAAAAAACCCACAAATAAAATTAGATCTTACTTATCTGTAAACATTATAAAGAGCCTATGTATCCCTCTTTCAGCCCCAGCCAGTCTGTTTTAATTTAACTCACTGCTCTGAAGTTATCTAAGTTTGAAATAAACATTATTATTTCAAAGTCAATAGATAGATAAAATAATTCAATCCTGTGAACATTTCTTGACTAAATGATGATTAATCCATGCAACTGAATCTTTTTTCTTAGAGCATGGGGGTGGTGGTGTTGGGTTCTCTGTGTTGTTCAGGTTGTCCTGGAACTCTGTAGACTAGCTTAGCCTCAAATTCAGAGATCTGCCTGCCTCTGCCTCCTGAGTGCTGGGATCAAAGGTGAGCACCACCACCACCTGAAACTTCTACATGAACAATTAGCAAGATTTTTAACTATAGAAATATTTAAATCAGACTTTAAAAGTGAGCTCATTTTTTAAAACATATCCAGAATTTTAAGCAAACAGAAGTTAACTTATTTCAAAATACCACAGGAATAAGTGATTTTATTCATAAATTAATTAGAAAATATTTTTAGAACCCTACAATCTAGACAATCACACAACTTAGCACTAATGCCCTCCCCTGGTCTCCATGGACCAAGGCATACATACAATGCCCAGCATATACACAGGCAAAACACCCGTAAGCATACAATAAAAAGATTTTTAAAATAATTTATTCATTATTTTATATGCATTGGTGCTTTGCCTGCAGGTATGTCTCTGTGAGGGAGCCAGATCCCCTAGAATGGAGTTACAAACAGTTGTGAGCTCCCATGTGGGTGCTAGGAATTGAACCCGGGTCCTCTGAGAAAGTAGCCAGTGCTCTTAACCTCTAAGCCATCTCTCCAGCCCCAAAATAAAAATATTTTTAAACAGAGTAAAAGATATTAACAACAGAATACAACCCACAGAAGGAGAGGAGAGATCTGGAAACTGCATACCTGTCGGATGGCCACCAGAGTCAAATAAGATCACAAGCATCAGCAAGGCTGTGGGTGTAAAGCAGCCTGCTGTGGAGACCAGCAGGGCAGCTCCCACAAAATGAAAAGAATGAACATGTGATTCAGAAATTCTGAAAAATAATTCTGAAAAGAACTGAAATTGGGATTTGTCCTGTCTTCCTTTCTTTGTGTTTGGGTGCCTGTGTGCACCCAGGGGCCAGGGGGTACCATCAGCGTCTGCAAACCACTGTCACTACTGAACCTGGAACTCACTCATCTGGCCAGATGGGCTGGCTCACAGCACCAAGGCCTCCCCAGCAGCTGGAAACAGTGTGTTTCCCTGCTGTGCCTAGCTTTCTGTGTGCTTGATTTTTAATGTGGATTCTGGGGATCGAATCTGGGCCTTCATACTTGCACTGAGACATCTCCCTAGCCCCATTTTTTTTCCACTTTTTTTTTTTTTAAAAAACCGGAGTCCCTTTATAGTTCAGGCTGTCCTTAAATTCCTGGTCGTCCTGCCTTTGCCTCTGGAGTGCTGAGGTCACAGGTGTGTGACACTGTTACTGGCTAAGAGCAGTCTTCCAGAGATTATTTACACATCACAGATGGATGGAAATACATGCAAAAATGTGTATATTCATACAATGGAATATTAATTCCATATTAAAAGGAAATTCCATTATGTGCTACAATGTGGATAAAACTTGATGATATTATGCTATTACAATACACGAGTCATTAAAAAATAATGAATAAATGAGTGGGATTAAAGGTGTATGTCACCACACCTGGATAAGAAAAGAAAACCTTTTAAAGAAATACAGTTTTTTTAAAAGATTTATTTATTTATTATGTACACAGAAGAGGGCGCCAGATATCATTACAGATGGTGAGCCACCATGTGGTTGCTGGGAATTGAACTCAGGACCTCTGGAAGGGCAGTCAGTGCTCTTAACCTCTGAGCCATCTCTTAGGCCCCTATATATACAAATTTTTAATGAAATATATGTATATGTATATAACATAAAATATTTACATATAAATATGTTATGAAAATACATATATGCACATACACATATACACAAAATATTTTTTTTTCTCCAGAGCTGAGGACCGAACCCAGGGCTAGCAAGCGCTCTACCATTAAGCTAAATCCCCAACCCCCACAAAGTAATTTTAAAAAGTAGGTATTAACTACTTTAGCATTTTAACTATGCTGTGTGAAATCCTCAGGGGCTGGGAGTGGCAGTCCACCTGCTTCCAAGCTCTGGGTTCAAATCCCTAGTATCAAAAAACAAAACAACCTCAAGGAAAACAAAAATCACAAACAAATTTCACTGAACAACATAAACACACTATTCAAATGTGGTTCACTTCTGTTTACCTGGGAGAGAGAACAGTACCAGGACACAGGGCCGTCCAACGCTCTGAGAGCGGCCATCTTCAAGGAGAACTGCCAGTCTCTGACTGTTTTTTCCCACATGACTCCCTTGTCTGATCTTAATTCAGCGAAACAGAAATTCATCAGCCATAGGGATTTCTGGTTGCTTTATCCATGAAAGATGCAAAGTTAAATTCTTGCCAGGTGTGGTAGTGGTTCATGCCTTTGATTCCAGTTCTTGGGAGGGAGAGGCAGGCAGATCTCCTTGAGTTTGAGGTCAGTGTGATCTACATGGCGAATTCTAGGCCAGACAGAGATACATAATGAGGACCTGTCTCAAAAAAAAAAAAAAAAAAGTTAAACTCTGATAAAATTAGAGAAGTGATTCCTGCAAGTTGTTCTCTGATGCCCACCAGAGCACCTAATAAATAAATATAATAAAAATATTTAAACTCTATCAGTTTTGTGGTTAATTATGCAGACATGATATTGCATTGGAGCTAAAACTACATTTATCAGTTACCAGAATAGCAAAGAACATGAGCTGTGTTTAAACTTAAGCTTAACCAAAATGCTAACAGTGATGAAAATGGGGGAGATTTAATCTTCAAATTCAAGTCATAAATTTTCCTTAGAAAACAACAGGTCCTACCACTGAACAGGACAAATGAGAACACACTGTAAGTACATACGTGTATGAAGATTCCATGAACAAAAACCCTTTACTTTGTATGTTAACCTAAAACAATTATGGGGAGAGAAGAGGGGGGCATGGGGAGAACTGCATGTTCTAGATCAGTGGTTCTCTACCTTCCTAGTGCCGAGACCTTTAACACAGTTCCTCAGGTTGTGGTGACCCCCACCATAAAACTATGTTCGTTGCTACTTCACAACTGTAATTTCCCACTGTTATGAATGGTAATGGGAATGCCTGTGTTTTCTGATGGTCTTAGGCAACCCCATGAAAGGGTTATCCGATACTACAATGGGGTCACAACCCACAGGTTGAGAACCACTGTTCTAGACTCTCTTTCTAGCTAACGTCTATCTGTTTTAGAATCTTAAAATCAAATTCTTCTTGATTTTCTTCACGGAAGTGTGCATGAGGTACTGACTGGGATCTAGAATACATTCCTGGGCATGGAAAAAAAACTCAGAATTCAGTAGCTAGACTAATTTTCACATATTTATCCTCACATTGCTTCATTTAAACAAGATTCAACAACTGTCAGATGTATACTACTATACTACATAATATATAATAAACAATTATTTATTATATGCATGTATGAATGTCTCAGGGCAATTTGTGGGTCTCTTCTACCACATGGGTCCCAGGAATCAAACTCAGGTAGTCAAGATTTTTGGCAAGTTCCTTAACCTGCTGAGCCATCTCACTAGTTCTTAACACTCTTGACACCAAAGGTCAGATACTGAGCTGGGCAGTGGTGGCGCACACCTTTAATCCCAGCACTCGGGAGGCAGAGGCACTTGGATCGCTGGGCTTGGGACCAGTTTGGTCTACAGAATGAATTCCAGGGCACATGGAGAAACCGTGTCTCAAAAACAAAAACAGAGTCAATTATGTATGTGCTTATGTATTATATTAGAAATGAGGAGTCTTTTCTGTACCCAGGCTGGCTATCTACGACTAGGCTGAAGCACCCATTCTCTAAAGAACTGAGACTACATGCACTGGCCACCACATCCAACTACAAAGAGCCCGATATATAAAAAAGCAGATGCTTGGAGACCCCGATTAAAAACAGGATGCAGGTTGGGGACAGAGCTGAAGCCCTTGTCACAGAAGCAATGGGACCAGAGAACCCATGCAAATCCTGGTTAGGCTTAGAGGACTGCCTGCGATTCTAGCCTCCAACTTAGAGACACGGGATCCCTAGAGCAAGCTTGCTAACAAGACTAGCTGTGCATGGTTCTGGGTCTGACTGGGAGGACCCGACTCAATGCAACAAGAAAATCAACCAAGGATGGTGATGCTCAGCATCCAACTCCGGCCTCCACAGGCACACACACTCACATATATGCCTACACACTTCCACTTCCTCCCACAAATGTTGGAAAAAACAAAGGTTCAGAACAACCCTTTAATACAGTTTTTCTTGTTATAATGACCCCCCCCAACCACAAAATTTTCATTGCCACTTCATAACTGCAATTTTGCTAGTGCTATGTATCATAATGTAAATATCTGTGTTTTCGGATGGTCTTGAGTGACCCCTGTGAAGGGCTTGTTCAACCCCACAAAGGGGTCACGACCCACATGCTGAGAACCACTGGTCTAGAGTCTAGGTATCTACAGAATAACCAGCTCACTGTTGTTATTAGTGCACCTAGTTACACACAGTAAATACATTTATAAAATACAAATCAGCTCACAACTGTAATTAAGAAATGCTCTGTCTGGGTAGAGAGATGTTCAGCAGTTAAGAGCACTGGCTGTTCTTCCAGAGGCCCCAGGGCTGGTTGTCTAACTCTATCCCAGGGAATCTCACCCCCTCTTCTGGACTCCATGTCCAGCACACAGACAGACAGACAGACACACACACACACACACACACACACACACACACACACACCCCGGGTGGCAGAGTGCTGATTTGAACTTGCTGCAGACTTTGCTTTTGAATTCTGGTTTGTTTTCATTTCACCAAGGAAAGCTGAAAATCACGAAGGAAGCTGAATCCAAGTGTAATCATTACTGACTGAAAAACTTCAAAAGCAGGCATTTCAATTACTCACAGAAGTATAATTTAAATAAACATGAAAGCAGTTTCATGACTATTCAAATCTGTAAAAGAAATCTTCCACACACTGGCTTGTTAGAAGTGTTGTCAACAGTTTCCATTTTCAACATCCTAAAATTCGATTCTACGGCTCTTGACTCTATTATAAGAAGTAAATCTAAACTGCTGAGTCAATTTGACAGGAAGCAGAAATCTACACAACTCAAGTCTGAGAAGGAGAGAGTCTCTCTGTCTCTCTCTCCCTCTCTCTTTGGGGGCAGGGACAGGAATCCTTGTAGGCCAGTCAGGCCTGGAATTCACTGTGTGGGAAAGAATGACCTTGAATCTCTGATCCTCCTGCCTCCACCTCCCTAGCTGAGACCACTTACATGTGTGCACCAACTCCGCTGCTTATCTGAGGAGATGTTTTCAATGGAGTAGAAATCATTACTGACAATAACTTGATAATAAGAATGGTCTGTGAGCCTAAAACAAGACAGCTAGTGGGCACACCCGTAATCCCATCACTTGCGAGGCTGAGGCAGGAGGATTACCACCAGCTGGAGCCTGATGTCGTTTTCACAGTGAGTTCCAGACCAGTCTACAGAGTGGGATGCTGTCTGAATAAAATAATCCCAATAAAAACAAGCTGTCTGGGGCGTCTCCCAGTAGAGTAGGCGCTCAGCGATTTTGGTCAGTGGGCCATGGCTTCTCTGCAGGCGCCGGGCGACAGGGCGTCGTCATCTAGCACCTAGGCAGCTGCTCAGGTCCCCGCCGCCCCGCACTCTCCGCACCCCCCATCTCCGCCCCGCACTACCCTGCTCTCTCTGCACCCCCATCTCCGCCCCGCACTACCCTGCTCTCTCTGCACCCCGATCTCCGCCCCGCACTACCCTGCTCTCTCTGCACCCCGATCTCCGCCCCGCACTACCCTGCTCTTTCTGCACCCGGATCTCCGCCCCCATACCCTGCTCTCTCTGCACCCCACACTACCCTGCTCTCTCTGCACCCCACACTACCCTGCTCTCTCCGCACCCCGATCTCCGCCCTGCACTTACCCTGCTCTCTCTGCACCCCGGATCTCCGCTCCCCCACTACCCTGCTCTCTCTGCACCCCGATCTCCGCCCTGCACTTACCCTGCTCTCTCTGCACCCCACACTACCCTGCTCTCTCTGCACCCCACACTACCCTGCTCTCTCCGCACCCCGATCTCCGCCCTGCACTTACCCTGCTCTCTCTGCACCCGGATCTCCGCTCCCCCACTACCCTGCTCTCTCTGCACCCGGATCTCCGCTCCCCCACTACCCTGCTCTCTCTGCACCCCACACTACCTTGCTCTATCCGCACCCGGATCTCCGTCCCGCACTTACCCTTCTCTCTCTGTACCCCGGTTCTCTGGTTCTTTCCCGCGTGCCCACACCTGCGCCTTGTCCGCCTCCCAGCCGCAGCCCCCACAGAGCAGTCTCGGGCTGTGGGAGGTGGAGTCCTTCCGGGGTCAGGACGCCAAGGTAAGGAAAGTGGAGGGCCACGGGCGGACTGCGTGAGGGGCTACGTGCGAAGTCGCTCCCGCCATATTTGTAGAGGGCAGTGCGCTCTATCTAGAATCGCAACCCTTTATACACCTGTCAATGGGTAGTATGGGAGTAGGTAACCTTTTAGGAGTATAGGACCATTCAGCGAATCTGGTTAGGACTATGGAGCTTTTCTCTGTGAAAATGGTTATGATCGTTCATTATTAAAGAAAATATGATAAACATACAGCATGCGTGTGCATGGACACACATGCACACCTTTTTGAGCCCCTGAAATCCATCGTGGGTCCCAAATCAAGAATTTCTGGGGTCTGGAGAGATGGCTTAGTGGTTAAGAGCACTGGTTGTTCTTCCAGAGGACCCAGGTTCAATTCCAGCACCCACATGGTGGCTCACAACTGTCTGTAACTCTAGTTCCAGGGGACCTGACACCTTCACACCAATGCACATAAAGTAAAGTTAAATAAATTTAAAAAGAAGAAGAAGAATTTCTGTTCTGGGAATTGTATTAGAGTTTGTGCTGAGCTTGTATGAGGCTCTCCAATGCATACCCACCCCCAGCCCCACCCCATACAACCAATCAAGCACCTTCTATCTTAGACCCTGAGTCCTCAAGTGAGCTAGGTTACAGGTATGGTAGATGGACCTATATAAATAGTGCATTTATTATTAACTTAGATTCCCTATGGTTGCTAGGCTGTGGCAGCAGCAGTGGCACGTGCCTTCAATTCCAGCACTGGGGAGGCAGAGGCAGGAAGATCTCTGTGAGTTCCAGGCCAGCCTGGTCTACAAAGTAAGTTCCAGGACAGCTATGGCTACACAGAGAAATCCTGTCCTGAAAAAACAAACAAAAAATTCTTTACATTTTTTAAATCCTTCACTAAATTAGGTAACCTAGGAATAGCAATGAAGTTAAAAGTTAACTAGTATTCTAGATTGATGGCTAAAAATCAAACAGGGGGCTGGAGGGATGACTCAGTGGTTAAGAACGCTTCTTGTCTCTTGTGCAGACTCAGCTAAGGTTTCCACTATCCACAACAGGCAGCTCACAATGGCCTGTAACTCCAGTTCCATGAGGATATGATGTTCTCTTCTGGCTTCCATGAACACTGTAGCTAGAATTTTCCTGCCTGGCCCACAGTCAGGACAAATCTCTCTCATCCGCCAGTCCCACAGTCGCTCAGATCCAACCAAGTAAGCACACAGAGACTTATATTACTTACAAACTGTATGGCCGTGGCAGGCTTCTTGTTATCTACTTCTTTTATCTTAAATTAACCCATTTCTATTAATCTATACCTTGCCACATGGCTTGTGGCTTCTCAGTACCTTACATCTTTTTTGTCAAGGCAGTGTCTGTCAGTATCTCTCTTCCCCCAGCCTTCCACTTCCCAGAATTCTCTTCTCTCTTGTCCCGCCTATACTTCCTGCCTGGCCACTGGCCAAACAGCATTTTATTTTACCCAATCAGAGCAACACATTTGACATACAGAACATCCCACAGCACCTCCCCTTTTCTGTTTTTCAAAAAGCAAGGTTTTAACTTTTATATAGTAAAATTTTAGATAATAAAACAATTATCAAGCAAGCAGTTACAATATTAAAGAAGATATCCTATCTATCTTATATTTGTGAGTCTAAGGTTTTATATCTAACTTATCTTTTATCATAATTGAGGAAATTAGAACTATCTAGTATTCAACCACATCAAAGACTTCAGAAGGATATAATATTACCTGAGAACAGGGAGAAGGATGCAAGCAACTTTTGGGAGTCTTGTAGGGTAGACAGAGACAGCTGGCAGCCTGGACAGTCACCTAATGTTCCTTTGTAAAGTTGGGGCATTTGTCTTCAGCCCACAGGGCTAGAGTCTCCCAGTCACTTTTCTCAGTATCCTGTAGAATATCTGGCAGTTTCCTCTGTGAAGCAGGAACCTGAAGGACCATTTTGTCAAGCAAAGTTTAGTGGTCACCTTTCTATGGGTCCTGCATGTCCAGTCGATCAAGCAGTCCAGGAAAGTCCCAAATGGCTATTTTTGCTAAGGTGAAGATAAGATCTGAAGGGTCTTCAGTGCCCATCCTCCTCTCTGAAGTAAATCGGTGCTGCCAGGAGCAGACATGTCTCACTGTCCAGAAAGTCTAAATTTTAAAAATATTTTAAATGCCATATTCTGAAGGTCTTTGAAGTATTTGAAGATTACCTATCTATCTGAAATATCTCTGTGTATACCTAGAAGACTTAACTAACATGGCTATGAGTATGATTATCATAGATGATTAATTATTAATCTATTTTTAATTATCCATTACAATTTTAAATGAGCTGTACAAAAATAATACCTTAAAAGTAGAAATATACGCACAGTATAACACAATTAACTTTAAGTTTGTATTAATAGACTAAAATCAATACCAATGTAAAACATTTTAAACAAGTTGTTGCTCTTTAGAAGTAAGTTCCTTAATCTACTCTTTCTTCCTATTATATCTATATCATATCCCCTTTTATTCTTTAGAAAGAGATTGCATTTATAATCAACTTATTTTAAATAAAAATACTGGTTTTCTTCTGTCCCACACCAGAGGGCTATTCTGATTTGGGACATAAAAGTCTCTTAACCTTTTCTTTTAGCAATATGCCTGGGTTTAGAGAAGGAGTGAGCCAATTCCATCTCCAAAGCCAGCTTGATAATTTTGGGAAATTGGTCGTAGTTTCTCTTACTACTTCCTGCTGGAGGGGGGGCGCTGTATCTTATGGGGACACAAAGAAAATTTTAGGATTATGGAGTAGTCCATTAGGGTGAACCTCTGAGCCAGTTGCCTTGAAACCATTCTGGATGTTGGATCATCTGGGCCATTGTGTCATTGGAGACCTTTCAGGTGGTCTTGGCTGATCAAACCTGATGTATCTTAATCTGGAACAAATCCACAGCCTCTGGCTTTCTGTGGAAACAAAATCAGAGACTCTTTTCCAAAGCAACATATCCTTATATCCAAAATTTGAAGTCAAGGTACCTTTAAAATTTACATATTTGTTTAACTCAACAGCTTTTATGATCAAATCTTTTTCTGCAGTTAAAAATCCCAAAGACAAGACAAACCAGATTCTCTGTGTAATATCCATCTTTGTAAGACTGAAACGCCTCTGTGGCTGCTGGCTCCACCCACCTCAGCTTTCCAACATGGCGGTGATACAGTTTACCGCCAGCTCTGGGTCTGGAGCCATGTGTACCATCAACTATCAGAAGCAGTTCTATCAAAGCAGCGCATAGCCCAGAAAACTTTTTTTTTTTTTTTTAAACTAGCAAAGGCTAAATCCACCATGCAGCAGAGTAAAGTGTCACTTGTAGACTCCTCATTCCCGCCATACTGCAGGTCAGATGCACATGCCAGGAACCCGCCATAGTAGCTCAAATGGGCGGGCTGCTGCTAACTTGAGAGAGACAACTAGGAAGTGCTGTGGATATCGCTCTGTAAAAATAAAATGCTGTTTGGCCAGTGGCCAGGCAGGAAGTACAGGCGGGACAAGAGAGAAGAGAATTCTGGGAAATAGAAGGCTGGAGAGACACCGCCTACCGCCGCCATAAGAAGCAACATGTAAAGACACTGGTAAGCAACAAGCCATGTGGCAAAGTATAGATAAGCAGAAATGGGTTAATTTAAGATAGAAAAAATAGATAACAAGAAGCCTGCCACAGCCATACAGTTTGTAAACAATGTAAGTTTCTGTGTGCTTTCTTGGTTGGGTCTGAGGACTGTGGGACTGGCGGGTAAGAGAGATTTGTCCTGACTGGGCCAGACAGAAAAACTCCAACTACAAGGAAGTTTATTTTAGCTCTGTTTTAGAATCTTTTTTCTCAGGTTTTAGGTGGAAACTCTTGCCAACACATAATGAAGGGATAGGTTGCAGGATCTGGGAAAGGTATGGCGCAGTCTGGCGGTGTTCTCTGGAGAACTCTGTTCGCTCTGCTCAGGGTCCCAGAACCAAGAGAGGCCTCTCTTCTTGATCCTGGGTCTTCAGCTTCCTCCCTCAGCCCCGCCTTCTGGGCGTGACCATTACGGAAGCCTCAATGGGGGTTGGAACTTCCAGGCCTAGCCTAGGATGGCTACCCACTGCAGAACACCTGCATAAAGGTGGTACACATACAAACATGTAAAAAAAAAAATAGTCTCTTGTGGTGATATATTGTGTACCCTCATAAACTCTGTCTGGAGATCAGAGGACAGAGCAAGGCACTAGATTAAACAGAGGCCAGGCAGTGATGGCACACACCTTTAATCCTAGCACTCAGGAGGCAGCGATCTGTGTGGATCTCTGTGAGTTCAAAGCCACCCTGGACAACATAAGATTGACTCAGTCTAGGAGAGAAACAGAACCAGGCAGTGGTGGCACACAGCTTTAATCCCAGTACTTGGGAGTCACATGACTTTAATCCCAGCACTAGAAAGGAAGTGATATGGCAGGGTGGAGAAAGGTATATAAGGCATGAGGAGACAGGAACTAAGGTCTTTTCAGGCTGAGGAGTCCTAGAGGTGAGAGGTGGCAGTGGCTTGTTCCTTTGTCTCTCTGATCTTTCAGCATTTACCCCAATATCTGGCCTCAGGTTTTTTATTAAAAGACCAATTTAGATTTTGAGCAACAGTCTCTTTTCAAAGCCGTAGTCACATCTGTTTAAACAGCTGCATCAGAAGCTTGCCTGTTCCAATGGTACTCTGGAACCCTTTACCCCCAAGGTAAAAGCGAAGAGGACCTTAGTTACTGAGCAAGGTGGGAGGTAACAATGAGCTTGATGGAATATGCTAGAATGACGAAAAATCTCAAGGCAAGAAGTTCTGTAGATGAGATTTTGCTGCTCCTGTGTGTGTGTGTGTGTGTGTGTGTGTGTGTGTGTGTGTGTGTGATCTCTTATTGGTTTTTTAATAAATATGTATTATTTATATAAGTACATGTCTGCATGGCTTTTTAATAAAGGGTGAGTGGCCAATGGTTAGGCAGGAAGAGGTTAGCTGGGACTTCCAGGGACAGAAAGGACTCTGGGAAGAAGAAAGGAGGTTGTCAGGCAGACACAGAGGAAGCAGGATGGGCAGTGCAGAGACAGATGCCAGTGAGACTCTGAAGAAGTCAGACATACAGACAGGACAGAGGTAGCTGAGCCACATGGCAGAGTGTAGATCAATGAAAACAGGTTAATTTAAGTTATAAGAGCTAGTGTATATATTCATATATATATATGAGCTAAAGGCAAGCTTTCATAATTAATATTACATCTCTGTGTCATTATTTGGGAGTTGGCTGGTGGGACAGAGAAAGACTTGTTACAAAGGATGACTTTGAACTCTTCTGAGCCTCCTGTCTCCAACTCTGGAGTGCTGGAATTACTGGGATGAAAATCCATGTCCCACCCTGCCCCTAGTGTTAGAGGTAGACTCTAGGACTTCATGCATACCGGGTAAGTTCTCTACAAATCAGTTTCTTCCCTAGCTCATTTTAAAGTTTTTATTTCATTTTTTTAAATTTGTGTTTTTTCCTATTTTTCTGACAAAAGACCACGATCAAGTCAACTTATAGAAGGGTTTATTTGGGGCTTAAGGTTTAAGGGAGAAAATAGTCCATGACGTTGGGGCACAGGTGCCGGCAGGTGGCCAAGCAGCAGCTCAAGCTCCCATCTTGAACAGCAGAAGACAGGAAACTGCAAAGGAAAGGGCATGAGGCTTTGGTAACCTTGGAACCTGTGCCAGTGACATGTCTACTCCGGGAAGATCATACCTCCTAAGCCTCAAACAGCCACCAACTGTACATCAACTTTTTAAATACCAGAGACTTATAGGGATGTATTAATCAACCACAATGTGTATATGTGTGTATGCATGTAGCAAGTCTTTCTCTGTACCACCAGCTCCCAAATAACGACACAGAGACTTATTAATGAATTATGAAAGTTGGGCCTTATCTTAGGCTTGTCCCACTAGCTCTTATAAACTTAAATTTACGCATTTATTTTAATCTACATTCTGTTGAGTTGCTTTATTGGTGGAATTATTAAGGCCACTCCACGTAGTTAAAAGGGAAGTTTATTTTGTGGGGTAACTTACAAATGAAGGGGTAGGTCGCAGAGTCTGGCAAGGTAGAGGGTAGTCCGGCGGCGGCGTTCTCTGGAGAACTCTGCTCGGTCCACCTCTCGCGTCCGGCGTCCCGGAACCAAGCGAGTGAGTTCTTCCCGATCCTTCGTCTTCTGCTTCCTCCTCTGCCCCGCCTTGTGGGTGTGACCATTACCGAAGCCTCAGTGGGGGTTGGAACTTCCAGGCCAATGCTGGGATGCCTATCCACTACATTGCTTGTTACTGCATCTCTGTGTATTGTTAATGATGCTTCCTTTATGGCTAGCTGGTGACCCAGCCTCCTTTTTCCTAGAGTTCTTTCTCTCTCTGTGCCTGGAAGTCCCACCTATACCTCCTGCCTAGCTATTGGCCGTTCAGCTTTTATTACACCAACCACAGCAATAATCTTCATACAGTGTGCAAATATTCCACAACTTGTGTGTGTCTGTGTGTGTGTGTGTGTGTGTGTGTGTGTATGTGCATAAATTTGTATGTACCCCATGCATACAGTACCCAAGGAGGCCAGAAAAGGGCATCAAATCTCTTAGAACTGGAATTACAGGTGCTAGGAAGCTAATTCAGGTCTCTGTGGGTGCTGGGAAGCAATCCCAGGCTCTCTTTAAGAGCGTCAAGTGCTCTTAATTGTTGAGGCTTCTCTCCAGCCCCTCCCCAGCTCATTTAAAAATTATTATTATTTCTGGGTGGGTGGTGCATGCCTTTAATCCTAGCACTCGGGAAGCAGAACCAGGCAGATCTCTGTGAGTTCAAGGCCAGCCTGGTCTACAGAGCCGAGATCCAGGACATGTACCAAAACAACACTGTGGTGGTATTGTGTTCCCCAAAATATTGTGTGTTCCCTGAAATAAACATATCTGGGGTCAGAGAACAGACAGCCACCAGAACAAAGCCAAAAATGGTGGCTAGAAAATGGGAAGAATAAGCCATAGCAGAAGTTGTGTGGTGGTACACGCCTTTAATCCCAGCACTTGGGAGGCAGAGCCAGGTGGATCTCTGTGTGTTCAAGGCCACTTTAGAAAAAACTAAGCAGGGTGACCCATGCCTTTAATCCCAGAAACCCAGCCTGTAATCTCAGGGAGTGACAGGCAGAAAGGGGAAGATATATAAGGCATGAAAACCAGGCACCAGGAGTAAAGCATGTAGTTAGTTAAGCATCTGGTTGGTTAAGTGTTCAGGCTTTGGAGCAACACAGTTCAGCTGAGATTCATGTGGAGGAGGACTCAGAAGCTTCCAGCCTGAGGAAACAGGATCACCTGAGGAACTAGCAAGGTGAGATAGCTGTGGCTTGTTCTGCTTCTCTGATCTTCCAGCAATCACCCCAATAACTGGCCTAGGGTTTGAGTTTCATTAATAAGAACTTTTAAGATTCCTACTACACAACACAGAGAAACCCTGTCTCGAAAACTTAAAAAAAAATTATTATTAAAACTGTGCATGCGTGTGTGTGTGTGTGTGTGTGTGTGTGTGTGTGTGTGTCCACCCTCGGTATTGAAGGCTGTCAGCTTTCTGGGCTGGAGTTAAAGGTGTTTATAAGCTGCTCAACATGGGAAAACACACACACATACTGTGTACATACACAATATTAATGAATAAAGTTTAAAAATACTTTTCTCTGCTTCTTGACTTCTACTATTGTACAGATAGCCAGATCACACTTCCACCACAACTTTCTTGCATGATAGACTGTACCCTCAAATTTCATGAGCCAAAATGAATCCTTCCTCTTCTGTTCTCAGAAATCAGGATGGAGTCAGGAGGACCAAGAGTTCAAGGCCAGTCTGGGCTACATAACAAGGACCTGTCTTAAAAACAAACTATCAGGGCTAGAGAGATGGTACAGCAGTTGTAAACACTGGCTGCTCTTCTGGAGGAATTGGTTTCAATTCTTAGCACTCACAGGACGACTCACAACCATCAATAACTCCAGTCCCAGGGAATCTGACACCTTCTTCTGGCCTCCTGGGGCACCAGATGGGAAGATGATGTACAGACACATATGTAGACAAAATGCCCATATAAACAACAAACAAATAAATGAAATTAATAAAAAAAACCATCACCAAAACAAAGCAAAACAAAGCACCCCCCCCACCCCCTCAACCCAGACCCTTGTTATATAGTAAATATGCACTGTGGTACTGTGTCCTCTGGGCAGGTCATCAGGGAAGCTGTGGTTAGCAGCAAGAATCCCTCCCCAGGTTGGACCCATTAGCATTTCCCCATGGAAGGAGGGGACAGCATCCAGGCTCATATAGGCCCTCCCATCTCTGAGGATGTATATGTCGTTTACAATTGCTAGAGGCATAACAGATACTCATGGTCAGTGTAGTTGTCCTTAAGTGGTCCATGCTTCAATAGCCCCAGTTAAATTAATTGGTTCACCAAGTTGCATGTGGATGGAAACATTTATTTGGTCTGTCTGTTGTTCTATCTGGGTGACTAGAAATGGACTCCCTGGAAAAAGTCATTCAATAAAAATTGATAATATTATTAATTTGGATACTGGTGAAAGCAATTGGTAAAAGTAGAACATAGTTTTACCAGTAGGTCGCTCCTGACTGGGAAGCTTCCAATCCCTCAGTGTCGAGCCCCACACAGAATGTGGTGTCAAGGGTTAATGTCCGCCACCTCCACCAGAAGAATAAGTAGAAGCCCCCATATTAGTAACCTGCTTCTGATGGAGACGGACTTCTTGCACAACACTTGGATCCATGCTCCTGCATGGAGGTAATCAGATAGACGTGCCTCACTCTGTAATCCAGGCTGGCTTGGAACGTGCAGTTCTGCCACAGCTTCCCAAGTGTGGGGTCTACAGGGGTACCCCACCACATCTGGCTGACAAACCTTTTCAGTTCAGCAGCTTTTATTCATTCACATCTTTTAAAATCAATCCAATGGATTGTAACAGTCACACAATTAGAAGTTTGTTTTTTTTTTTCCCCAGTGCTCTCAGCACTGAGAAGATCCCAAGGCTTCAATAAATATTTCATTTGATCTTGATTTTGACCTAGTGGAAAGTGGTAGAGATTAATTTCTTCTTTGTGTATGTGGAAAAGAAATGCAATTACTTCCCGAGAATGTAGGTCTTGAAGTTAGAAGAAAAACAAGGCTCAGGACTGGAGTTGAACTGAGGTAGGTCTAACGTTTCTTTAACATTTTTTTTTTTTTTTTTTTAATGACAAAGCCTCACACTGTAGCCCAGACTAGCCTCGAAGTCATGGCAATCCTCCTGCCCCAGCCGATCAAGTGCCGAATTTATAGGAACTAGCCATCTTAGATGGCAAACCCGAGACCTTTCAGTGGTTTTCCGCTTGCAGAGTCGGTAATGCACCGCGACGAGACCTTGGGAAGTCGTCTTGTGACTGCAGAGGGTGAGAGACTACGAATAAAACAGAAATACAGTCAAAGTGTACACGTCAGCTGCTGCGGATCCCTATCAAGGCCCCAGGCAAGCGCAGACCTGGCGGGGAACGGAGGCCAGATTAGAGGCTCCGCCCCGGGGCGTGCCCTCCGCGGGGCCCCGCCCCCAGACGCCCGCTGCGGCCGCGGACACACCGGAAGGAGCGGCAGCCACCGAGGGAGGCGTCGGGCTGCGGCCGGGACCCCGCGGGCCGCGCTACGCTGCGGAGCCCGTTTGCAGCCCTGCGGAGCGGATCGCGCAGGGCTGCAAGGAGGAGCGCTCCGGCGGCGGGCGGCGGCGGAGGTGAGCGCGGTGGGAGGGCGAGCGGGCGCGGCCGGGCTGAGGCTCGCTCCCGCGCGCGGCCCGGGCGGCTCCTTGGGCTGCGACCCGAGTCCGGGGCGCGGGTCGGGGGACGCGACCCGTGCGCGCCGCCCCGTTATTCATTGCTACGAACGGGAAAACCGAGGTGTCATCGGTCTAGTGGCGTGTCTTCGGCCGACGCTGCGTTTGGGTCGAGTCCAGTCCTAGCGTCTGCCGGTCCGCAGCTTTTGTTCGGGTCACATTTCCACCGTGTGTGTGTGCTTTCCCTGCGTGCTTAAGTATTTCTCAAATACAAAATGCTCTTCGGTGGAAAATTCATAATGTTGACCTGTTAGGCAACGACATAGATTGTCTTAGGGGTTTTGCATTCAGCCTAAATATTGTTAGGGTTTACAGTCTCTCGGAATCGGTATTAGGCCTGCAAAATGGAGACAGGGAATGACATCCTGGCTGAAGCAGATTCTAAACTGAGGTTGCATTTTACCAAAGGTCTCTAGACTTAGTGATTAACGTAGAATCCTAAAGTATTCTTTCTTTCTTTTTTTTTTTTCCGAGACAGATCTATGTCTGGTCTTCAACCTCTCAAGTTGTTGGGATTCTAAGTGTATTGCCACCACGTCAAGTTAAATATTTTTTCGTTTGATTAGATCATTTTTACTTTAAGAAAAACCTGTTAACAAAGATAATGAGAGCCAGGCTAGATAGCTCAAGCCTGGAGATACCAGCCAGCATTTCGGAGATGGAGGAAGGAAGAAAAAGACTTCAAGACTAGCCTGGCCTACAGTAGCCCCTATTTCAAAGCAAAAGCAAACACTCCCCGCCCCCAAACGGAATGGGACCATTTCTCCCCGTTCCTTCTGAGGTTCCGAGGGCATCGTACAATTGGAAAGAACAAGTCAGACATTGCATCAGGCAGTTTGATATTAAGATCTCATAAATGGCAGTAGTGAATTCATACTATTAATATAGGTAGGGGAAAATGAGATTCTTACCGATTGATAATGTTGACTTCTCTCTAGTAACTTACACTGTGCTGACAATTTCGCTGTTTCATTTACTTTTGCAAGATGAGGAAAGCCGCTACGATAATATTCCTGCAATAATATTCCTGCAATAATATTCCTACAATAATATTCCTGCAATAATATTCCTGCAATAATATTCCTGCAATAATATTCCTGCAATAATATTCCTGCAATAATATTCCTACAATAATATTCCTACAATAATATTCCTGCAATAATACATTTGACCTGCTAAACACACAAGGGATATCATACTTAGGATTACAGGTCCTTTTTTATCTAGTTAATTACCAACTTTCAGTTGTTTTCTTTTTCAGTTCTTGTAACCTATGAATAAGCAAATCTTTTTGCATAGGCACAGTAAAGATGATTTGCTATTTCTCAGGAACCTTTCACTTACAAGATCTTATTTGATCTCACCCCAGTCCTCTGGAGATGCCAATAGCCTTTCCCCAAGTCAGAAAGATTTCAAGATTGTGTAAGGATCAGCATTTCCTTCTGAAATAATATTGCCAAATCAGCCAGTGTGGGGGGGGATTGGAATTAGGGTAGATTAAGATTAGAAGATTGAGTGGGCCATGGTGGTATACTCTAATTCCAGTCCTTGGGAGGCAGAGGCAGGTGAATCTCTGTGAGTTCAAGGCCAGCCTGGTCTCCAGAGGGAGTAACAGAGAAACCTGCCCCGAAAACAAAATGGATGGATGGATGGATGGACAAGCGGACAGATGAGAGACGATGTGACTTACTACATAAGACAGACGGAGACAGGCTGGTCTTGAACTTGTGATGCAGTTGAGGATGACCTTGAACCCCTCTAATCCTGCTCCATCAAGTGCTGAAACTACCGAGCTTCCTGCCCTGCTGGGGCAAGACCATGTTTCGAGAAGATGTAAAATGCTGGAATATTTTTAATGGAGGAAATATGAATTATTTTAAAAATAAGGAAATAAGGAGATAATTAATGTGCCTTACTCTGATGCCCAGATTGGTCTGGAGCCTTAATTTTTTCCTGTCCCAGCCTCCCCAGTGGCTAGGACTGGAGGCATGCACCACCATCACACCTAGCTGCAGGTCTACTCCATTAGTGTAGTTTAAAAACATATGTATTTTTATGTGCACATTTGTCTGTGTGAGGGTGTCGGATTCCCTGGAACTGGAGTTATAAACAGTTGTGAGCCGCCATGTGGGAGCTGGGAATTGGACCTGGGTCCTCTAGAAGAGAAGCCAGTGCTCTAACCACAGAGCCATCTCTTCAGCCCCCATTGGTGTAGTTTTAAAACTGCTAAAAGTCTACATGGGATTTCTGGAGTATTTTGATAGTAGAAAGCTCCAAAAATTTCTGAAGAAGGTACATGAGGCTGAAGAAATGACTCAGTGGTTTAGAGTGCCGGCCCAAGTTCTCACTTAAATTCTTAGCTAGGTAGCTTGAACACCACCTTCTGGCTTCCTTGGACACCAGCAAACACATTAAAATAATAAAAATAAACCATACATATAGGGCACATGAATTATGTGCAATACGGTGTTTGTATATGTAACTGGAACTCATTTAAGAAACAGTGCATGTATCAAACATTGCATCTGTGTTCCTAAGATTAGGTAGCTTAATAACTGGAGTCTATTGGAGGCAAGGCTCCTTATGTGAAAGTCATGGAGCCGGGGCTGTAGCTCAGTGGGAGATCACTTCATTAACATGCACAATGCTCTGGACTCTATTCCCTATATCCAATGAATAGGAAATGAAAAGGATGCATCGTGTTTTCTAAAATCTCAGTTTGACTGTGGTCTTTGTTGGGATTAACCCCAGGGCCTTGCACGTACTGGGCAGGACCCTTATTTCCCATGCTGCTTATTTGCTTTTTAAAGTGCCTAGGCTGATCTTTAACTTACTTTGTAGCCTTGAACTTTCTACTTTGTTTTTCTTCTTTTTTCTTTTGGTTATCTGGATGGAGTCTCATGTAGCCCAGACAGAAATTTACTATGTAGCCCAGGCTAGCCTTGAACTTGAGAAGCCTGCACCCATTCTAGGGTGTATACTTACTCCCCCTCTCCCAGACAGGGTCTCACTATGTGGGGTCTCACTATGTGGCTGTGGCTGTCCTAGAACTCACAGTATAAACCAGGTGGTGGTGGCAGTGGTGCGAGCTTTTAATCCCAACACCCGGGAGGCAGAGGCACACTCTGTGAGTTCTAGGACAGACAGGGCTGTTGAGAGAAACCCAGTCTCAAAGAACAAAAACAAAACAAACAAAAACCAAAAAACTCACTAGGTAGACGAGGCTGACCTTGAGTTCAGAGATCTGCCTGCCTCTGCCTCCCAATTTAAAGGCATGAGCCACTATGCCAGCTTGCCTCTCCCTTTCTTTCTTTCTTTGGTTTTTCAAGACAGGGTTTCTCCATGTAGTTTTGGTATTTGTCCTGTGTGGTGATACTTTATTTGTGCTAAAATGTGGTGATATTTTATTTGTGCTTTGATAAATAAAGCTTGCCTGGAGATGGGTAGTGGGGAAGGCCAGCCATTTTAAGTAAACAAAGTCAGGCAGCACAGGCCCTTAATCGCACTCATCAGGCAGGGTCTGTGTGTTAAAGGCCACACTAGGGAACAGAGCCAACCCTAGTGACCTGGAGGTCTGTACAGACAGACAGATGGTGACAAGGAAGTGAGGTAGCTGGGCTAAGATAGCCAGTGAGAGGGCAGAACAGCAAGGCAATCAAGGCGTGCGTAGACAGGAAGTAACTCTCATTTGGAAGCTGCAGAGTTGGTGAGGTAAGGTTGGCTGTTGGCTTTCCCTATTTCCCTGATCTAAGGCTTTCACCCCTATATTTGGTTCCGTATTTTTTATTTAATAAGACCATTTAGAAATTTGTCTACAGTTCTGGATCTCACTATGTAGACTAGGCTGGCCTTGAACTCACTGAGATCTCTGGCTCTGCCTCCCAAGTGCTGGGATTAAGGGTGTGCACCCCACCCCCTTCCGGGCGCCTCTCCCTTTCTTGATGACTGTTCTTAAAGAACATTCCGACCTTATCTCCAACCTTGCTTCGTAATCAATAACTAACAGAAGAGGTCTTTTGGAAGATCAGTCGAGGGAGACGGTCCATGTTGCTTCCCACCCTGTACAGAGTGAGATCTTAGGGAGGTCATAGACTGGAAGATGAATTTGGGTAGCTTCAGGTGAAACTAAATCTTGACAGCATTGACTTCTTTAAATGAACATTAATTGGTTGTCTATTTTTTTTTTTTTTAAGCTGAGGATCGAACCCAGGGCCTTGCACTTGCTAGGTGAGCACTCTACCACTGAGCTAAATCTCCAACCCTAATTGGTTGTCTAAAGCAGTGGGGTTCCGCATGATGTTTCAATGTGTGCATACTGGGATCAGCATCATTTTTGAGGCTTTTGCAGTGTCTGTTGAACTCTATGGGTGTGGATGCCATTTCAGAGAATGTGAGGAAGTGAGCAGAATGAGCCTGTAAAGGATGAGCAGCCGGGGCTTAGTGCTGCAGTGACTCTGGAGACTTGTCCCCAGGGTAGCAGGGCGTGGTGTTTCGTAATTACCTCTGTCTTGATGGCTGTGACTGTTCCAGAAATGTTCTCTTGTTAGGGCCAGGCAAGCTCCTGAAGTGCTAGGAAGAGAAGCAGAGTTGAGGTGGGGCTCCTGAGTGTGCCCAGAAGCTGTCTGTACAGCTACTATAAGCCTGAGGTGGGTTCAGAGGGTATTGTGGCTAGGTAGCAGTGGTCTTAGCAGGGTTTCTCATTCCTTAGTCCTGATGTGACTTCCTAGGAATTGAGTTGAGAAGTGGTGAGAAAATCAGAATTTGTCAATAGAAAGTAAGGAGGGAATTTAAGAGATGTTGGAAAGCCACCTGTCCCGGGCTTTCAAATTAGTTATTATTTCAAGAGAATAAAGGAATGACAGTGTAGGTGGGGGTGACTGGGTACAGATGGATGGTCAGTCAGAGACAGCTGCCAGTCCCACTGATTGTTGGTATCTGGCCCAGATGTCACTGCAGGCCTGCATTAACAATTAGTCCGTTCTCAGGGCTTGAAACAACCCTACAATACGGTGAGATGATGAAGGTGTGGGGCTGGATGAGAAATAACAACAGTTTTCTTTAGATTATGGAATCCCAAAGAAGGAATTTTTGAAGGTTTGGTGGCAGCATTATTCAGATGACTTAAAATTTTCATTTACTCTTATGTTTTGAGATAAGTCTCCCTGTGCAGCCCAGAGTGGCCTTGAGCGAACAGTTTTGGCTTCCAGTTCCAGGGCAGGGATTACAGGTGTGTGCTAACACTCCTGGCAGTGCTTACTCTTTTATGATCTCTGATGTTATCATCCAGTGGACAAAAAGGCTCAGCCGTTTTCTTCATAGTGGCTGTCACTGGAATATGGGGGTGGCGTTCATTTTTCTGTTTGTACCTGTCTGAATAAGTAGTTTGTGGTGATACTGGGGAAGGAATCTCAGGTCTCATGTGTGCTGGAAAGCCGGGACCACTGAGCTGCACTCTCCCCATAAGTGTGTTTAATGACTGACCTTTTGTTGTAGGTGGATCTCTGGCTGTCCTCAAACTGGGGGCCACTCACGGGCCTCTGCCTCCCTAGTGGTGGAGCACAGGCGTGAGCTGCTGTGTTGTTCTTGGTTTTTCTGAGTTAAGACTTAAGGCTCAAATTGCTTGAGGCTTTTATTAGACCTCTGTCAAAATTTGTCAACTCCTTCATGTTCTCTCTCCCATGCCTGTCATAACTAGCTAATTCAACTAGATAAACTAAAATTGACCATGCCTTGTCACTTATTGGGTAGATTTTTTTCTTATTTCCTTTTATTTTTATATATGATCATATAATTACATCATTTACTCCTTCCCTTTCCTCTTGCCAAACTATCCCATACACTCCCTGCCTTGATTTCCTTCAAATTCATGTCCATCCACTTTTTTTTTTTTTTTGGTTTTTTTGAGACAGGGTTTCTCTGTGTAGCTTTGCGCCTTTCCTGGAACTCGCTCTGTAGACCAGGCTGGCCTCGAACTCACAGAGATCCGCCTGCCTCTGCCTCCCGAGTACTGGGATTACAGGTGTGCGCCACCACCACCCAGCCATGTCCACGTTTTTTATTAATTGTTTTTACATGCATACGTACATATATATCCCTAAATATAACCTGCTGATTGGTATGTTACTTGTATGTATGTTTTCAGAGCTGACCATTTGGTATTGGTTAACCAGTTGGTGTGCTCTTTCCCAGGGTAGACTGTTTCTCCCACTCAGCATTCCTTAGTTGCTTGTAGTTTTTTTTTTTTTTTTTTTTCCCTTTTTCGAGACAGGGTTTCTCTGTAGCTTTGTGCCTGTCCTAGACTAGCTCTGTAGTCCAGGCTGGCCTTGAACTCACAGAGATCCGCCTGCCTCTGCCTCCCGAGTGCTGGGATCACAGGCGTGCGCCACCACCGCCCGCTGCCTGTAGTTCTTTTTGCAGTGCTGAGGTCTGGTGGATTTCTGCCAGTCCACTTTGGGATGTCTGTAGTTGTTGTCTTCATTCAGCTCATGTTTCGGCAGTCGTGCTGGTGAGACTGTGGGGATAGCTTCTGATGGTACTAGGAGACGAAGTCTCACAGAAAGCGTCTGTCCTCTGCCTCTCACAGCCCCCACCTCTCTTCTGCTGTGTTTCCTGAGCCTGAGGTACAACAGTTGTCTTATGGGTGTGTCAGTTGGGACTGGGCTCCACAGCTCTGCATTTGGATTGGTTGTAGTTTTCTGTAATGGTCTCTGATGCAGAGAGAAGTTTCCTCGATGAGAGGTGAGGAACATTTGTCTATGGGTGTAAGGACAAATATTTACAATGCCGTTAAGAATTAGGCTGGTTTAGTAAAGTGGTGGTTGTGGATTCCCCAAGACCCATGACTTTACTAGCCCAGGTAGTTAGGCTAGGTCTCCAGTACTGGCATGATTTCTTTCTTGAGTGGATCTCCTGCCAGGGTGTGTGTGTCACTGCAGCACCCACAGTTACTGTGCTGTGCTGGTCATTGTGGTCCACAGGTTCATAGTTGGCAGGCTTTATTTATTTATTTATTTATTTATTTATTTATTTATTTAAATTGGGTTGATTTTTTTTTTTTTTTTTTTGTAGGAAATACTACTTCATATTGACAAATCTCAAAGGATTTTGTTTGGAGTGAGAGTTGGTGTTTTGGAGGTAGGCTTTGGTCTGATTAATTGTGTCAGTGTTAGGAATAGATTCCAGAACAGATGTAAAAATAGGAAACTGTGGCTGGGTGGTGATGCACACCTTTAATTCCAGCACTTGGAAGGCAGAGGCAGGTGGATCTCAGTGAGTTCGAGGTCAGCCTGGTCTACCAAGAGAGTAGACCCTGTTCCAGGACAGCCAAGACTGTTACACAGAGAGACCCTGTCTTGAAAAACAAAAATCAAAAACAAAAACACAACAAAATTTTTTTGAGACAGGGTTTCACTTTTTATTTTTGGCTGTCCTAGAACTCGCTCTGTAGACCATGCTGGCTTCAAACTCACAGAGATCCGCCTGCCTCTGCCTTCCCACTGCTGGTTTTCGAGGAGTGTGCCACCATCCTCCTTTAATGGAGACTCTGTTAATAGATGTAGACTCTCTCTAACTGGACTGTCCAGCTAGATAGGCATTTCTAGGAAGAGAGACTACGAGATTTTTACTAACTTTCTTTAACTAGGTTAAGGTTTGACTCCCAGTTAAGGATGATTTGGAGGTTTTAGGACTGCTTCTGTGAGCTGTAGGTCTTCATACAGTTGTGAAGGATTTGCTCCATAGGACATTTATTTGTATGGAGTACAAGAAGCAGCTTTAAAATGTGCTTGGATGTTGTATTTTGTGAATGTGTGTGCACTGTGCTGCAGTGCCTCAGTGGAGGTCAGGGGTTGCTGTGGGAATTAGTTCTCTCCTTTGGGCTTGAACTCTAGTCCTCAGGCTTGGCAGTAGACATGCTTTCTTTTCTTTTGGTGTGTTCTTTAGGAAGAAGCTGAACTAAAAGGCATTTGGTTATTTTAACTGCATCTGAATACACTATAACCAACACATCTTGCTTAAATAAAAGGATCATTTTGTTACCAAACTGAATAAACTTACTAAACCGAGGTAACAGGACTACCAGGACCTGTTTGAGGTTGGGATATCTAATTGTAGGGAAGATTGAAGTGCAGTGTGAGCATGCATTTACATGTATGGATTTTCACTAAATGTCTTAGATACTAGGAAACTGATCACAGAACGGATAGCATTTTAGTTTTTGTTTTCTTTTTCCTTGAAGGGAAAGCCCATTTTAGAAGTTCCTTTTCAGTCCCCACCCCCTTATTTCCTCTGAGGCAACCTTCCAGTACTCTTTAGGAAGCCACAAGAACATTCCCATTCTACTAGCCAACAGCAAGAGTACTTATGGTAAACACATACCTTGTTTTTTGTTTCCTTCTTGTTCTTACCTTTTTTCCCTTCCCCTTTCTTTCCTGTTTTGGTTAAGATGGGGTCACTGTATTGCCCAGGCTGCCCTTGAACTTTTCCTCCTCCATCTCCTGAGAGCTAGATTATAGACATGTAACGCCATGCCCAACATATTTTAATTAAATTTTTTTTTTATTATGTGTATGAGTGTTTTGCCTCCATGTATGTGTGTGTACCATGTTCCTACCTGGTGCTTGAGGAGTCCAGAAGAAGGTATCAGATCCACTGCAACTGGAGTTACAGATAGTTTTGAGCTGCCATGTAGGCTCTGGTAACTGAATGCAGGTCCTCTGCAAGACCAGTAAGTGCCCTTAACGTCTATGTCATCTCTCTAGCCCCGAATTTTAATTTTTATTATGGCTGAATCTGGCCCTCTCATCCAAGCTGGCTTTCAAATCCTGGGCTCGAGGATCATGCTGCCTCAGTTTCTCATGTAGTTGCTGTGACAGGTGTGTGAAGATGAGTAAAACTGGCTGTGAACTGAACATTTACACGTCATCTTGAAGGGACTGAGAAGACGGCGAAGCTTCTGTCGTTGGGGCTGTGCATGGTGGGCACGCCTTTAGCACAGCTCTGAGGAGGCAGATGCTGATGGAGCTCTGAGTTCAAGGCTAGCCTTGTTTACATGGTGAGTTCCAGACCAGACAAGGCTATATAGCAACATCCTGTCTCAAAAACCTCAAAACCAGAACAAAACCAAAGCAAAACAAAGTCCTCAATGACAGAAAGAATTTGTCTTTGAAAACAGCAGCATCACAGATGGTTTTCACTTAAGAATTCCTTAGGAAAACCTTCTCTCCTCTGTTGGAGATGCTGCTCCATGGATACTATCTAACATATGATTTTATCTCTGAAAAATGCTACCAAAACAGGAAATACGGCATTTATAAGTGCAGTATTATCCAATTGGGTGTAAATATGAAGCAACATCGTTTGGCCCAGTGGAGTATGTTGCCCCAGCATAAAGATCATTACTTACCAGATCTGATGGTAGATTATATCAGTGAGTGAAGCAAGAAATATGGCAAGCTATTAGTATCCTGGGAGGTATTTGATCAAGGTCAAGACCATTTTTGAAGAACACCTAAGACGCTGGGAGATGACACAGAGGTTAGGCACACTTATGGCTCTTCCAGAGGACCTAGGTTCAGTTCCCAGTTGGTCCCTCAAGTGTAACCCCAGCTCTAGGGCACTGACTGACACCTGTTCTGTTCTTCATCAGCACTTGACACACTGGTATACGTTCACACACAACACATTAAAACCAGAATAACCCTAAATAAGAGTAGAGGGAGAGAGCAGCAGATCAGTATCAAAGATGGTTAGGAACTTGAAGAGTTAGGACTACAGAATGAGAGAGATCTGTTGTCAACCGTGCATCTGAAGATAAGTGCTAGAATTGATGAAGAACCCCAAATCCAACATTTCCCCAATCAAACCATCCATTAAACCAATGGGCAAATGAACAGACAATTCTCAAAAGAAGAAATACAGATGTCCAATAAATATTTGAAGGAAATGTTCAACATGAACATGCTGAGTTACCAGGGAAATGCCAGTTAAAACTGCTTTCAGATTGCTGACAGAATGGCAGTCATCAAGAAAACAAGGAACAGATGCTAGGAAGGATGTGGACAGGGATGCTGGTGGGGTAAGCTGCAGCTGTCATGGAGATCAGAACAGAGGTCCTCCACCGGGACTGTAGGATGTCCAGCTTCCAGTGCCGGGCCTCTACCTGGAGGAGTCTAAGCCAGCATGTCACTCAGGGACTTGCACTTCCTTGACAACTGAAGTACTAGTCACAGCAGCCAAGTATGGAACCAAATGAGTGGATAAAAAAATGTGGTGTGTGTGTGTGTGTGTGTGTGTGTGTGTATCTATATGCAATATAGTTTTGTTCACCCCTTTAAAAAAAATTATGTCATTTGTAGAAAAATGGATGGTCCAGAAGCCATCATGTTAAATGAAATAAGCCAGACTCAGAAGCCAAATACCATATTTTCTGTCCTAATTGAATCTAGGTTTTTATATTATATAGAAAACTTGAAATTTCAATTAAAGCCACATTTCCCAAGCTCCTTCACCTAGTAGATGCTCGATTATGTACTGGAAAGATGAAAGAGGTTACTAGCATTTTAAATTGTGCAGGTTGAAAGAACAGGCAAAGGCTGAGCTGGCCCTGTGCTCGGCCCAGAATCTAGTGTGTGTGCCACACCTGGATTGTGTGCAGAGGAAGTTGCCTTGTGGTGCAGAAAGAGGTCTTCCTTCACTTGTCAGTGGAGTAGATGTTGTTACAGCCCCCTTGGAGAAGATTCTTGCAAAATCTATATTTAAGAACCAGCCTCATGTCTTTAATCCCTTGGGAGGCAGAGGCAGGCAGATCTTTGAGTTCAAGGCCAGCCTGGTCTACAGAGCGAGTTCCACACAGAGAAAAAAAAGAACCAGCCCTTGCTGGCTGGGGTTCCAGCTTCCTGGTAGAGCACTTGACTGGTATGTGCAAGGTCTTATGTTTCAGTCCCTCCAAAACCAAACCGACAGACAAAACCAGCCCTATAAAGTTCTGTTTATAAGGGTCCTTTTATGTTTGTGTGTGTACACGTGCAGACCAGAGACTGATGTTGAGTGCCTTCTGCTTTGTTATTTTTTTAAAGATGCCACTATCTGGGGTGGCACACAGGAAGCAGAGGCAGGAGAATCTCTGAATTCAAGGCCAGCCTATCTCACGTAGTGGGTTCCAGGCTAGTTAGGGCTATATAATGAAACCTTGTCTTAAAAATCAAACAAAAAAAATGATTTATTTTTGTTTTATGATTATGAATGTTTGCTTGCATATATTTGTGTGTCTTATGTATTCCTGGTATATGGAGCAGCCAGAAGAGGGCATAAGATGCCCTGGAAAGTGGAAGTATGGACAATTGTGAGCAGCCATGTTGATGCTGGGAACTGAATTTGGGACCTCTGAAAGAGCAGTCAGTGTTCTTAAATGCTTTGCCATCTCTCCAGTGCCCCACTTCCGCCATTGTTTTTTTATTTTTATTTATTTATTTATTTATTCATTTTTAAAGACTTCCCTTTGAGCTTTTAAAAGGCAGTACCAAAAAAAAAATAGCTTTTAGTTAGTGTAGGACGGTTTTTATTCCTCACAGCCAAGGCACTGCATGTGAATGCTCTATGTCCCTGTATTACCAGCCTTCCAGCTGTGGCTGGTGGCAACACAGGCAGCCTTGTTAGGCTGTGAGAATGAATGATCTTCCCTGCTCTTTCTTCATCCAGCTGTGCACTTATTAGTGCTGGGCTGAGTCTATGATGGCAGCTTGGTTATTGCCTCTGTTCTTTTCTTTGGGGTACTGTACCTTGTGAGTTCTAATCACCCCGAGCTTCCTACGTTCTCTGTTGTCCCTTCACCCCTGAGACTGCTTGTCCTGTTAGTGTCCCCCCACTGCTCTGAAGTCTAGTTCTTGGCAGGCTCGTGGGGGCAGTCATAGAGGTTTATCTCACTTTCATTTTGTTGGGATCACTGTTCTTATACTGTTGTTCAGTACCTAAAAATTGCTTTATATGTTTTGTTTGTTTACTTCTGTAGTTGAGAGAGTAATTGAACCCAGCTCTCCCCTCTTGACTGGCAGTACATGTGCTTAGGTATAAAAAGGAGAGGAGAGATGAGGAATGGGTGAAAAAGGTTGCTAAACATTATCTTAAAAACATGAATAACAACATTAACAAGTGTTTAAATTGAACTTCATGTCCTGAAGTCCACAGTGTGATTTTTCAAATTTTAAAAATTATTAGTTATTGTTTATTCTGTCTGTCTGTCCCTCTCTGTGCCGTGGTGTATGTGTGGAAATCAAGGACAACTTTTTGAGTCAGTACTCCCCTCCCTTCTCACTGAGACAGGTTCTCTCTGGTTGATAAGACCCAATTGCTGTAGACACCACATAAACTTGAGTTGTAGAACATGGAGAGATGCTCTAGTACCTACATGGATGCTTCACGTGGCTTTCCTCCTGCGGAAGCTTCTGTGCATGCTGTTGAAGGAGAAAAGCATCAGTCTTACCCAGCCGTGAACTGTATGAGTGATAGCCTGGCAAGACATGCCCGCTGGTGCGGTGGTCGCATTAACGTTGTGAGAGTACCACTTTCTTTCTGATTGCATTGAAGGCTCTTTCCACAAGATGAATCCACAAGTTTCCATTACTGGGACAAAGAACCTCTTGTTGATAGTCGTGGGTCCTCGGCGCATCTGACCATTCTTTGCAGGGCGACTGTGTATATTCCTTATTTCATCTTTTGCTTTAATCATTTTTAGCTTGTTAGCATTTTGTAATTTTTTTTGGGTCACTTTTCCTGTAGGTATTGCCTGATTTGGAAAACCTTGAAAAACAGGGACAAATTGTAAGAAAATGACGACTTTTCGAAGTCATTGTCCACATTTGGATTCAGTCGGTGAAATAACCAAAGAGGATTTGATACAAAAATCTCATGTAAGTTATACGGTAATCGTCTGTAAAACCATACTCACTTTCCTCTTTAACACATATTTAAGTAAATTAATAGAATATTCTGTGTCATATATAAAAATATATGTTGTTATAGTGATCCATTTATGTTTTTGCCAACATAGCAAATATCTCCTCTGTTTACTTTCCTAGGGTGTGTGTCAGGACTGCAAAGTCAGAGGACCCAATCTGTGGGCATGCCTGGAGGTATACATAGATATGTTTTTCTTTAAAAGTTTGCTACTGTAAATTTATACATATTAATAACAATTTTTGATGCATACAAGAATTTTATGTGAGTATACTTTTAAAACATAATAACAAAAAAATTAAGGTTTAAACTGGATGGATTTTAATTTAAGTATGCTTGTAGAGTCTTTAGTAAACCACTCAGATATTTTTATGCTCACTTTTTATTGAAGGTGAGATAACCCAGTTTTGAAATACTTAGTCTGGTCTTTGTGCTTGATACCTTTTAGCTGTGTTATCTAACTATGGAAAGTAATTTAATCATTGAATTAAAACATAAAATCAAAACTTAAGTGTAAGTATTATTGAAATGCTATTTGTAAAGTTAATGCATCTGTGATAGAATACTTTCCTTCTTATTTATAGAACAGGTGCTCCTATGTTGGCTGTGGCGAATCCCAAGTGGACCATAGCACCACACACTCCCAGGTATGTATGCAATCACTGGGTACATGGCAATTGTTGGTGCTGGGAATTGGGTCCAGGACTGTGCATATGACAGGCATGCACTGTGTTATCATCACTGAGCTAACTCCTGGCCATTCAAGAAAATTGTCAGAAGAGCTGGAAGGAAAGGAGACTCAATCTAACATTATTTCAGGTTGCGCCTGGAGTTGTGAGGTGTTAGTGATCTGGTCTCCTGTGTCTCCTAGCCTGTCCTAGAATTTGGAATCCTTCCTGGGTTTCCTATATGTCACACTACAGATGTGTGACACCACACCAGCCTAGAGTTTTTGCTTTTTAGAAAATGTGTAAGCTAAAACTTTGCTTATTTTCAGTGAAAGGTTAGGGGGCAGGGGTTGGTAAGAAAATTGGTATTAGGACATGACTGTGGTTGAGTGTTGATAAAAGAAGTACACATGGATGTGTGTGAAGGCTATAGGTTTGTGGAGGTTGAAGTTAGTATAGATGTATAGGTTTCTGTTTGTTGTAAAATTTAATTAATTTTTATTAGTGTGTGTGTCAGAGGCATGTGTGTGCCACAACGTGTGTGGAGGTCAGAGGACAAGTTTTGGGAGTTGGTTCTGACCTTCTGTAGGTTGTAGGTTTGAACTCAGATTGTCAAGCTTGTACCAGGTACCTTTTCCTGCTGCGCTGTCTTCTGGCCCGGTGCTTCCCCTGCCTGGCTCCCTGCCTTGTGTTCCCTCTCCTGTCCTTGCTCTCCACACCACTCTGACTGCCCTTCTACACTGCCTGAGTTATGTGGCGCTGCCCATGTGACTGACATGAATCTTAAGTAGTGTTAGGTAGCTCTTCCATTCTAAACTCTAAGTTTCTCTAAGGAATGCTATCTTAAGATGCCCATTGATATATCTGCAGTAACTAGTCTCAACCAAGTTTCCTCGTGAGGTTGAATTAAGCTCAAATATTTGATGCCCTAAGGCAGCAGCATTATACACAGTTTCCTCCCCTGTGCATTTTCTAAGGCCCTCTCTTAGTAAACTGAGAAATCATACAGTCCTATCTTGTATATCTTGTATTCTGAAGGGCTAAGACCTCACGCAGAGCTCCCTTTGGGAAGGGCTATCAACTAATCTGAGAGCTTGTTTTACTGTTGCTTGAGTTGTACTTTGCTTCCACTTAAATAATGTGTGTTCTTTTGTAGTCCAGTTTTCCTGCATTAAAACACTCCCCAACTCCCTGAAAAAAGCCTCATGTAGTCCAGGCTGGGCTTAGGTTTTCTATATAGTGGAGTTTGACCTTGAACACATGATCATTTGGCTGCTATGATTTACAGGAGTGTCATTGGACTGGCTTGCTCACCATTTCCTTCTATTCTTGTCTGTTAATTGCAGAACTGAGGAGCTTTCCACTGTGTGTTTATCTTTGTCTTATGAATGAGAGGAAACAGATGCTAGAGTAACTTGTAGTTAGGTGGTGTTACTATATAAGATCTTATAGTTAATCTATAAAACGGTGGATGTGTGGATGTGTGTGCTCTAGATTAGATCTTTTGAGTAGATTTGCTCAGCAGAGGCTGCTGGTTCATGAGGACTTCCTTTGCAGAAGCATTTTCAAGGATTTTTAATGGCAGCCCCTTTTCCCTCTTGTGAACTGTAGGAGACAAAGCATCATCTGACGGTGAACCTCACCACTCTTCGAGTGTGGTGTTATGCTTGCAGCAAAGAAGTATTTTTGGATAGAAAATTAGGAACTCCTCCTCCATTGCCTCACATAAGACAACCTCAACAAACACAAGAGAACAGTGTCCAGGTAATCTGAGCTTAGATAATGTATGTTCAGGAAATCATTTCAGAATTTGTCACGCAGGTGGGATTTACACAGTAAGCCTGTGCACCTTACTTGTACTTTCAAAGCTGCTGTGCTGTGCCCAAATGAAGCACTCATGCCTCACTTTGTTCTTTTCCAGCATAGAACGAATGGGAGGGGAGGGTGGAATTTGAGGTGGAAAACACCTATGAATTGCAAAATCTCTTTAAGAAAAGTTTGAAAGGGATATCCCATACCAGGTACAAGATTTTCATTAATAACTCATGCAGAGTACCTGTGTTCAAGTTCCTTTAATTTTTTTTTATTAGCTTACAAAGTAGTAAGTTTCCATATAGCTTTTTGTAAATACTTCTCTTTTTCTGAAAACCTGAATCTAGGAAGAGGGTAGGACTCCTTAGCAGCCCCTTTTCTGTTCTCTCCCTTGGCAGCCTGTCACTTGCTGTTAACACTGAAAACTAGTAGAGATGCTAAAACTTAGCAACAGTATTAACTTTCTCCTCTGGGCCAAGAGACTTAAACAGGTTTGCAAAGATGGATGACTCTTGTTTACAGAAGTCTGTGCTCTGTATTGTTACATGTGTATGACAAGCACAGCAGTACACAAGAAACAGTGGGTCTGTGGGTGGGCTCATCTGTCATGTCCAGTGGGTCTGTGGATGGGCTCATCTGTCACGTCCAGTGGGTCTGTGGATGGGCTCATTGTCACGTCCAGTGGGTCTGTGGATGGGCTCATCTGTCACGTCCAGTGGGTCTGTGGATGGGCTCATTGTCACATCCAGTGGGTCTGTGGATGGGCTCATTGTCACGTCCAGTGGGTCTGTAGATGGGCTCATTGTCACATCCAGTCGGTCTGTGGATGGGCTCATCTGTCACGTCCAGTGGGTACTGTGGATGGGCCCATCTGTAGCATCCTTTGTATCTGTAGAAGTTACAGAGATCAGAAAAGACAAGGCATGTCACTAATTTAGGTAAAATTAATTCTTGAGCTTAAATTCAGAAGTGCCACGTATAAAATGTTTTTTTGGGGGACTGGAAAAGTGCCTCTGGTTAAGAAGAGTACATGCTGCTCTTGCAGAGGACTTGAGTTTGGTTCATAGCACCTATACTGGGTGACTCAAAACTGCCTGTAACTCCAGCTCCAGGGGATCTGGCTTTCTCTGCAGCTTACTCACCTGTACATATGCTCACATAGATCTACAAATACATAATTAAAAATAAAAAGGCATGTTTTTGTTGATACTTGTTTTCTACAAAATATAAGTGTAAATTTTATAATAATTGCTATTTCATAAATTCTTAGGGCTCTGTCTTTATCATTGTTGTTATGTTTACTTTTTAATTTTTAAAATTATTCGGATGTGTGTCCTTGTGAAGGTGTGTGCACGTGTAAGTGCAGATGCCATAGGATCCAGAAGAGGTGTCAGACCCCCAGGAGCTGGAGTAGAGGCAGTTTAGAGCTACCTGATGTAGGTGCAGGAATCAACTTAGGGTCATTTTGCTCTTAGCATGAAGCCATCTTTCCAGCCTGCTGTTATGGTTGGTTTCTGAGCAGGGTGTCATGTGGCCCAGGCTGGCCTCTAACTTATTACCAGCCGGGACTGTCTTTGCCTCTTGAGTGCTGGGGTCACAAGCATGTGCCACCATGCTGGCCAGTTTCTGTTGTTAAGGTAATATCTTTCCATAGTTGTGCAGTGTAGATGTTATGTAAATTAAAATTAAAGTGTGTTTTGCTATTATAAGAATTTATTCAAGTGTGTTCTATCTTTTTGTTATTAAGGATTTTAAAATACCCAGCAATACAACATTGAAAACCCCTCTGGTTGCTGTATTTGAAGATCTGGATATAGAAGTGGACGAAGAAGATGAGCTGAAGGCAAGAGGTAAAGACTCCTGTGTGGTATTGCCATTCCATTAGGAAGCTCCACATGAGAAGTTCAGAATCTAAAGCTTTCTTAGTAGAGACTGGAGATGAGAATTAAGAACAGGTTTGAGAAGTTTGACCTTGTGAACTCTTGTTTGCCGGTCCTGCAGACTGTCGGTTTTACGACTGGATGCCACCTTTCGCTAGTCTTGCCTTTTGGGAGCCATTTGCTCTCAGCCTGTTTTTGAGTTCTCACCTGCCAGTGATAGGGGTTGCTGGGGAGATGTGAAGGTACTGCCTTAGCAGGTAGTCTAAGGGAAGCGAGACAGTGGAGCCTATAATCCAAGCACTCAGGAGGCTGAGGTCAGCCCTAAGCCACTCTGTTTTCCTCCTACCCACCAAAAAAAAGAAGACAATAGAATAGCATTTTCGAGGAGCAGCATTCGTCTGGAAGGAGAGTCAGGAGATTCCAGTGGGCCTTTTACCCTATCCATTCAACTTTCAACTCCTAGATTTTAAGACACTCCATCAGTATTTCCCATATTCTTTAGGCTTAGAATCTTTATTATGAACCTTGAATTTTCTGCTAGTTCTTGGAACACAGGGGTTATGTACATATTAGACAAGCACTTTTCCACTGAGCTACATATTAGCCCTAGAATTGTATTTATTTTTTTAGGGTTGTTGTGCTTTTGCTTTGCATTTTGAGACAGGGTCTCTTGTTATGTATCCCTGGTTGTCCTGGAACTTACTATGTAGACCAGGCTGACCTTGAACTCACAAAGATCCACTTGCCTCTGCCTCCTGAGTTCTGGGATTAAAGGCGTGAGCCACTATGACTGGCTTACAATTCTTTTTTGAAATATTTGTGTGCGTGCGTGCGTGCGTGCGTGTGTGCGTGTGTGTGTGTGTGTGTGTGTGTGTGTGTGTGTGTGTTGGGACTTGATCTCAGGGGCTCAATGTTGAGTAGGTGCTTTGCCTGAGTTAACATCCACACTGACTTTTTCTCTTTGCATGATGAGATAAAGTAACAGTGCAGCCCATGGGGGAGGAGCCGCTCGGAGTTTCAACATCAACACCAGGCCGACTCCTAACTTGGGCTTCGGTAGGGATGAAAATTGTAATCTTAACTCAAATTATTTTAAAAATGTATTCTGAAGCCAGGAGTAGTGGTACACAGTTTTAATCTCAGCACTTGGAAAGCAGAGGCAGGCAGATCTCTATGAATTCGAGGCCAGCCTGGTCCACATAGTGAGTTCTAGGATACCCAGTGCTATGTAGTGAGAACTAGGTCATCTCTCCTCCTAGGGCCCATTCTGCCCGCCCCCCCCCAAAAAAAAATCAACCAAAAAAATGACTTTTTATTACATAACAGTAGGAAAGGGTTTTATTTTCTTGTTTTGTTTTGTTTTTGCTGGAGCTGAGGACCAAACCCAGGGTCTTGCGCTTGCTAGGCAAGCCCTCTATCTCTAAATCCCCAACCCCTTGTTTTTTTTTTTTTTTTTTTTTTTTAAGTGCAGATTTTTGAGGTTAAATTAACAAATCCTTGAATTTATCTAAAGTTTACGAATTTGCATAGTGAAAGAATTTCAAAAGCATGGCCTCTGAGTTATTCAGACTGTTGCCATGTATTTCCATGCTTTGTTAGTATTCTTTCTTGTCCCCCCCCCCCCCCCCCCCCCCCCCCCCCCGTGTGTGTGTGTGTGTGTGTGTGTGTGCGTGCGCGCGCGAGTGTTGAGGGCTGTGTGCACAGTCCCATGCTCTACTAGTGAGGTATTTTTAACCCATTTCTATAGCTTTAACATTTGAAGTTGCTCTTTTCAATAAACACCCAGAAAATTATGTCATTTATGTCTTATTGAATGGTGACTTACTTTGTTCTTCATAGGCCTTACAGGTTTGAAAAACATTGGAAATACTTGTTATATGAATGCAGCTCTCCAGGCTCTTTCTAACTGGTAAGTGGAGAGGCTGGTGCACGTTTCGCTTAGCTTGTGGCTGCCTAACTCCCAGAGCAGGGAGGCAGGACCCGGGTGAGGGCACCTGCAGTCCCAGTGGGGTTGCTGTGCATGCAACTAAGATTATTGTTTTGTTTTCCTTTGAACATGTCTTATTTTAGCCCAGGCTGGCCTCGAACTCTGTAGCTGAGGATAACCTTGAATTCCTGATCCTTTTGTACCAGTTTTCAAGTACTGGGATTACAGGCATCTATAAACATACCCAGTTTATGCCTGCAGTTTTCTAGGACAGATGATTCTGGTTTAGACTTGGGCAAAGTATTTATGTTGTTTGTAGAGCTTGGCCTCAAACATAGGGCCTTAAGCGTGCTGCTCTGCTGGTTATCTCTGGCAAGTGTGTTTATATACAGAGGGCGAGGAGCTCACACTTATCAAATACTGAGATCATTTTTAGGTTAGAAATCTTATGGAAGTGTTTTATGTATGTCTGTAGATGGAATACCTTCAACTAGAGCAGTTATATTTTCCTCCTTATTTGTGGCATATAGATTGGGTGGTTATTACTTCTTAGGTTGATGGATTGAGTCAGGACAGAATTCAGAACCACTGACTTCGGCATTGTCAAAGCGTAGCCTGAGTTTGTAAGCAGCCTTGGGAAAGAGCTCCACACTAGGAACCTGGAAGAAAATCTGTGTGGAGAGATACAGTAATTGGGGAGTGATTCCATAGTTCCACGTGTAGTTCACATCAGAAGTGAAGTCTTTGGTGTGGTAAGAGACCACCAAAGTCCTTTTACTGCTGGTAGTGAAGTAGCCTGTCCTAGAGCACTGGATGCCATGTGGACAGTGGGTTGTAGGAGATTGTGGGAAAAAGTGTAATTTGGAAAAATAGAAAACTTGCAGTAATCTAGGCAAGAAATAATAGTGTCTTTTACAATCTTGGAGTGCATGCATTGAGAAGACATTTGTTAGGAGATGGTTCCTAGGATATGGTTAAATGGAGAAAGGAGGAGATAGGAAGTTTAATAACAGAATCATGATGGAGGAACTATTTTATTTCATGCTAAATTTTTTATTTCATGTGTACAAGTGTTTGCCTGCATGGGTGTCGGTGCACCATGCGCATGCCTGGTGCTCAGAGTACAGAGGAGGGCGTAGGTCCCCCAGGAACTGGGGCCAGAGGTGGCTGGGAGGTTCCATGTTGGTGCTAGGAGTTGGACTTGGGTCCTGGAGAAGCAGCAGGGTCTCTTATCTGCTGACTGTGTTCTCTCTCTGTCTCACTCTCTTTCACATGTACACATGATGATGGTAATAAGATGCAGGGGATTATTAGAGGAGCAGGTTCACTTGAAAGTAACTTTTGAGCATGTTAAATTTAAAATGTCATGATAGCTGTCAGTTTGGGCATTTGATATAAATTCAGTTGAGATTAGATGGTTGAAGGCTAATGTTATACGAATTTGGCCATCACTGGTATATTGGTGGGGATTTAAAATGATCCAAGAAAGAATGTATTTAGAAGAGAAGTCAAAGAATCAGTCCAGGAGACCCGCTGTGCTGAAGAACAGAACGAGGACCGAGAGAAAAGACGGGGCAGGCGAGGGATAGGAGAAAGACACACTGATTGAGATTTGTTTAGATCGAGGGCAGCTGAGCATGGTGCATGTCTGCGCTTTGTGTGAGCACGAAGAGGCTGAGGCCGAGGGGTCGTGAGTTTGAAGCCAGCCTCGGCTGCATAGCGACCTCTCTCTCCTCCCACCCTTCCTTTTTCTTTTCCCATCCCTTCTGGCTCCTTAGCCTGTCTCACTCCTTCTCTGCCTCCTTCCTTGTTTCCTCAGATGGGAACTCTGTAGCTCAAGTTAGCCTTGAACTCACGGTGTTCCTCCTGCTCCTGTCTCCTAAGTGCTGGAATTACAGGATGTGCCACCACACCCAATTGAAAGGCTCTTCCTAAAAACATAAAAACATGTAAAAAGAGATTGGGTGCTGTGGTTCAAACTTTTATCCCAGCATTCAGAAGGCAGAGGCAGGTGGCTTGGTCTCCTTAGCCAGAGCGACCTAGTAAGATCTTGACCTTGAATGAACAATACTCATCTTTATATGGGAAAACAAAAAGTCCAGGATAGTTAAAACAATCCTGTACATTAAAAGAACTTCCGGAGGTATCATCATCCCTGATTTCAAGCTCTACTTCACAGTTATAGTAATAAAAACCACATGATATTAGCATAAAACATACAGGTTGATCATGGAATTAAATCAAAGACCCAGATGTAAATCCATACACCTATGAAAACCTGATTTTTAATAAAGAAGGCAAAAATATACAATGGATAAAAGACAGCATCTTCAACAAATGGTGCTGGTCTAACTGGATATCGGCATTTGGCAGAACACAAATAGATCTGTATCTATCACCCTGCACAAAACTCAAGCCAAGTGGATGAAAGTCATCAACATAAACCCAGTTACACTGAACCTGATAGAAGAGAAAGTGGGAGATAGCTTTGAATGCACTGGCAAAGAAGACAACTTCCTGAACAGAACACCAATCTTACAGGCACTAAGATCAACAGTTAATAAATGGGACCTCATAAAACTGAAAAGCTTCTTCTGTAAGGCAAAGGACACCACCAAAGGACAAAACAGCAGTCTGCAGAATGGGAAAAGATTACCAGTCCCATTGGCAAGATTTCCAAAATACATAACGAACTTAAGAAACTAAATAATACAAAATTTAAAAAAAATCCCTAGATAATCCAATTGAAAAGTGGATTACAAGCTGGGCAGTGGTGGCACACACCTTTAATCCCAGCACTTGGGAGGCGGAGGCAGGCAGATCTCTGTGAGTTCAAGGCCAGCATGGTCTGCAGAGTGAGATCCAGGACAGGCACCAAAACTACACAGAGAAACCCTTTCTACAAACAAACAAACAAACAAACAAAAAGTGGGTTACAGATCTAAACAGGAAATTCTCATTAGAGGAATCTCAAATGGCTGAGAAACACTTAAAGAAATGTTCAACATCCTAAGCCATCAGGGAAATGCCGACCAAAATGACTCTGAGATTCCATCTTACAGCTGTCAGATGGTTAAGATCAGAAACACAAGTGACAGCTCATGCTGGTGAGGATGTGGAACAAAGGAAACACTTCTTCATTGCTGGTGGGAGTGCAAACTTAGGCAGCCACTATGGAAGTCAATATGGCAGTTTCTCAGAAAATCGGAATCGATAAACCTCAAGACCCAGCTATACCACTCCTGGGCATACACCCAAAGGAAGCTCCATCCTACCAGAAGGACACTTGCTCAATTATGTTTATAGCAGCTTTATTTATAACAGCTAGAAGCTGGAAATAACCTAGATAACCCTCAACTGAAGAATGGATAAAGACAATGTGGTACATTTACACAATTATTCAGCTATAGAAAAAAGTGACTTGAAATTTGCAGGCAAATGGGTGGAACTAGGAAAAATCATCCTGAGTGGATCTGGGGGAAAGGAGCGGTTTCAAGGAGGGATTGGGAGGAGGATGGAGAGAAAACTGTGGTCTAGATGTAATATATGAGAGAAGAATAAATTTTAAAAAAGAATAAATAATAAATAAGTGAGAGACACCATGAGGGCCTCACAGGTGACAGATGCTACTGAGACAAAGCTGGTAGTTGTTACCTGAATCGGGCAGTGTAGAGGACTCTGATTTCTGGGTCTAAACATGAGAGGTTGAACTTACTAATGATATCAAGGAATGAGTATGAGACTGTAAACAGCAAAGACCTAGCTGTAGAGGTTAACATGCTGTCAATTCATTGAGCAACTAGAAATCAATAGGAATTTAGCTTTGATTCCATTCTGATATTTTTCTCTTTCTTAATTAGCCCACCTTTGACACATTTCTTTCTTGATTGTGGAGGACTGGCTAGAACAGATAAGAAACCAGCAATTTGTAAAAGTTATCTCAAACTAATGACAGAATTGTGGCACAAGAGCAGGTATGTACTTACCATAATTATCTTAAAAAACCAATATTATAAATATGGAAAGGAGGGGCTGGGGATTTAGCTCAGTGGTAGAGCTCTTGCCTAGCAAGCACAAGGCCTTGGGTTCCATTAAAAAAAAAAAAAATGGAAAGAATGTAGACCTGTTTGGAGGGGTGAAAAAAAGTGTGGATATGGGATTTGAGTCAGGGCAGGTATTCCATTTGAAACTGGAATGCAGATGAAGGAGCTGTTGCCAGTATCAGCGTGAATGAATGATACGCCAGCCTCTGTTGCTAAGATGTAGAGTTGTAGTGTGTGTAGCAATGCCTTCCCAGACTGTGGGCATAACAGGCAGCATAGGCTAGCCTGTGCCCTGTGGCTAAGCATCTCGGTAATTATTTGATGTACCATGTTAGTTTTATTTTAGAACTGTTTAGAAGTTGTGCTTTCTAAAAGTACTGTGCATTGTGAGAGTAATAAAAATTCTAAAAAAAAAAGCCCGCAAAAATGCCTATTTAAAACTGTTTCCTTTCCAGGCCGGGATCTGTTGTGCCTGCTAATCTGTTCCAAGGAATCAAAACTGTAAATCCAACTTTTCGAGGGTACTCTCAGCAGGTTAGTTAGTCCTTTAAGACATCCTGAGGTTTTTTTTTTTTAGATTTATTTTATTTGTATGTTTCTACTGTGTGTATGTATGTATGTTCACCACGAGTGCCTGGTGCCCACAGAGGTCAGAAGAGGGCACCAGATCTCCTGGAGTTGCAGATGACTGTCAGCCACACCTTGTGGGTGCTGGAAACTGAGCCTGGTCGTGTGGAAGAACTCCTACTGAGTCATCTTCACTGCTGAACCATCTGTCCAGCCTCCATTTTAATAGTCTTTAATACGTAGAAAATGTTATCATACTTTATTATTTCCCCATTTACTTTTTTGATGATTGCTCCTCTGTGTCTGAAGTGTTGGACTTTTGAGACAGGGTCTCCTGTAGCCCTGGCTGGTCTTGACCTTTCCGTTTAGCTGAAGATGACCTTAGGTCTCTGACCCTCTTCTCTCTACCTCTCATGGGCTGGGACTACAGAGGTGCTCACCACAGCTGGCTGTTTGTTTCTTTTTGCATTTCTGTGGGTCCAGTGAATGAATGCAGTGCCTGTGGGATGCCAGGCAAGTGTTGGGCACCACACTGCACCTTCTAACTTGTGTGCTTTCTCATTGTCGTAGGGCAGTCTCAGTTACTTTAGCTCTCTGTAGTACCCTGAGTATTGATAGCTGCTCCGCACACATTCTCTTTTCTCAAACTATTACTCATTTTCTACTAACTTTTCCCATATAAATTTCTGACTCTCCAGAGATTATAATTTAGTACTGTGACTAGGAGCTCAGGAATTTGTATTTTTAAGTTTTTTTATTTAACATTATTTGTGAGTGTGTGTATGTGGGGGTATGCACATGCCCAATGCTTGTGTAAAGGTCAGAGAGCAACTTTGTAAAGTGGATTATCTTTCCACAGCAGGTTCTAGGGATTGAATCGGGCTGTCTGGCTTGTGTGGCAAATGCTCTTACTTGGCTGAAGCATCTTTGCAGCTCAGAAAGTTATATTATCAGCAAGTTCATAGGGTCGATCAAGAAGTTTTCCTTCCTTCCTTCCTTCCTTCCTTCCTTCCTTTCTTTCTCTTTTTCTTTCTCTTTTTCTTTTTCTTTTTTTTTCTCTTCTGGTGTTTCAAGACAAGGTTTCTCTGTGTAGCCCTGGCTGTCCTGGAACTCACTACATAGACCATGCCATCCTCGAACTCACAGAGATCCGCCTGCTTCTGCCTCCTAAGTGCTGGGACTAAAGGTGTGTGCCACCAGTGACTGAAAAAGAATTTTTCTTTAAGACACAGTCCATGGATGGGAAAAGCTCTAACTTAAACCCATCTTATGTAATATTTTATTTTAGGACTTATTTCTGAATTCTGATTGTCGCCTGAGGAGAATCCTTATTTTCTGTTTCTTCCAGTTTCATTTCAAAGCATTGCTTTATTGCCTAGCTTTTGGACTGCAGTGTGGGCTGCAGTGGGCTGCAGTGTGGGCTGCAGTGTGGGCTGCAGTGTGGGCTGCAGTGTGGGCTGCAGTGGGCTGCAGTGTGGGCTGCAGTGTGGGCTGCAGTGTGGGCTGCAGTGTGGGCTGCAGTGTGGGCTGCAGTGGGCTGCAGTGGGCTGCGGACGTACTCAGTGTGGTACTGTACACACATCATTCATCCCCCCTAGGGCCCTGCAAGCATCTGCTCTCGACTGCTAATGTGGTTTTGTTGTTGGTGTGTAGGATGCCCAGGAGTTCCTTCGCTGTTTAATGGACCTGCTTCATGAGGAGTTAAAGGAGCAGGTCATGGAACTGGAGGAAGACCCTCAAACACTGGCTTCTGAGGAGACTGTGGAGGAGGAGAAGAGCCAGTCAGATGTGGATTTTCAGTCCTGTGAGTCTTGTAGCAGCAGTGAGAAAGCAGACAACGAGAGTGGTTCCAAAGGCTTTGCTGAAGACAGCAGTGAGACCACAATGCTCATCCAGGACGAGGATGACTTGGAGACGGCCAAGGACTGGCAGAAGGAGAAGATGTGCAACAAGACCAATAAAGCAAACTCTGAAGTAGAACTGGATAAAGATAGAGACACCGTGTCTGAGACAGTTGACCTGAACAGCCAGGAGACGGTGAAAGTGCAAATACATGGCAGGGCTTCAGGTGACAATTTACTTAATAATCAGATTGTGAGATGATGTATTTCTTGTGCAGGAGTGAGCACTTAACTAACTGTTACTTTTGGAACAACTTATTTATTTATTCCTGGAGCAGGATCTCAGTGGGGAGCCCTGGCTGGAACTTACTTTGTAGACCAGGCCATCTAAACACATGCACCTGCCTCTGGCTCTAGAATGCTGAGATACAGGCGAGCACTGCCACACCTGGCTTCCTTTTGTGATCTTTGATTAATGGACTTGCAGCTTGATGTTATCTGTTTGAAGTGTTAAAACCATAAAATTATGAAACTAAAAATATAATTTTGTGGATCATTTACTTAGGAATTCATTTTTTTAAATTTTTATTTTAAAACAAGGGCTCATCAGAATTCTTTTATGTGGTCACATAGTAATCTAGAAAATTAGTCCCCTTGGAGTTTTCCCTTTTATTTCAAGCAAATTCTGTTGAGATCCTGAGAAAAAGAAAAATAATCCAAATTTTCTTTTCTTGCTAGAAGAGGGCATTATAGATAGTTGTGAGCCACCATGTGGTTGCTGGGAATTGAACTCAGGACTTCTGGAAGGGCAGCCGGTGCTCTTAACCACTGAGCTATTTCTCCACAATCCAAATTTTCTAATCATGCATATTATTACATTCCAATGGTTCTCACTGTAGACATAGCCAACATGTAAATGAACTTGATTAGGATATATTATATCATAATATTGGATGGTGTTCCTTTGAGACAGGGCAAATACCCAAATGAAAGACATGAGTTAAATTGCTTTATATACCATATTTATCTCTTTTAAGAGCTAACTTATTAACTTATCTTTTTTTTTTTTTTCCGTTTTTTGAGATAGGGTTTCTCTGTGTAGCTTTGCACTACACTCACTTGGTAGACCAGGCTGGCCTCGAACTCACAGAGACCCGCCTGGCTCTGCCTCCTGAGTTCTGGGATTAAAGGCGTGTGCCACCACCGCCTGGTGAGCTAACTTATCTTGACGGGGTATTGACTACTCTAAATTCTATAAAATTTGATGATTAAGAAATCAGATGATGTGACTCAGTGGTCAAGAATAACATCAAGTCTATCTCTGTAACTACTGGAGAGGACCAGTCAGTTAGGCTAAATGTCTGAGTGCACTAGTTTATCTCTGTACGTATAGGATAGGACCAGTCAGCAGGTGAAATGTCTGAGCGACTAGAGTTTATCTCTGTAAGTACTGGATAGGACCAGTCAGCAGGTGAAGTTCTTTCTTGGATAGTATTCCCTTTTCTTAGGAAGACTGCCCAGGAGTGTTTACGCTCTTTACAGACTCACTGTGGGTAGAAGTTATTTAGTCAGTAAATGCCCGAGTGTCAGTTCTGTTAACAGACTTCCTGTCAGAAGCCACAGGGAAGCATAATCCAGGGACAGACTGCTCCTATACTGCTTGCTTGTGGGCTTCTTCTTAGCACATAGTAAGGAGATTAAAGTATGTCTGAGCATTCTATGTTTTACAAAATACTTACTCATTAGCCTCTGAAGCCTTGAACTGCTCTGTTTAAGAAGTCCTATAACAAGGCTTTCACCACCAGTATTTTGCTGTCCTCTTTAGTCATGGTTGACATGGTTTTTTAAAATTAAATTTATATTTATTTTTGTGCATGAATGTTTTGACTGCATGTATGCATGTGCACTACATGTGTGCCTGGTGCCCAGTGAAGCCAGAAGAGGGTGTGGGATTCCCTGGAACTGGAGTTATGGATGGTTGTAAGCCTCCACCATTTGGATTCTGGGAACGGATCCTGGATTCTCTGCAAGAGCAGCAAGTGCTCTTAATGGCTGAACCTCTCTCCAGCCCCTGATTCTTTATCAACAGTTTTCCCTTTCTGTTCATTTGCACAGTTATGCAGTGCTGTGTGCTGGAAGATAAGCTAGGCACTAAGGCTCTAACAACACTGTTGGGGTAGCATTCATGAGATCTCGCTCACTTGGTTTCTCTTACAGTTAAGTTCTGAAGAGAGAGGTTCCTGAGAGATAAATCTCTCTCTCTCTCTCTCTCTTTTTTTTTTTTTTTTTTTTTGGTTTTTCAAGACAGGATTCTCTGTGTAGCTTTTCGCCTTTCCTGGAACTTACTCTGTAGCCCATGCTGGCCTTGAACTCACAGAGATCTTCCTGCCTCTGCCTCCAGAGTGCTGGGGTTAAAGGTGAGCACCACCACCACCTGGCTATAAACCTTATTCATTCATTCATTCATTCATTCATTCATTCATTCATCAATCCATCTATCTATCTATTATGTATACAGAAGATGGTGCCAGATCTTATTTATTTATTTATTGATTGATTGATTATGTATACTGAAGATGGTGCCAGATCTCATTGCAGATGGTTGTGAGCCACCATGTGGGTGCTGGGAATTGAACTCAGGACCTCTGGACCTCTGGAAGAGCAGTCGGTGCTCTTAATCTCTGAGCCACCTCTCCAGCTCTATAAATCTCATTTTTATCACAGTAAGAATAAGTATGATTAATTTATACCAGAATTTTTTTCAAAAAGATTATTTGTGTGTCTGTGTGTTTACATGCATGAGTTGTTGCACCCCTAATGTGTGCAGGATCCCACAGAGGCCAGAGCTGGGCATATGCTCTCTTAGGATTGGAGTTACAGGCAGTTGTAAGCTGCCATGTAGGTGCTGGGAACTGAACCTCTGTCCTTTGTAAGAGCAGACAGTGCTTGTATGCACTGAGCCGTCTCTCTGGTTCCCAATGCCTACATGTCTTGTTTGGTTTTGATTACCAAGTTTATTTGGGACAATAATCTTTTCTTCCACTTAAAATAATCCATGGGCTGAGGGAGCATGGCTCAATGATAGAACACATGTTTAGCATTTTTTCAAGTCTTGGGTTCTCTCTTCAGCACAGTGAAAAAAAGTTAAATAAAAACAAAGTGGGTAGATCTACACAGATGGGTCAACACTTAGGAGCCTGTACTGCTTTTGCAGAGGACCCAGCTTTGGTTCCCAGCACCCTTATTGGGTGGCTCACGACTGTCTCTCTCTCCACCTCTCCTGGCCTCCAGTAGCATCTACATGTCCAAGTGTACTATTCACACAGACACACAGACACATATAATTTGAAGACCTGTCTTACAGAAGTGTAGGAAACAGACATGGCAGTGCATGCCTTTAGTCCCAGCTTTTGGGCGGTGAAGCCTGAAGGGGCAGGTGAAGGATGACTTCAACTTGGGCTACATAGAGTTCAAAGCCAGGCTGAGCTACATGAGATCTTGTATCAAGAAAACAAAGAATTCTTTTTGTAACTTGGGGGTGGATTTTTAGAAATTTTACTAAATTTAGGAGATATGATCATCTTTGGTCTTGTATTACCATTACTTATTTGCTGAACTGACTATGGGCAATAACGTGTTAGAATACCTAGGTGGAATAAAAAAAATCACTGTTATTTTGCTTAGCAAACACTTGGCGTTTGTTAACATGTACTGTCTTCAATATATCAAATGAAGGAGTCTTTACATTAATGAACATGGTTGACCACATGGAATATAACTTTACTTAATAGTTTCATTTATAATTTTAATTGAAGGTAATAATAAAAATTTAAATATTACAGAATATATCACTGATGTCCATTTGAATGACCTGTCTACATCACAGATTCTTCCATCAAATGAAAGTGTTAATCCACGTTTATCAGCAAGCCCTCCTAAGTCAGGCAGTCTGTGGCCGGGATTGACACCTCCACACAAGAAAGGTAGAAGAATTTCCTCTCCAGTTCCTCTGCTTTATATCTTAGCTTAGACTCCGATTCTGATGTTGACAGAGTGTTAGGAAATAGGTAATCTCTTAAAGTTGATAGAATTATAAAATGACGATTAGAATTTTTTTGTCTGTTGTTCTCTACATTAAAACTTTTATAGTTTAGTTCACCTTAACATTTCATGTGTATGAGTCTCTTGCTGCATATATGTATATGCACCACATGTGTTCTTGGGGCACAGAAGTTAGAAGAGAGCATCGGATCACCTGGAACCATGGATGGTTGTGAGCTGTTATCTGAGTGCTGGGCAAACCTGGGTCCTCTGTAAGAGCAGCAAGTGTGCTTACCTGCTGAGCCTCTCCAGCCCCCTTCAATCTCTTTTTCTCTGCCTTTTAACTTATTCTGTCTGACAATATCATAATTGGATTGTCACCCTACGCCAAGGCCTGCCACACTGATGCTCTGTTCCTGATGAACCCCTAAAGTCTGCTCCTTCCCGTGTTCCCCTTTTCCCAGAGGGCCCTGTAAACAATGCTACACGGTATGGAGGCTTAAACCCTCTAGCGTAATGTATTTCAGAGTTGGCTGCATTATCGCATATCTGAGCACTGTTTCTTTTCCTTACTGTGCTGTGTTTCAGTGGAGTCACCAAGGATTGCTTGTTTACGCACTCATCAAGGGATTTCTGAGTTGTTTACAGTTATTGGCAATTATGAATAATACTGCTGTAAACACTTATGTATAGTTTTTGTAGATCCTAAGTTTTTCTTTATCAAAGATAAAGTCTGAGGATTGTATTTCCTGGGTTCAGAATTATGTTCATTTTATGCTCAACGCTGTACAAAGCTGCCCGTCTTCCAGAGTGTACCATTCTGCATTGCCACGTGCTTTATGTCAGAATGCTAGCATTATAAAATACGAAACTTAGAGAGGGACCCATGTGGTAGTGCATGCTTTTATTCCCAGCACTCAGAGGAAGGTTGGTCTGAGGTGGAATTGAGTTCAAGGACAGCATGGTCTAAATAGAGGGTTCTAGAACAGTCAGGGATGCATAATGAAAACCTGTCTCAAACAAACAAGTGAACTTCTGAAGGTCTTAAAGACATTCTTATAGACATGAAAACATGGGCCATCGAGGTGGGCCAGTCGATAACAGTGCTTGTTGTACATGCATGATAACCAGAGTTTGATCCATAGATCCACAATAAAAGGAAAGAAACTGATTTCACCAATTTGTCTTCTGACTTCCACACTTCACCTGCATAGATCCCTTTGTCCCACATACAAAACAAAGACACCATCTATAAAAGAACTAAGGACCTTGTTAAGATTATTTTAAAAGGGGAGGGTAAGATTGGAAGTAAACATTTGTAGGTTGACAAAGAACCTATATCCATAAGAGTATATACAACAGACCTCACTAACAGAATCCTTTCTTCCTATGAGCCCTAATGCAAAACAAGCAAGTACAGCTGGGACTGTTCGAAGGAGTGTGTGTTTGAATGTGTGGGCTGGGCCCTCCTGTTTTAGCCTTTCATCTTTACCCTGCCCCTTCCAACTTCTTCTTCCTCTGACCTGTTGAGCATAACTATCCCAGTGATGGGGGCTAGCTCCTTGTTTACACATGGAACAAATGAGTAAGTTGTTATGCTGTTTAATACTAACTAATTTCAGATTGTTTATGAAATTAACTAATTTCATATTCCCCTATGTACACTTTATGTGGCCAAGAATCACAAATAATTTAAAGCCAGCTTAAGCCTTATTTGATTTTTGATTGACTTCTTTAATGAGTTTTTAAAGATTCATTTTTATTATTGTTCATGTATATGTGTTTTTCTGTGTATATATGCCATATATGTTTGGGTGCTTATGGGAGCCAGAAGAGGGTGTAGGACCCCCGGTGCTAGACTTCCGGCAGTTATGAGATGCTTGTGTAGGTGCTGCTCTGTTTGAGAGCAGCAAGTGAGCCGTCTCTCCAGCCCGTGACATACATATGTGTGTGAGTGCACATGCCTCACTCAGATCATGTGGGTCAAACTCAGGTCTGAGGCTGTAGAGGAAGCATTTCTACCTGCTGAGCATATTGCAGGCCAAGTAATTTCTACCGTTAAAAGATTCTACTGTTAAAGATGCTGGAGGGCCCAGTGGCTGAGATTGTATGCAGCGTCTACTACCCAGCAGTTATGTCAGGTAGCTGTTACCTGCTTCTGACTCCAGCTCAGGGAATCTGTGCCCTTTTCTGGTTTCCAGGGCTACCCACATGCACAGACACATGACATACACGTTAATCAATCAATAAATCTTAAGAAGGAAAAGACTCTAGGGGAAGCCAGGCGTGGTAGCACTCTTCTAATCCAGTGTCATAGGGAGACGGAAGCGGGGATCGGGAGTTCACAATCAGTCGCAGAGTCCTAGTGAATTTGAGGCCAGTCTGTACTACATGAGATCCCAAGCAATGCAAAGATATTTTAGAGAAAAATATTCAAGGAACTAATGGTTGTTCTTATTGTTTTAAATTCTAGCTCAGTCTTCTGCATCTCCAAAGAGAAAAAAGCAGCATAAGAAATACAGGAGTGTTATTTCTGACATATTTGATGGAACAATCATTAGTTCAGTACAGTGTCTGACGTGTGATAGGGTGAGTATGCGGGCACCATACCACACAGAAAAGTTCTGTGAAATGATATTTTTAAAAACCTGAAAAGTCTGGAGAATTAAATTGTTGCTTTTGTGTTTATGTCAATTATACATTGATACTAAGTGTAGAGTAAGGGTGTACCACATGTCCTTTGTAAAGGACCATGGGTTCCCTCTCTGCTTTGGTTACATATAAAAGTGAGAAGTTGCTTAGCAGCAACAATTGTTAACAGTGCTTATTCTCCCAAGGCTGATGAAATTAGGTATGCCTGGAAACGGTTGTGTTTACAAGCAAAAGGCGGCAAGTGTATTTCTTACATTTGGCTTTGTAGGTAGCTTGTAAATGACACAAAAGTTTCAGTAATAAAGATAATGCCAAATTCACAAACAATCACAAGAAAATAAAACAAAAAACCTGACCCAAGACCTTGGCTTAAACATAAACTAAAATTATTGTGAGGGTTTTTACCAACACCTAATCCTTTGGAATTTCTTAGTTTTTTACTTTACTGCAGGAATGAGTATAGTTAATGAATGTGAAATAATGTCTCAGGAACAAGAGAGAAATAAGTTTTCAGTTATTGTTGTTAAGTCAAATGTAAGGCATTCAGTCGGATCATTTACACATAGAGGATATATTACCCAGAAATGCTTTTACTTAGAGTGTATAGGTAGTGCTGCAGTTAAGGACAGACTGCATGTGATTCTCATGTAGTGAGATTGTATGACCAAAGGCGTCATAGTCATCTTAGTGTGTGGTAAATGCACTTCATGGTTGCCTGAAGCATTGTATCTCCCATGATGCATCCCTGCTCTTAAGTGCAGTTGATGTCGGGTTTGGTTTCCTCTTCACCCCTTTAAACAACATTTGAGACTATTTGCAGCCTGCAGTTCTGTACTTGGAGGCTGAGGGGAGAGAATGACTTGAGCCCCAGAGTTTGAGAACAATCCAGATGATGTAGCATCACCCAGTCCCGTGTGCCCCGCCCCGCCCCACATGCCAAAGAATCTGAACACCAGTCTTCAGGTGCCAGGTGGCTGGATTTGCTATGCTTCTTAGAAATACTAGTGGCTTACAGGAAGATTACATTTGGAACAGCACCTGGTCCACAGCAAGCCAGGATCTTTTCTGTCTATAATATTCTGAAAACAATTTGCTTGTTGTTTATATCTGCTTATTATAATAATTTGCTTTCATCTTTGGAGGAAATCTAATCTTATAAATAACTGTGCTGGATTCTTTCCATCCTGTTAAAACCAAACACTTGCAGGTGTCTGTAACCCTCGAGACCTTTCAGGATCTGTCCTTGCCGATTCCTGGCAAGGAAGACCTTGCCAAGCTGCACTCCTCCAGTCACCCAACCATAGTCAAGGCAGGGTCGTGTGGTGAAGCGTATGCGCCCCAAGGGTGGATAGCTTTCTTCATGGAGTATGTGAAGAGGTGCGTGCTTACTCTCTTTGCTTGGACTGATTGTTGACCTGCTGCTTCTGCTCTGCTAGCAGAACACTTCTCTTTCTTCTGTCAATGATGTTTCAGGTTTGTTGTCTCCTGTGTCCCTAGCTGGTTTTGGGGTCCAGTAGTAACCTTGCAAGATTGTCTTGCTGCCTTCTTCGCCAGAGATGAACTTAAAGGTAAGAAATGTCATCATATTCATGATTGGTTTTTGTAGTGAATCTAATGCTGAATATTTGGATAGCTTTTTTTTTTTTTTAGCTGAGGATTGAACCCAGGGCCTTGCGCTTGCTAGGTGAGCGCTCTACCACTGAGCTAAATCCCCAACCCGGATAGCTTAAATAGTACTTGCTTGTATTTGCATGGAGGTACCTCCCATGGCAGTGGAAATATGATGAGAAAAGTCATGTCCTGAAGGAATTTATATAGATTTCCCTAATACAAATGACACATTTTGTAGTTCTGTGATTCAGAGAAGGAGGAACTCAATGAAAATAATGGATATAAGATGTGTCTTGAATTGTCTTTACATCTTCAGCTTCATTGAAGATCCTACATTTTTCTTGTGTGTCCAGCATCATGCTGGGCATATGGCGGGATGAGCAGTAAATACTGTTTAGTGAATAAATGAAGAGACTGTTTGTTGAGTTAGTCCATCAGACTGAGGGAGGGAGGGTGGTGGTCGTAGGGAAAAAGACATCAGGAGTTATTCACTATCCCTGTGCAGTGAAGTCCACACTGGACACACCGGGGGATTGCAGAGAAGTTTGCTGGTGATTAGATGAGTGACTGATCTGTTCTATTTCAGGTGACAATATGTACAGTTGTGAAAAATGCAAAAAGTAAGTAACACTGATATTGCTTTCAGTTTCCTAGTTTGTCTTTTTCCTAGTTATCTGAACTGGGCACACTGGAGTTATACTAGATCCTGTGTCTGGTAACTCTAGGCCAGAAAGCCTTTCTCTAATACTAAGAAAGATTGGTTATTTTGTAAAATATGTTTAAGGGAAATGTTAGTGTCTGATGTAAGATGGTATTAAATGTGTAGATTTTGAGGAATGAAGTAAGTATGTGAATTTGCATGGTGACCGGTGGCACTCAGGACATGAAAGGTCTGCTATTATGGGGCAGAGCAACAGGATGGCTAAGCCTCATTTTGTTCACATCTACTACCAGCTTCCTTTTCTGTCTTGTAATAATTTTGACTTTTAAAAACCTCTTTTTGGGCTGGGTGTAATGGGACAACTTGGTCTAGGTAGTGGGTTACAGACCAGCCAGAAGTCAGCAACCACAACCAACAAAAGCAAACACCTCTTGATGATATCAGAAAAAGCAGACATTTATAAAGTATTTTTGATGTAGAGGGAATTAGATAATTTTCTGAATCTCTGTTGTAGATGTAACTGTCTTGTTAAATAAGAAACACAGAGCCAGTTGCAGAGTTAAAAACCAAGAGGTCAGAGCAATAGCTGAGGGCCTTACCCTTCACTGCTTCTGCTGTCTTTCCTCTCCGCAAGAGACCTATTTCTGTGTGTGTTTTCTTTTTATAGACTTTCTGTTCTGCTTTCTCATTGGTTGTAAACCCAGCCACATGACCTCCTTGTCACTGCCTGTCTGTACAGACCTCCAGGTCTTCTATGGTTGGTATTGAGATTAAAGGCGTGTGTCTGCCATGTTGGCTGTGTCCTTGAACACACAGAGATCCGCCTAGCTCTGCCTCCCAAGTGCTGGGATTAAAGGAATGCACCATCACCACCCAGCTTCTGCTCTGGCTTGCTCTGACCCCAGGGCAACTTTATTAGTATACAAATAAAATCACATTTTATAAATATAGTATCACCATACTCTGTAATAGAAAAACTCCTAAGAAAAGCTGGAATCTTTAATTTTTATTTTATGTGAGTGAATACTCTGCCTGCTTGTATGTATGTGCATCAGATATGTGCCCAGTGCCCATGGAGGTCAGAAGAGGGCATCAGATCCCCTGAAATTGGAATGTGAGTGCTAGGAGCTGAGCCCGAGTCCTCTGCAAGAGCAGCAAGTGCTCTTAACTGCTGAGCATCTTTTCAGCCCCTAAAGCTGGACTCTTAATACAGACTAAGAAGCTACTGCCCATAACAACACAGAGACCTCAGTCTTCAGTTGTCCGTCCCCTTTATGGTAGAATGGTGTGGAACAGTGCTTAGACAATAAATGTAAAAATAAATAAATACCTCTCTTACCCATGCAGAAAGATTTTCCTTATTTTGTCTGGAAGCCCTGTCTGATAGCTGAAAAGAAACTGAGTCTAGAAAGGTATCTCCTTGTGAAGCCAAACATACCAGGTAGAAGAAACCATGATGAAGGAAAGAACCAGTGTTCACCCCAGCTCCCGAGTGGAGATCATACTGATTAATTACGATAATCACTCTCTGGCTCAAATTTTTCTCCAACATTTAAGAGTAAAGGTTTCCAGTCCAGGTGTGATATTTATATATTATGTCATGGGCCAGGTGTGATAACTCATGCCTTTAATCCCAGCTCTTAGGAAGCAGAAGCTGATTCATCTCTGTGAGTTCAAGACCAGCCTGGTCTACATAATGAGTTGTTACAGGAATGCCAGGGTTATGTAGAGAGACCCTGTCTCAAAAAAAAACAAAAAACAAAAAAACAACAACAAAAAAAAGTTTTCAAGCCAGGTGTGTGTAAATGCTGATATTCTCAGCACTGAGATAGGATTATAAATTTGAGACTTTGTCTCCAAAATAAAATAAAAAATAAATATATGAACCTGAACTACTGATTTTGCACTATGCAATTTTACTTAGTATCTGCATGTTATAAAAATATAGACAATGGCTTGCTTATTTGGTGCTCATTTTTTACAAGCAGGATCTCATGTATCCCATGCTGGCCTCGAGCTTGTCTTGTAGCTGAGGATGACCTTGAATGTCTGGTTTTCCAGCTCTTGCCTCCTGAGGACTGAGGCTATAGGCATGCGCTACCAGCTGGACCTCTGTAGTGCTAGGGATGGAACCCAAGGTTTGTGTATCCTAGGCAAGTGTTCTACCACATGGCTAGTCCCTAATCTTTTTTTTTTTTAAATCAAAGCATTGTGCAGTGACTTTTAACTTTTTATTATCTTGATATAAGTTATTTTTATGATACGGGCTATTTTATTGTTAAGGATATTTAGTATATAAATATATATAACATAACTCAGGAATATTGATGCTCTGATACCTCTTAACATTTTCTGAAAGATTTTTATGGTCCGTTTAAATGTAATAAATGTTTTGTAGATTGATGGTTTTTTTTTCCTATCTTTAGGTTGAGGAATGGAGTAAAGTTTTGTAAAGTACAGAAGTTTCCTGAGGTAGGACTTCATTTTGACTCCCTTATAAAATGTGGTAATGCATTAATGTCCTATGCTGTAGTAAGCTCAGCATGGTTGAAACATAGAGGTGTCATATGATTATCCACATGTACCTTTAGGATTGATTTTAGGAGGTTGGCTTGAATATGTAAATACTCTTTAGCAGTGTGCTCTTGAACATGGCATCAGACATTGCAGGGTTTTGCAGGTCTGAAGTGTACTATCAGAAACCAGTAGCATTGAGCTTAGGAAGAGCCATGCTCACTGCCACATTGAAAGTATATTTGGACTCATGGTAGAATCAGGATGATATTTAACATTCCTCCTTAAATAATATAAAAACCTCATAGACTCTTATTGAGAATATAAAATGACCCAGGCATGGCGGCTATGCAAATCTCTTTGAGTTTAAGGCCAGCCTGGTCTACATAGCAATCAAGTTCTGGCCCAGCCAGTTCTACATAGTGAGACTTTCCTTGTCTTATAAAAATAGAAAAAAAAAAAATTCCAAAAACCAAAACACAATATTTTAAAATGAACATTTAAATTAGTGTAATTTTTGAATTTTCTTGTTTATAAAATAAAACTTTACTTTTTTTACCACTTGGAATCTTTTTTAATAATTAATTTGGATGTTGAATTACACTTTTTTAGATTTTGTGTATCCATCTTAAAAGATTTCGACATGAACTGATGTTTTCTACCAAAATCGGCACCCACGTTTCCTTTCCTCTGGAAGGCCTGGATCTTCAGCCGTTTCTCGCAAAGGACAGCCCAGTTCAGATCGTGACATACGACCTCCTCTCCGTCATCTGTCACCATGGGACTGCGAGCAGTGAGTCCAAAGACTTGACATCTGATCTTGATTAAAAAACATATCTGAGTTGATTGCTCAAATAAGCACCACTTGACCAAGGGAAGAAAAATTTAAAAACAGATTTGAGTCCTTCTTGTTAGGAAAATGACAGACTTAACACAAGGGAATGATAATAAAGGTTTAGGAAAACAGCTGGTGTGGAGCACTTGCCTATCATTGCAGTACTTGTGGCCAAAGCAGAACAATTAGGAATTCAAGGCCAAAAAAAAGGTCAGCTGCTTGAAAAAGGTACCAGGAGTACAGATTAGCTATCTAACTTGATCTTATTGGCAAACATTGAATGCCTGCTAAGTTCAGGGCCAGCCTGAGTAGCAGAGACTGTCCAACAAAAAACTCCCCCAAGTTTAAGGTAAAAATTACATTAGTTGCCCTAATCTGCCCCATAAATATGTACAGTTATTATATACATTTGTGACGTTAAGTTTTAAGACACTAAATATCTTCCTTAGAATATTTAGAGTAATAGAAATTAGTTATAAGGGCAAATGGTAACAGCTTTAACAGGGTGGGTTTTGTAGAAGGTTTTCAGGGTTAAGTGGTCTAAGGTGAGTGTGGCAGAGCACACTTGAATTTGCAGCATTTGGGTAGCTGAGGTGGGAAGATTGTCAGTTCATGACCAACCTGGGCTACAATAGTGAAACCTTATCTCAAAACCAGAATAAAAGATTAAAATTCTTGCCCTTCCTGTCCTCCAGTGGTAGTGCTGAGTGCAGAATGACCCACTGAGATCACAGATGCTGTGTAGGTGTGATATGTAGCACCCTAACGAGTTCTTTTCCTTGTAATACAGGTGGGCACTACATCGCCTACTGCCGAAACAATTTAAATAACCTGTGGTATGAATTTGATGATCAGAGCGTCACTGAAGTTTCAGAGTCCACTGTACAGAATGCTGAGGCCTACGTCCTTTTCTATAGGTGATGGGGGAACTGTCATGACACTGTGAAGAACATCTCTTTGCAGGGATCTGCACTTCTGAGACTTGAAGGGTTTATGAGTGAGGATAAGAAATGTACTCCTAGGAGTAAGATAAAAAAGCTGTTCACAGAATGATCTTCTGTTCAGAAAATCCAAGATTCATAGACAGGCAAAGGGGTATTGTAGGCAGAAGTTTCTGTCCAGCCAGCCACTTCCAAATACCCAAGCAGCTGCTTCCCAAATTACCACACAGGCTTATATTAATTATAAATGATCTGCCAATAGCTCAGGCTTGTTATAGCTAACTCTTACACTTAACCCATATTCCTTATTACTTGGAAGTATCTTCATTAGCATGGCATATTCATGTCCTGCTCCACCTGCATCTGGCTGGTGACTCCTGGCTCTGCCCCTCTCTTTCCCATCATTCTTAGTTTGGTTGCCCCACCTATACTTCTGCCTAGTTCCTGGCCAATCAGCATTTTTATTAAACTAATTTGAGTGAAAAATCTTTACAGTGTACAAGAGGATTATTCCACAGCAGGATATATTTTATTGTAGATTTTTTAAGTGCTTATTTTTTTAAAGGTTCACTTAAATTTATTTATTTTATGTATATGGGTATTTTGTATATATGTATCTCTGTGCACCACATGTATGCCTGATGCCAGAGGAGGTCATAAGAGGCATCTGTAACCAGAGTTACAAATGGTTGTGAGCTACCATGTGGGTTCTGGGAAACTAACCCAGGTCCTCTGCAAGAACAGCAAGTGCTCTTAACTGCTGAGCTATCTCTCCAGCCCCTCATTCCTTTCTTTAGCATTTATTTATTTATGTGTGTATGCATGTATGTGCCTTTTGTGTGTGCACTGAAGTTTGTTTGTGGAGGTCAGAGAACAACTCCAGGAATTGGTTCTTCCACCATGTGGATTCTGGGATTAAACTCAGGTCCTCTGATTTGGTGGCAACACGCTTACCTGCTGAGCATTTTGTTTGTTGTTGTTTTTTAAAGTATATAAAGTTGGAATTAAATACCAAATTTCTTCTCTAGATATCCAATAGTAAAAAAGGTATTACTATAAAAATCTTTGATATATTTCAGTATCTTATAAAAGAAGATGCCAGATACTGAAACAGGAACCAAGAAAGCAGCTTAGCTACTTGACTTGATCCTATTAACAATGAATGCATACCTTGTACCAGTTGTTACATGGATACCCATAGTTACGATTCAGTATTAACCCCCAGGGTAATGTATAGTATATTGTATAGCTGTGGGACAAACAATATTTTTCTTGAAATTCCTTAGGGCTGATAAGATCTGTAGTAAATAGTAGCATGCACTTTAAATCTAATAATGAAGAGTCCTGCTGTTTGTTTAACGTAGTAAAATGTGTATTAACTTTAATGAACCATTGTCCTCACTAGGAAGAGCAGCGAAGAGGCACAGAAGGAAAGGAGAAGGGTGTCAAACCTGTTGAACATGATGGAGCCCAGCCTCCTCCAGTTTTACATATCTCGACAGTGGTTAAATAAATTCAAGACCTTTGCTGAGCCTGGCCCTATTTCAAATAATGACTTTCTCTGTATTCATGGAGGTAAGGAGTACTGTTATGTTAAACAGTGTTAGGTGGTTGCTGTTAAATAATTTGCAAATTAGTTACAAGCCAAGAATTCCCTCTTCTTCTGATTGCTCATCCCCATCTGGAGCTGAGTGTATGTGATTCCTTATGGTTTCAGAAATGAGGGCTAGGCTTCACTAGAATACCAAAGACTATTTCAGTGTTGTGAAAGTTTTAATTTCATGCCAGAGTCAGACACTTGGACACTTCTCCTGGTGAGGGCCGTTCTTGTGCTTAGCTCCACCTGCATCTGTAGTTCTCAGCTGTGTGTCTCTCATGAGTAGCTGCCTTTTTGAAGTATACAAGCATATTTGGGATTTGTGAAATGTGATTGATGGGCTATTACTGTCTATTCCTGCAGTAATAAGTAAGACCTTTGTGTGGACACTTTGATTGAACTTTATGGTTGGAGATTTGCTATTGTTAATTTTTTTTTGAGAGCTGAGGACCGAACCCAGGGCCTTGCACTTGCTAGGCAAGTGCTCTACCACTGAGCTAAATCCCCAACCTGTTAATTATTTTTGTAATGAAAATACAGGGGTGGGAATACCCTGTATTGTTGATAGAAACCTACGGTCATTATTTCTGAGTCTGATGGTGCTGGTCAGTGATTGAGCACATGCTTGGTTTGCACAGGGTCCTGGTCTCAAACCCTAGTGCTGCTAAATCAATCAGTAATCGAATGTGTATTTTTTGTTTTGTTTTGTTTTTCGAGGCTGGGTTTCTCTGTAGCTTTGCACCTTTCCTGGAACTCACTCTGTAGACCAGGCTGGCCTTGAACTCTGAGATCCGCCTGGCTCTGCCTTCCGAGTGCTGGGATTAAAGGTGTGCGCCACCACTGCCCGGCTCGAATGTGTATTTCAAGATGTATGCTGTGCTCATCTTTAGGAAACATAGTTGCCAAAAATGCTTTTTACTTCTGCTTTTGTAAGGAGAGATTTAAGAACAGTGATTGAAAGCCAGGCCAGGCGTGGTGGTATACTCCTGTAATCCCACTATTTGAGAATCTGATGCAAAAGACTTGCTGTGAGTTGTTAAGTTGCTAAGCTGGGCTACAAAGTAAGACCCTATCTAAAAAAGAGAGGGGTGTGTGTGTGTGTGTGTGTGAGAGAGAGAGAGAGAAAGAGAGAGAAAGAGAGAGAGAGAGAGAGAGAGAGAGAGAGAGAGAGAGAGAGAGAGAGAGAGAGAGAGAGAGAGAGAGAATTGGCCAGTCACCTTTAAAAATGACTTTATGTGCTGGGTGGTGGTGACACATACCTTTAATCCTAGCACTCTGGAGGCAGAGGCAGGTGGATCTCTATGAGTTTGAGTCCAGCCTGGTCTACAGAGAGAGTTCCAGGACAGCTAGGACTACACAAAGAAACCCTGTCTCAAGAAAAGCAAAGAAAACAAAAAAAGACTTTAGGTGTGAGAGAATGCTTGCCTTACTTCAGTTAAGCTTTTGATTTATAGTCTTTAGCACTGCAAAAGTTAGCCCTTTAAAGTCATGTAAAGAAATTAAGGTGTAAAAAATTAAGTATACTGTTAAATATGTTTTTTAGGTATTCCTCCACGAAAAGCTAGTTATATTGAAGACTTAGTTTTGATGCTGCCTCAGAATATTTGGGATAACCTCTATAGCAGGTTTGTTCTTGAAATCCAACATTATGGTATCATAAAACAAATTGAAAGTAGTTACAAAAGTGTTGTGTTATGTCACAAATACCCAATGTGTTATTTGATGCCTATGAAGAATTAATTTATTCATTTAAAAGTATGAGCAGGAAGACTTTTAGGCCCTAGTCTAAATAAAGGGAATTTTTATGATTATCTATAAGATGTGCTGTAGTATATAACTTTATGTACCTTATTTAAAGGATGTTACATCTCCCCAATACTAAGATCTCTCATAATTGTACACTATTAAAAGAGATGTTCTTATTCCCAAATTAAAAAAAATTAAATGTTATTTTCCATACTAAGTATTTTAAATTAAATACTAAAAATGGACTAAGTGCTTTTTACTTGAGTATGGAAAGACTTCATTGATTAAATTTGCTCACAGAACTAAGAATATTTTGTGCTAAGGTTTGAACCTCGTTCGCCTTGTTCTCATTTCTAACACTGAAGCAGAAGTACCTATAAGGGAAAGTCGAAATGCAGATAAAACAGGGTAGGCAACACATTGATAGTGCTGTTTGCTCTGGTGAACATAGAATTGAGTTTCTCTGTGACTTCTTTTGTATATTATTGTTTAAAAGTCATTTTGTGTATGTGCGTTCATCCTGTGACAATTTGAAGGAGACAGTTCTGAATCTGTTATGTGGGTCCTGAGGAACAAACCCAGAACTAAACTTACTTTAAGAGCCACTGAGCCATCTTGCCAGCCCCAGATTTATTTGTAGCTGGCAATTTAAACATTGATTGAAAAGCTAGAAACAGTGTCCTAGGACATGGGCCTCTTCTCTGCAGCTGTGACTTTCAGTCCTAACTTCCTGTTTAGGTACGGAGGAGGACCCGCTGTCAACCACCTGTACATTTGTCACACTTGCCAAATAGAGGCAGAGAAGACTGAAAAACGAAGAAAAACTGAACTGGAAATTTTCATTCGGGTAAATAAGTTACACTTTCAAATTGTAAATGATGTAAGATAGAGATGACGATCTGACAGTTGTTAGCGAACGATGGGTGAGAGAGAGCTGCAGTAGGTGTCAGGTCCTGCCGGTACGGCGTGATGGACCCTGCTCCGTTCTCTCCAGTTCTAGTTCTCTTCTTCCTGTGGCTGCTTTTCTCCCCTCTGGGTATTTGCCTTGGCATGAAATCTAATTCCCCAAATTGCATGTTTCTCATTAGAGTTGTCTGTTCACGCTGCAGCTGGCTGTGGCTGTTGATTGCTGAAGGGACCCACACCTTCATTCTCGAAGGGTCTGGACCCTCAATACTCAATAGTCTTAGTTGTTAGATTTCTGTAAGGTTAAGTTTTAACCTCTGCTTAAAGATTGTAGAAATACTGAATAGTATCTGTAGTCAATTGAATGCTGGATCCTCAAAGAATTTTCTGTCTTGTGCCTGTTGTGAACTGATCTGAATGACAAACGTGACCCTGAATAGGATCTTTGCATAGGATTTTGGGTTGAAGTCATCCTGAGAAGTTTGTATAGAAGCTAACTCCAGTCAGTGTTCCTCTCAAGACACAGAGAAGAGCATGCTATGGCGGGATGGAGGTAGACTGAAGTGAAACAACCACAGGCAGCCAGCTGTGAAGGAGGCAGAGTGGAATTTCTCTACATCTCCAGGGAACAGTGTTCTGAGCACTTGGATGTTGGATGTTGTCTCTGGAACTGTGAGAAAACAAATTTCCCTTTTTAGTTACCGAGTTTGTGGTCATCTATCATTGTGACACTCTATAGCAAATGCAATGGGTACAATCTCTTTTGTGGTCATCTATCATTGTAACACTCTATAGCAAATGCAATGGGTACAGTCTCTTTCGTGGTCATCTAGGGGGTCTCTGTACCCTAGGCTAGCTTTGAATGTTTGCTCTCCTTGCATTACCCCCACTGTGCTGGGGTTGTATGTCACCATGCCCAGGTCTTGATTTCTTTAGAACCATCATACATAGACCCAGAAATTTTCCTATCCTATATTATGGTTCCTCTGTAAGTAGCTTCTGAGTGTCCCAGGAAGACTTTCCCTCAACATACTTGAAGTTGGAAAATATTAAAGGGTCATGAGCAGCTGGGCATGGTGGCACATGTCTGTAATCTAGCCATTGGGAGGTGGAAGCAGAGGTGTCTGGATTTTGAGGCTTCCTGGGCTACATGAGATGTTTTCTTAACCCCTCCCTTTGAAAAAAGCTATTAGAAAGGACAAAAGTGTTGAGAGTTTTTAAAGAGCTTGAGAGTGTGAGGAGTTAAAGTGATCAAGATAAGTCTATCGGAGTGGAGTTTAAAAAAAGCCTTATAGGGTATGCGGGAGACAGTCACATAAATAGTTGTAAAGTGTGTGTGTGTGTGTGTGTGTGTGTGATCATTGCAGAAGCCTGAGACTCAGGAATGTACCAGGGTGGTTTCTGGGAATAACTAAGGTTACTGTGATCACACATGGAAAAAAAGGAACTGGATGAAGTCAGATCACAGGAGTGCTTCTGAACCACTAGTGAGAACCTTTGGGGCTAGGTATGTAGTAGTGGAATGCTTCCTTAGCGCTCTACTGGGTTCAGTCCCTAGAGCTGCATAAACTTGGCATGGTGGTACATGGGGAGGTAGGAAGATCACAACTTTAAGATCATCCTTGGTTACATAGTGAGCTTGAGGCCAGTCTGAGATACATCAAACTGTCTTAAAGAAAATGGCACTAGGGATGTAGCTCAGTGGTACGTACTTATCTAGCAAACATAATGCAGTTGAGGGAGAGCATAACAAGTCTTTGCGGATGATCATTTTTTTTGTATGTATGAATACAATTTAGATCATACCAACATGTTCCTGCTATCTCTCCAACTCCATCTGTACTTCTCTCCCCCAGGGTTACAGGGTTTGCATTAGATGCAGTTAAAGAAACAGGTCTGTTTAGATGGTTCTGTGGGTAAGGCCCTTGGTGCCAAGCAGGATGACCTGACTTCAATCCCCTGGTTTCATGTAATGACAAGGAGAGAACTGACTTCTACAAGCTATCTTTTGATCTCTACGTTTGCGATGGCATCACTAGTGTGAGCACACATGCACACACGCTCCCAACATAATTTAAAAGTTGTAAAGAACTGGAAATCTGAATTTGGCTGTCTGTCCTTTTCTAGTATATATGAAGGGCATTTGGTTGCCCAACAGGAAATGCCCCTGTAATTAGACAAATTCCAAACGCCCTTGATTCTTTGGAGACCCTGTTACCTGCGCCTTTCTTTTAATAGCAATGTTTCTAGCCATCTGGTCTTCACAGTTTGTTTGTTTGTTGGTTTTGTTTTTTTGTTTTGTTTTTTAAGTTGGCTGTGGTGAAAGATTTTTAATAAACATATGAAGTATTTATTGAATACTTTGCCTCAGCCATCTTCTCTTAACCTGTTCTTTATGCTTCTCTTTTGTATGTGCTTGTTATATTTTGACACATAATCTAAAGTCATTTATTGATAGACTACACTCTGTCTCTTAGAACTAAGATAACCTACTGTGCCAGTCTTAGTGGTCCTCATGTGTATATGAGAAATTACCGTGTTAGATGCTGAAGGAGACTATCGCAAGTTCCAGATACTAGGTGCTTGACTTTTTCTCTCTGTAGCTCAACAGAGCATTTCAAGAGGAGGACTCCCCGGCTACTTTTTATTGTATCAGTATGCAGTGGTTTAGAGAATGGGAGAGTTTTGTGAAGGGTAAGGATGGAGGTAAGTGGTTAACTGAAATGGTTTCTTAGTCATTTTTTATTAATTTTATGAATATTGGAGATTATACCAATGAGCAAAAAAGAACCATGACTTCAGGGAACTTATATTCTAGTTTATAGTCTTGTTGCTGTGAGCTTACAATTATTACCCATGGCAAGAATGAAAGAATTAAACAAAAATTGTCTTTAATTTTAATACCAGTGGCTAGAGAGATGGCTTGGTAGTTAAGAGCACATGCTGCTCTCTGGAGGGCCTGAGTTTAGCTTTCAGCATCCCGGTCAACCAGCTCGTCACCTGTAACTCCAGCTCCAGCGGACCTGGCACTCTGTAGTCTCCACTGGCACAGACATCCCATACACACAGCTGCATAAATAAAAATCATCGTAATGCTGAACAACTTTAGAGGCAGGGGTTATTTGTGAGTTCTAAGCCAGCTGGTCCACATATTAAGCACTATGTAAGAGAGAGATTTCATCTCAAAAAGACCACCCCCCCCCCCAAAAAAAAAAAGAAAAAACTTGAAATACTGTACAACAGGATGGTGAGTAAATTATAATTTTATCCAATACAATGGAACACAATATGGACTTTTTTTTTCTTTTCTTTTTTCTTTTTTTTTTGTAGCTGAGGATCAAACCCAGGGCCTCTACCACTGAGCTAAATCCCCAAACCTCAATGTGGACTTTTTAAATAATTATGTATGATAATCTGAGTAGAAGGCATGATGGTGCACGCCTCTAATCCTAGTGCTGGGGCTGGCAGAGGCAGGGGGATCTGAGGAGTTGAGGCCAGCCTCTTCTACGTAGCCAGTGTCAGGCCAGCCAGGACTACATAGTGAGAATATATTTCAATACTACTACTATTTATCATTTGAAAATAAGGTGTTCTTGATATATTGAGTTGATTGCAAAAAAAGTATGTATTTGAGTCCTTTGGTCCATTTTTCAAGTTAGCACACGAAATGACGGACTTAATTATGGCATTTCAAACATATATTGCATTATACTTTGTTCTTATAAGTCCTGACTGCCCTCTTCAGTAATTTTCTTAAACAATGAATTGTGCAAAAGCAGAAGACCACAGATATTCTGTAAGATTTTAGTAATTTTTCTTCCTTGTGCTGGTTGGGAACTTTTGAGGATGGACAAGTGTTATTCTTTCTTTTTTTTTTGGTTTTTCGAGACAGGGTTTCTCTGTGTAGCTTTGCGCCTTTATTGGAACTCACTTTGGAGACCAGGCTGGCCTCGAACTCACTGAGATCAGCCTGTCTCTCTGCCTCCCGAGTGCTGGGGTTAAAGGCATGCGCCACCACCGCCCGGCTGTGTTATTCTTTCATGTTCAAAAAAAAAAAAAAAAAAGCCTTTTGAATATTTCATTTTATAGTGATTTTGCTTTAAATAACAAATTTGGAACTGAGAATATGAATTTTTTTTTTTATAAAGGGGTTGTTCTTTTGTAGCATTAAAAAAATATTTGATCTGCAATTCCCAAATGAGCAGTTAAGAAATTGTTTCTATTAGATTTTGGTGCTGAGGAACCTCTCACCTTTCTTTGTTGTTTTGGGTCACATGAAACCCCCAAAGCTGAGAAGATACTTAAAATAGATGGTATTTGGTTAAAAAATATCTACTTTGACTATATTGGTAGTTCTCAATTATTTCAGCAATAAAATGATGCAGTTCTTTGCAGCATTTCTTTGAAAGTGTGCATTTTATAATTCTTTTATCCTTTTGATTGAGATCCCCCAGGTCCTATCGACAACACCAAAATTGCAGTCACTAAATGTGGTAACGTGATGCTCAAGCAAGGTGAGTTTATTTAATAAACATACACACAGCTTTTTCTCTGAGACATGTACCCAGACTGGCCTTGAGTGTGCTATATAGCCGAGAGTGGCAGCGTTAACTTGTGATCCTCCTGCTTCTGCCTCTGAAGTGTGGGGATTACAGGTGTGCACCATCATGTTTTAATTAGTATTGAAACCCTTACTTGCTGATGATGTCTCACTGATAAAATACTAACCAGCCATCATGTTATTTATTTATTTTTTTTTTATTAACCTAATTCAGGGATGTTCAGGCTTACAGTAGAACAAAGGGTGAGGAAGCAGTGTGTTATTTGTGGGAAGGTTTTAGAGTTGTTAGTTGGAACGAGGAATATGGGTCTCTAGAAATTTTAAAGACATTAATACTGTAGCTTTTATCTATGCAATATAAACATTCATGTTTGTAAACATCATTCTTTCTGCATACACACAATTTTAGGAGCAGACTCTGGTCAAATTTCAGAAGAAACATGGAATTTCCTGCAGTCTATCTATGGTGGAGGGCCTGAAGTAATCCTCCGACCTCCGGTTGTTCATGTTGACCCTGACGTACTACAAGCAGAGGAAAAGATTGAAGTAGAAACTCGATCTCTGTAGTTTTGAGGGTGCAGAGCTCTAATGAGAAGTCATCCTCACTTGATGCACACAAATTCAAAACATTCCTTAAAGCATGTTTATTTCTTTTATTTTCATCTTTTATCACATTTATTCCTTTTTACTGGGCATTATGGGATGGTATGTTAAAATGTGTAATATAAGTTGGTAGTATTTAATGCTAAATAACTGACCATAATGTCTTTCAGTGTACTATTCTTGAAAGGAAAAGGGCACTTGGTAGTCAGGTTCTCTGACCTTTGCTCTTCAGGCAGATGCAGGTACCCTCTTCAGAGCTGTAAATACTGATGCTTGAAAACTTTTTCTTTACCCTAAGCCATCACAGCTGGCCAATCTTTCCAGTTCTCAAAAAACCTAATTTAATTGTATAGTTTTGACATGGCTTTGCATAGTAAGCAGCCTGTTTTAAATAGAGTAGTGGTCTGAAAGTTGTTAATTTTCTAAAGCTCAGGAAACATTAGGTGTTACTTCTTTTGCACTGCAGCATACAAAATTGCTTATTAAAATTTACAAAATGTCTTTTGGATGTAACAGGATGTATTTAGTTTGAGTGGAATTTGTCACCAGATTATCAGTAACTTATTGCCACTTATAATGTAAAATGTTAAACTTTAATACTGTAGACCTGAATGGTATTCATTGATGTCAGTAACCTAAACAAAAAAAAAATCTTAGTTTTAGGCCACTTTTTATTTTGAGAGCATGATGTATGGAATGTGTCAAATGAGATTGTGGGTAAAGCTGAAACCACTTGCAAAATGATTTTTTTAATGAAATGCATAAAGTCTTTTTGAATAATAGAGTATGCACTGCTGTTTGCTTGATTATGTGATGTCAAAAGCTTAACTGTATTCCACGTGCAAACAGGTCAGGTGACACTGAGGGTGTGTAACAGCGTTCACCATGGCTTTGTTTCTGTGTGGGGTAGCTGCACCATCTACAAGCAATGTTAAAACTCAATAAAAGTAATTTTAATATGTGTAAACCGAATGTTGAATTTATTTGATAGACTTTTCAAAGGGCATGAAGTTTGTTAATATTAATGCCTTTCATTATATCTTATTTGAAAACATGCAAAAACGAAGTTCTTCGCTGTAGTAAAGTTTTTAAATCCATTTCAGGTGGAAAGGAATTAAGGTTCTCTAAGCCTCTATTAGCCATTTCAGAATGGTTCCTGGAGTCTCATCCTTACCTTGAATTACCTGTCCTACCTTGGATATATTTGTGGACCATCTTGAGGCTCATGGAGACCCCCATCAGAATCTGGTGGTAGACCTTCAGCTCCTTCCTGTCTGTGGGCCGTTGTGATCCCATTCTGGGCCAGTTAAGATCATGCCTCATCAATATTGGCCTGAATAGCTGTGGGCTGGCCATTGGGGCCTGGAACCACTTTATGGGCAGCAGCCAGAATCTGTTCTTGCTCCTCAGTTGTGAACAGCAACTGTAAAAGTTGTTGACAATCATCCCACATGGGCTGATGTGTGATCATTACAGAATCTAGAGGGTCTAATAAGGCAGATAGTTTTTCAGAAAATTTGGGGTTCTGCATCTTCCAGTTATACAAATCACTAGTAGCAAAGGGTATGTGGGACATGTACTGATGACCTGCCTGATTTGGTGACCCAGTTGCCCACAGAGACAGGGCAACTGTAGCAGATCTGCCTGTCTCATGGTCTGGGATCAGGTGTGAGGGCAACTGACCACACCTTCTTCCCCCCCACCCCCAGGCCTGGTTTGGCAGCAGCTATCTGTGTGGGGAGGGGCAGGTGCTGGTGGACGGGGTGACACCAGAGCATAGGTTCTCCTTGTACAGAGCGGGTGGGACTGCTGGCTTATGGTCCTTCAGCCATTCTGCTTCTTTCACCTGCAAGACTATTGGGACCAGTGGCAGGAAGGGCTTCAACCAAGAAGGGGGGCTCTCTATCAGATACTGTCATGTGGTGATGTATGAGACCTAGTCGGGATGCCCAGGCTTTCCATACATGATATCTTTAACCTGACAGATGGTAGGGAGGTGGAAGGTGCCGCCATCTGGCCATTCATTCCTGCAAAATATGGTTTCCCTGGCTGCCCCAGATTCTCTGCCTGGTATTTGAAGTCCTTGAAATGTGACTGGACTAGGTCCGAAGGGGTGGAGCTTGCTGACTGTCCCATGGTAGTATGTTTCAAGAAAGTAAAAGATGAACAAAACACACACATGGTGATACTTTGTGTACCCCAATATATTGTGTACCATAATAGTGTACCCTAATAAACTTATCTGGGGGTCAGAGAACACAACAGCCACTAGATTAGATATAGAAGCCAGACAGTGGTGGCACACACGCCTTTAATAATATCACTCGGGAGGCAGGGATCCATCTGGATCTCTGTGAGTTCAAGGCCACACAGGGAACAGAGCCAGGCGTGGTGGTACACACCTTTAATCCCAGCACTCATGTCTTTGCTTGGGAAGTAATCCCAGGAAATGATGGCAGGAAACAGAAGAGTATATAAGGCGTGAGAACCAGGCTTTTAAGCAGTCCAGCTGAGATTCATTCTGGATGAGGACTCAGAGGCTTTCAGTCTGAGGAAACAAGATCAGCTGAGGAGTTGGCAAGGTGAGGTTGGCTGTGGCTTGTTCTGTTTCTCTGATCTCTCAGTTTTCACCCCAATATCTGTCCCCAGGTTTTTTTTTTTTTTTTTTTTTAATTAATAAGACCTTTTAAGATTTGTGTTCTACACACACACACACACACACACACACACACACACACACACACCCCAAACCCACCAGAGTCTGGGAAAGAGACCAGAATGTTGTAGACAGTGGTCTATCCCGCAACCAGGCTCAGCCATGTAGGAGTCATTGACTACCAAAACCAAAGTCAGACTAGAGTTTTCTGCTCCACCAAAGTGGAGCCTTCGGGTTCCACCAGAACCCCCTCCCCTCCAGGAAGGAGTCAATGCCACATCCACCATACCTCCCTAAGCCTCCAGATTGTGTCTGGACAGCAGACCAGACAAAGACACACCCAGACTCATCCATCAGCAGAGTACAAAATGTACTCCCCTAAAATGCTCTACTAGAGTTGAGGGGCCTCAGTGATCCCAGATGAGCCCCCAAATGTAAGGATCTGCATATTGCTGAAGGAAGACTCCAGACATAATAATAATACAAAATGTCAACCATTTGTACAAAATGGCACCCCGAGAGGAGCACACAGGCTCCCTTTAAGCACAGCTAGGGGAATTCTAGGAAGAGTTAGGTCACCTTGAATGTGACTGGTCAAACAGGCAACAGTTACACTAGTATACTTTTGATTGGCTGAGGTTAGTTTTACTATCTTTGGACATGCACAGGAACTGTCCTTATTTGGTCAGTGCTTTGAGATACCATGGGGCGGACTCAGGCCTTCTATGTGCTCCCTCCCTCATCCCTGCTGTCTGTGGTAGTGTTGACTAATAGCCCTTTGTTTAAGAAACTGAAATTTAGGCCTGGTTTGTAAATGGACAAGTTTAGAACTTTCATCTCTCTCAGACAGGGCCTTATGTAGCTCAGGCTGGCTGCAATTTTGCTTGGTAGCCTAAAATTCCAGCACTGTGAGGCAGAGGTAGAAAATCAAGAGTTCCAAGCTATATATGGAGTTGTAAATCAGCCTGGACTATAGAAGGTGTTGTCTCAATGAAAACAAACTCCAAATTGTATGTAATATGTGTTTTGTCAACAAATGTGAGCAAGGTCACAGGTTGGGTTTCTCTGATAGCAGATGTTCACACACTAGTGCAGAGACTTAAAAGGGAATGCTCTTGGTATCATTCTTGGAGAAGAAAAAAAGTTGAACTAGATCTGAACAGAGTGCCTCATCTAGTCCATTGGGTTATACAGATGGGATGGTCCTTCATGGATGCAAGTTGGAATAAATGACAAGACTTTTAAATGACAATGATCAGTTCTCTTGGAAATAGATGATGCAGTGTGACAATGCCATGGCTGGAGCTGTCACCTGGTGGCTGGCTCTGGACAGCAGAAAGGAAAGTTCTGACCATCCCATTGGTAGCTATCCTATGTCGGCAGCATATTGCCCTGTATATAAAGCTATTATGGACAGAATTTGGTAGGGAAACCATGTTATTTTTATATCTATGCCTATTCCAACAGAGTTCAATAAAAAGTATGGCAGGGATGTGCTCTGGTGAGGGCTTACAGACCCAACCAAGAAGACGAAGGCAATGTAAGATTATAGGTGTGATTATCAGTACAATATAATTGGTACCCTTTATCTTGGAGCAGATGTTATTTTGAGTTGAACTGGAAACTAAACAAATACATGACACTTTAATGATTTAATAACTTACCAGCGATTGAAAAGGAACCACAGATATCCACTTGCTTAGAAAAACAAAACAGCTGCTTCAGCTAAGGAAAACACAGGCACTGAAGCAGTACTTTACTGTTGTGAAGAGCCCCAGTTAACAGATTCCACTGGTGGACTTCGTATTTTTGGAACATAATCTAACAGCCAGAGGTTTAGGTCAGCATTTCCACGGCTCAGAAGTGATGGTCAACCCAGAGAAAATGCTTAGCTCCATTACTGAAGGTGGGTATAATGTATTCGAAGGCAGGTGTTAGAGATGAAACTCACGAGCTTCACGCAGGGTAAGTGCGCGCTGAGCTACATAAATACACCCCAGTCCCATACTTGGTGCTAGACACAATTGTCGGAAAAAGGCACGGAGCATAATTAAGACGCCCTGCCTTTGAAGATACTAAGTTCTTGGTGGGGAGAATACTTAACAAATAATGGGTAGAAGTGCTGTTTAAAAGTACGCAGAGTAAAAGCAGTAGTGCAGGTGTGCTCTTCGGACCCTTGGAGTGGTCTGGACAGCCCCTCTGAGGGAGACTCCAGAAGAGACCTGAAACACAGGAGATGCGGAGGAGCTGGGACTCGGGGCCTGAGCAAAGGCTGGAGGTGACGCGCGCGGGGCTGCGCGTCCGCGCGGAGAGCGTCGCCGTGCCGGGGCTGCGCGTCCGCGCGGAGAGCGTCGCCGTGCCGGGGCTGCCTCCTGGGAAGCCAGGAGTGCTCACCCGACGCCGGGAGCCGGCCGGCGGCGCCCTCCTCGCTGCAGCGGCCGCGGCCACCAGCAGGTGGCGCGGTGAGCGCCCGGCACCACGCGTCTCCAGCCCGAGGAAGGAGGGGACCGGAAGGAGCCGCGGCTGCTGCGGGAAGTGGAGGAGCGGGAGGCGGGGACCCACCTGGAAGCGCCGCGGCGCCGCTGTGGAGCTTCCTGCGGCGGAGGGAGGGCGCTCGAGCCAGCGCGCGGCGGGGGCCGAGGGCGGCCACGCGGGCGGCGCCTCCCCGAGCGGCCGGCCCGACGCGAGAGGTGAGCGGGCTCCCGGGGCGCGCGGCGGGGCGGCCGGCGGGGCCGGAGGAGGGGCGCGCGGAGGCGGCGCGCGGGGCCGGAGCCCCCCGGACGAGCGCCGGGAGGGGGGTGGCTGAGGCGGCGGCGCCCCCACGTGGGCCGGGCGCGCGCGTGCGCGGCCGAGGGGGCGGGGAGGGCGGCGGAGACGCCGGGCGCGCGCCGCGCGGCCCACGTGACTGTCACGTGACCCGCGGCGAGGCCGGCTGAGGTCGAGCTGGGTTTTGTGTGTGGGGTGCCGCGGCCAGCCGAGGGCTCGGTGTGGCTTCCGGCCCTTCTCCTGCCGCGGGCCACTCGGAGGCACGTGCAGGGCGGGGAAGGCTTGCCCCTCCTCCTGTGGGCCCGCGGCTCTCCAGTCCGAGAACGAGGCACACTTTTTCCAAATCCTGAAGTAGTGATTCTCCCCCCTCGCCGCCATGTTGGTGCCCGAGCGCGCCCGCGAGATGCTAGTGGGTCTGTATCGCGAGATCTCCCGGCTCTCGCGGGACCTTGTTGGCAGAGCGGTTGTGCTGGATGGCGGATCCCCGGGTTCCGGGGACCTGGGACCTGCAACTCTTTTCCTGCAGGCAAGTGGTCAGGGAGGGGCCGGGGCGCGCGCCCGGCCTCCGGGAGCCTTGCCGCGCGCGCCGCCCGGTCGCCGGCGGCTGTGCGGACTGGCCGTCGGGCGCTGCGCTCCTCCCGCCCCCAGGCGCCCGCCACCTGCCGACAGCTCCCCCGCCGGCCCCGCGGCCAGCCCGCCCCGGCCGCCGGCACTGCCCGCTCTGCCGACGTGCCAGTTTTTGCCCAGTTACCCTTTTCTAAAGCATTCCAGCCCTGTTTCCTCTTCTGTCGCCTCACAGAACGCCGGGCATCTCTCCGTGTGTCTGGGCATCACTTAGTTACTCACTTGGCCATTGAGAAGTTCTCAGTGCCCTGGCTGTTGACAGTAGCTTTTGGCAATGTTTGGAATCCCCTTCTTCCCTGACAGTATCTGAGGTCAGAATAAAATCATTGTTATGTTCATGCTTATTAACTCCCCATCAGTAGGGCTTTGCTTTTTAGTGTTATTGAGGTTACCATTTTGATATTCTGGGGTGGTGGTTTTAGGTTGCATAAAATAGTATGGGATTGTTTTAATGAAAATCCTGCTGATCTTGCTACCTAAGTTTGAGGTGTGTTTTCATAAGTGAATCACTCTCTCCACTTCAATTATCTACTCTTTTTTTTTTTTTTTTTTTGGTTTTTTCAAGACAGGGTTTCTCTGTGTAGCTTTGCGCCTTTACTGGAACTCACTCGGTAGCCCAGGCTGGCCTCGAACTCACAGAGATCCAACTGGGTCTGCCTCCCCGAGTGCTGGGGTTAAAGGCGTGAGTCACCCACCACCGCCCGTCTCCAAATATCTACTCTTAAGTGAGTTTACTATATTCGTTTTCGTTTGTATTCAGAAGTGTGGAAGTTGCACTATCGGGAAACCAGATAACTCATTCACAGTTTGTTTTTAATTTTTTTTTTTTAAATTTTTCTTTTTTCTTTTCTGAAATGGGCTCATTTTGTAGTTCAGGATGCTGTAGAGCTGTAGAGCTGACTAGGCCCAGAACTTGCAGAAGTCTTCCTGTCTCAGCTTGCCTAGTAGTGAGGTGAATGGCATCACACCCAGCACATAGACTGTCTTGGTTGGTCACTGTATGCAGACATGTGCACGGTTGCCTATGGAGGCAGAAGAGGCTGTCTGATTCCCCAGGAGCTGGTCTTCCAGGAGTTTGTAAGCTGCTCAAAGTAGATGTGGGATCCGAACTCTGGACCTCCAGATAAAGTAGTAAGCACCCTTACCTACTAAGCCATCTTTCTTGTTGGTTTTGTTTTGTTTTTTCAAAAACAGGGTCTCTCTTTATAGCCCTGGCTGTCCTGGAACTCAACTCTGTAGACCAAGGTGGCTTCCAAATTCACAGAGATCCTCCTGCCTCTGCCTCCCAAGTGCTGGTTCTAAAGGTGTGCGTCACTACCGCCTGACTGATTTTTAAACTACAAAAGTATAATTATACCTTTTACCAAAAGGAAGAGTAAAATGTTCCTTGTTATAGTTTACCAGGCTTAGTTTTTTACCCTGTACCTGGTCATTGTGTGTTCCATGCTTTAGTTCGTCTTTTAGGAAGGGGAGCTAATTTGGAGGGCTGTTTTTATAATAAACTACCATAGCATTAGCAAACAGCAAATCATCTACTAGAGAAAAATTTCTTTAGTGACAAGTCTGTCAGGACTCCTGGGCACACTTTCTTAATTGAATGTGGATGCTTTGGTGGTATGTGTTGAATTTCTCCAAAAACAGCCATTTGTAGTAGAAATGTTCTGGGGTGCTGGGAGCTTTTCACAGAAAGTCTGTAAAACAAAGATTTAAGAAAATTATTTTGTCACTTGAGATTTATAATTTTTAACATTCATTTTATAATTATATATTCTAAACTGAAAGTATGTCGATGCATGGGGGTTTCTGGAAATTTTAAGTTTACTAGCTCAATTAAAGTAGTGGTTCTTTAAAAAAAAATTTTTTTTAAGTTTAAAGAAAATGTGTATTTTAAGTGTATGTGCCTCTTTGAATGTGTATGCACCAGGTGTGTGAAGAGGCCAATGAAGGTCAGAAAGAAGAAGGTGTCACAGTCCCTGGAGTTATAGGTGGTTGTGAGCAACCATGAGAGTTCTGGGAACCAAAGGGCCCTCCCCTCTGGGAGAGCAGTAGGTGCTGAGCTGTCACTTTTAGCCCCTCGGAGTAGCAGCTCTGACCATGCAGTTTAGTAAACTCACTAGAGTGATAGACCTCAGTAGTTAATACTAACATCTACTTAAAATAGAAGATGTTAAGTATCTATTGTTTTTGTCATTATTCTCCTGAAAAAAAAAAAAACTTAGCAGCCATGGAGTTTTATTTTAAATTTTTAAAAAACTAGGTAATATAGCTTAGGCTTTACTGGACTTTAAGAACCTCTTGCCCCAGTCTCTGGAATTCTGAGACTGCAGACATTCATTACTAAATATAAATTCTCCTGTGTTTATCAAACTGTTATAATAACGACTCAAGCGGTGTTCTTGTTTGTTTATTAAACTCAGTCTAGTGCAGGTTGGAATGTTGAGAAATAGACCTGTTGAGTTATGATATAGAAAAGATAAATATAGTTTGACAGTGAAATGGAACTGTAAAAGTTTACAGAAAGGGAGGCATGTAGATACGCAAGAACCAGAACCCAACAATAGGCAGGGTCATAATAGAGGGGGAAACTTGAATTGACAAGTTCTTCCTTTTTGGGTAGGAGTGGGGTGTGGGAAGGATTGTTAGTTTATTTTAGGACAGGTTCTCACTGTGTAGCCTTGGCTAGCTTGGCACTTATGTGCAGACCATGCTGGTTTTGAACTCATGGCAATATGTCCACCTCTGCCTTCAAAGGGTTGTGACTATAGGGTGTACCATTATTCCCAGCTCTCGATGTTTCTTAGACAGTTCTGCAGTTCATCTTCAGGTTACACTAGGTATCACTTGTGATAATGGTCAGTAGATGAAGTAGATATTTAATTGAAATTTTGTGGAGTATTTAGTTAGGTAGACTATTGACTTGTGCTTGTAATCCCAGCACTCAAAAGGGTGAGGAAGGATTGGATCACTGAGTTTGACACTGACAGAGTGAAACCCCATCCTTGAGATACCCAGAGGGAAAGAGAAGGCAGCAGTGTATTGGAAGAAGTCACACTTGTGCCGTTGCTTCTGCAAAGCTCTGCCTAAGTTGAGCATAATTATGATTGGTCTGTTGTGTGGGTTGGAGAATAAGAAATCTTCCTTGGGTCATGATGATGCATGCCTTTAATCCCAGGACTTGGGAGGCTGAGAGAGGTGAATCTGCATTTGAGGCTGGCCTGGACTACAGAATGAGTTCTAGGACAGACAGGGCTATACAGAGAAACCATTCCTAGAAAAACCTTAAATAAATAAGAATAAGAAATCTCTTACAACTGTTGCTTTACAAACTGTTTTTGGGGTAAATTTTGTAAATTAGTTGTCTTTTACAGATACTTTATTTTGCAGTTGAGAAAATTTAAGACAGAGAAGAAAAGTATTTTGCGTGCAGTCATTGTTCATGCAGACTATAGTAAAGTACATGGCCAAAAATGTCAATGAAAATGTTGCAGGTACTTTAAAAAGAAAATTAATCTCAAGTAAAAATTGAGTTTGACATTAAACTATAAGTAACAGTTGAGTATTATGGTAGTGTTCTGGCAGTATTTAGTATAAATGTGATACTTTTTTTTGTATAATTTTCTGTAATCAGTACTTTGGTAACCACTGTCATACTAGATAAAAATGTGTGTGTCTATCAGTCAACACTGCAAAGTCCCAGAAGGTGTGTGGCTTCTGAAACTGGCTGTCTACACTTGGCGTTTTTGTTTGACATTGCATTTCTTACCTTCCTGTTTTCTATTCAAGTAGTCACTCTTTGTGTACTGTTGTATAATAATTTTTATCTGTGACTTTCCTTGAGGACAGTATTGCATGACAGGTCAAGCTAGTTATTTATTCCCCCTGCTCCCCGTTTTTGTAGTGCTGGGAATTGACTCTAGGACTTCAAGCATGCTAGATATGCACTACTCTACTCCGCTATAATCCCAGTTTTCTGCTCCTTCTCTCCCCTAGTGTTTTGTGGAAGGGCCTCCACTGGAGGCCGACCTGGAGCTACTTCTCCTCCAGCCAACAAGTGATGGATCTACTCGTGTGTGCCACTTGTGTCTTTGTATTGTTGTAGTTTTTCAAGACAGGGTTTCTCTCTGTAGCCCTGTGTCTTTTATTTTTTAAACTTAGTGTTCTTACACGTTAAGAGTCCTTCGTCTAATGTTTACTACGCAACAGGGAGCATTGATAAATCAAGTATTTCACACATAAGAGAGAGGCCTTGTATGTGGAAGTTACAGATCAGCTTGTGGGGGAGATGGTAGTTCTCTCCTACCATAGGGGTTTCAGATTGAATTCAGGTTGTCAAACTTGATGGCAAGTGCTTTTATCCAATGATCCATCTTGAAGGCCCAACTAGATTTTTAGTTGATAGAACCTGTCTGTTATACTTCTTTCTTTTTTCCCTCTTCCTCCTCTTCCTTTAGTGCTGAGGGTCAGACTTTGGACCTTATACATGTTAGCCCTCTACCATTCAGCTAATTCCCCGCCTCATTTTGCTTTAACACACTTACCACTTAGAAATCAAGTTTATGTGCTGGGTGATGTGGTGCACACCTTTAATCCTAGCACTTGGGAGGAGAAGCAGGCAGATCTCTGAGTTCAAGGCCAGCCCAGTCTACAGAGTTAGTTTCAGGAAAGCCAGGACTATACAAAGAAATCCTGTCCGTCCCCCCCCCCCCCCCCGCCAAAAAAAAAGTTTATGTTCTTCATAAATGAAGTGAAATATGGATGTGTTACTTGTCAGGATTATTTTCTTGGAAAAGATGTATGTTTTATTAGCATCTCTTTGTGATTACCTCCCTGTTAGGTCTCAGGAACCTAGGACAGATGGCTAGCTGGGGTGCCTATTTAACATGTCAAAGCAGACCTGCCCCACCAGGTTCTTCCAGCATCCCTTCATCCCTACCTGTATAGGGAATGGCTGGCAAACCCTACCCCCTACCCTAAACTTCTCTAGCCCAGTAGCTGGACTGCTCTTCCCCCAGCTACCCTTCCCTGTATAATCCAGCCATTTTGGTTACCTGGTCGTTAGGTCTAGCCTTTATCCTCTTGGTGTCCTGGCACTCCCCTCTCCCTTCCCCAAATTCACGTGGCCTGGCACAGGGACATGTTCTCTCAGATTCTCCCAGATGTCTCTGTCTGTGGCTATGCTTTCCCTTTTCTCCATAATAAAACATTTTGCTCTACCATACCTAGGAGTAGTCATGCCCTTCCTTTTTTGTTTCTTTTATTCCTCCCTTCCCTGCCCCCCCCCCCCAACAACAACAAACATGTTCCTCATGCTTTTCCTCTCTTTCCAGGGTCATGTACCCCAGGCTGGCTTTGAACTTGCTACATAGCTTAAGGTCTTACATTTTTTTGAACCTCATGCCTCCACCTCCCAAATGCTAGGATTATGAGCCTGTGCTTCCACACTTAGCTGTAATACTTTCCTGTACCATCCAGCCCCATCTCCCTACCCACCTCCAGGCCCATCATCTCTCTAACCCCCAAGCCTCACACATGCTAGACAAGTGCTCTACCACTTATTACTAGTCTCTCTCCCCCATACACCTAAAGTCCTTACCTGTACTATTCCCACTCAGTATAAACTTTTGTTTTTACAGTAATGTTTCTTTGCTTGTGGGGAGACATTTTCCCCCCTCCCTGTTTTTTAAACATGTAAATACCATTAAAGTGTGATATACATGGAAAGTTTTCATAAGTGCACAGCTAAGTGAATTTGCACAGGCTGAGCATACTGGTAGTTATTCCTGAGAAGCAGAGTATTTAAAAAAACCCAGAAACTCTTGTACCCTTCCTCTGGCTATTAACCGTCCTTTCCTTCCCCTGGAAAAACTATAATTTTGATGTCCAGGACCACACAATGTCTTGTTTACTTGTTAAAATCTCAGTGTAGAATGTGCTTCACTGTGTTTGGCTGTTTTTGCTCAACATTGTGAGATCATCTACTTTATCATCACTTCATTTTGTAACCTGAGATGGGATCTCAACACTAGCTTAGACGGCCTTCTAAAGACAGTCATAGTTTCCAGGAAGGATGAAGGGCTGCAGAGAAAAGCTGCCTGTGCATTTGGACTGGTAGAACACGTTTGTTTTAATGGGGTTAAGTAAACAGTGTATTTTTAGTTTCTGTCAGTACTGCCTTACATCAGTACCTTAGCTGCTCCCCCAACTTAATTTTGTTCTGAAGACTTGAGTCTAGCAGTCCTGAGCAGCTAGTGCCTTTTCATTACTTGGTAGCTTGCTTTACATTCTTGGAATTCCTCAGGTAGTAGTGATTCCAATGCCAATTTTGGAGGTTGCTTGTAGAATTTTCAAGAAAAAGTCCTAATTTAAATTAAAGCTGTTCTGCATTCAAAATATTTATGTACAAAGTAGTGTGCGGATTATAAAGTCACATTGTAAGCAGCTGTGCAAATGTGAATCATGGGAGACCTTACCAAGTTAGTGTCTCTTTCAGGCTACCTTCTGATGTAAGTGCAACTTTCTTAGCAGGAACTATTCTTTTGTATTTTACTACCACTTTGCTTTCTTAATTTTAAAGTCATTATGAAAGATTCATTACTGTGTTTTTGCACGTAATTTAAGCACTCTTAACTGCTGAGCTTTCTCCAGCTCTGTCTGGTTTTGATGGAACATTTAGGAGAACATTATATTACAGATAACAGAGTACAGAGTGGAATGTGATTGTTACAGAGTTGTTTATCAATCTCAAATACTAGTGATGAATCCCTGGTCTTTGAGCAAGTGTTTTTCTCTTCAGCTATACTCAGTTAATAAATGCCTTGGAGGTGAGGGGTGCCAGCTCATGTTGCCCAGGCTACCCTCAAACTCATTGTGTAGCTGAGGATGACTTTGAATTCCTGATCTTCCTGCCTCCGTCTTCCAAGTGTTGGGATTCCATGTGTACTATCATAGTTGGCCCACAAATGCTAGTGTTGGTGAACTAGTCACAACATTTTCTGGCTTGACTTTAGCTACTTGCATATTCCTTCTGTTAGCCGACTTTGATTTGACCAAGAAATTTTTGATTCATTTGTAACTGTAAGGCACAGGTTCTCAAAGTTTGCCATGCTTCATAAATCATTTAAAAGGTTGGTTGGTTTTACTTTGTTTTGCTTTTGAGGTAGAATTTTATTATATAGTCCCAGATGGTTCTGAACAGAAAATCTGCCCCATCCTACCAACTGCTGGATAATGGCATGTACCACTGCACCCTGCTAGGTTTGAGAGTATTTTGTCATTTTGCCTTTTTGAGACAGGGTGTCTCGAGGCACCCAGACTAGCCTCAAGCTCGTCGTTGTCGTCTTTGTCAGCCTTCCATGTGCCATGCTGAGATGACAGAGCTGTGCCACCAACCCCTACCATACCTGACTTCTTACATCTTTGAACTCCTGGGTTTTTTATGGCTCTGCTGTCAGTGTTTGGGGGTAGAGAGGCAGGTAGGATTCCCACACTGTTACCTCAGCAGCTTGAGGAGTTCCCTTAGAATTTCAGGGACCTTGAGTCCTGTTGAACTAGGATTTGTGGCTTTTGACACTGAAGAATTTCAAGACTAGCCAGCTAGTGAAGCAGAATTGTAAATTTTGTTAAAGATGTTTTACCACAGGCTTCAGCATGAGAGTCAGGCCAAAAAGGTACTCAGAAGAAGCATACTGGAGTGGAGAACACAGGTGGGCTGCTTCAAGATGAGTTCTTGGTTTTTGTAGGATTTTGGTTGCATTGAAAGTTACTATATTATCACTGATTGTCCTTAAAGGTGCCTAATAGGATTATAATTGATGGAGAAGTCTAGTCCATGGGGTTACAGGAAAGTAGATACCTTGCTGTTAATAGCTTTGTTTTTCTTTTTTTAAATTATTTTATGTGTATGGGTACCTTGGAGGCCAAAGAGGGTGTCTGATCCCCTGAACCTGGAGTTATAGACTGTTATGAAGTTTCATATTGGTGCTAGGAATTGAACCCAGGTCCTCTGGAAGAGCAGTTGGTACTCTCAACTACTGATCTATCTCTCCAACCCTATTGTAAACTATTCTGTAGATTATCTGGGCCTGTGTGGGGAAAGGAATGAGGCCTTGCCCAAGGTCCTGGATATTTAGGCCTCAAGCTTAGGTCATTGCTACATCAGCATAAACTATCTGTATATGAAAGATATGTTGTCAGCCTTAAGAGCAAATGTTAACTGCTGGAGTTGCTTCTCAGCTACTGAGAGACTCCACTCAGACTCTGGGATGGTGGACCCCTTTTCTTCTCATGTCTCCATAATTTCCCTGTCTTCTATCCTGCTTCAGTGCAAGAGGTTCCTTAACACTGAAGAATTTGAAGAGTAGGTTTGGCATAATTTTGAGGTTTTAGTTTGTGGGTCAAATAATAATACACTATTAATAAAAATTATCATAGCATTTGCTAAGTTTTTATTTTTGCTGATAATTTAAAAATTGAAAAGAATTGGGATTGGAGAAATGTCTCTGAGGTTAAGAGCTATTGCTCTTGCAGAGGACCTGGGTTCAGTTCTCACCACCCATATGGTAGCTCACAGTCATCTGGAACTACATTTCCAGGGGACCTGGCACCCTTTTCTGACCCCTGCAGGCATCAGAATTATTTCCCTTTTACTTTTGTGTGTGTGTATTTTGCCTACATGTATGTCTGTGCATTTGTGCATGCAACACCAGCAGAGACCAGAAGAGGGCATCAGATCTCCTGGAGCTAGAGTCACAGATGGTTGTGAGCTGCTGTGTGGGTGCTCTGAAAGGACAGCTAGTGCTCTTATACTGCTGAGACATCTCTTTAGCTTCAAATAAAGCTTAAAAAAATTGCTGGTTCTGATCACTGATGAAGAGCAGTGAGAGACTTGGATTTGCCATTATTGAACACCTGTTTGTGGGCAGGTGGGCCCTTTTTATAGTCATGGTTTTGGGTGGTAGAATGTAAAGAACATGGGCTTGAAACTTGAATTTAAATTCTGACTCTAACTTATTAGCTCTGTAAGTTTAAGCAAATTTCTTTATCTCTAAGCTGTATTTTCCTTATAAATAAACTTAGTGCATTCTGGTTGGAATCTGTAAAGCAGAGGCTTGTGAGTACTGCTGGTTCCTACTGATGTAGAAACGGGCAGTCAGGGTGTGTCACACAGTGACATGTGTGACTCCAGGGCTCACAGTTATTCACTGAAGTGTTTCAGTTAATAAGTAGTGGCCATGTCAGCTTGGAGTTTTTGTTGGAGCTCTCAGAAAAGTAGGTTTCAGAAAGTTCAGAAAAAAGATATTGACTATGACTAGTATAAGCTGTCAGTACTGATAGATAACCTCTGATAGTGCAGTGTTACTGAAATGACAACAGATTTCTATTGAGTTTAGAAAAATGTGTGAGTAATCCAAAGAAATTATAACAAAAATCCGACAAAAGAACACTTCCCTATCCAAACAAATGAAGTACCAGCCTACCAGTAGGATTCCATGTTTGCTGGTATACATTTGCAGTGTTGGCTTTGCTTTGAAAGCTATTAGGAAAGGCAGGCTTTGGGGGTGGGGGGGAACTGGCGCATGACTAGCTGCTTCTGAGGATTCCACAGTACCAACAACAGGCAGTTCGCAGCCACAGATAACTCCATATGGCATCATAGACACACATAGAATTAAGAACTTGAAATAATAAAAACAAATATTTTTTTGCTTTTATTACTTTATTTTATTGAGGGAGGATTTTTGATGTGTGAAAAGGAGAGGAAGAACTATTGAGGAACCTGAGTACGCTTAGCCGAGAGAAGAGAAGGAAGATCTGCTAGGAGATAATGAAGAATTTATGGAACAACTGTTTGCATGGAACAGACTAGATTCAGTATACTGCTAGCTGTTTCCCCTAAGCAATATGGTTCTTCTTTTAAAATTTATTTATTTGTATTTTATGTACATTGGTATTTTGCCTGCATGTATGTCTGGGTGAGAGTGTGGAATCCCCTGGAACAGGATTTATAGACAGTTGTGAACTGCCATGTGGTTGCTGGGAATTGAACCTGGGTCTTCCGGAAGAGCAGCCAGTGCTCCTAACCGCTGAGCTATCCCTTTAGCTCCTGCAATATGGTTCTTTTAAATTCCATTAAAATGAACAAAATCAAGGAATTAGAGTGAGGTCTTAGTGGTTAAGAGCACCTACTGATCTTGTAGAGGATCCAAGTTCAGTTTCCAACACTGATGTCAGGTGATTCACAACTGTCTGCAACTCTAGCTTGAGGGGCTTTGTTGCCTCTGACCTCTTCAGGCATACCCACAAAGACAGGGTTTGTCTTTGAGATAGTCTCTCTAGCCCTGGCTATTCTGGAACTCACTGTGTAGACCAGACTAGCCTTAAACTAAAAAGAGATCTGCCTGTCTCTGCCTTAGTAGTGCTAGGATTTTAAAGGTATGCACTGCTGTGGATATTGCTCTGTACCAACATGTAAAATACTGGTAAGCCACGAGCCATGTGGCAAAGTATAGATTTATAGAAATGGGATAGTTTAAGATAGAAGAACTAGATAACAAGAAGCCTGCCATGGCCATACAGTTTATAAGTAATATAAGTCTCTGTGTGTTTACTTGGTTGGGTCTGAGCGGCTGTGGGACTGGTAGGTGAGAGAGATTTGTCCTGACCGTGGGCCAGGCAGGGCCAGGCAGGACCAGGAAAACTATAGCTACAATGCACCACCATGGCTGGCCTAACCTTAGATTTCTTTTCTTTCTTTCCTTCTTTCCTCCTTTCCTCCCTTCCTTCCTTCCTTCCTTCCTGCCTGCCTGCTTGCTTTCTTGCCTTTCTAGTCTTCCAACTACATCAAAGACCTCAGAAAGATATAATATTACCTAAGTAAACAGGAAGTGCATTGTAAGCAACTTCCAAAAATCTAGAATGACAGTGACAGCTGGCTGCCTGGACAGTCACTTAAAGTTCTTCTGTAATGTTGGTGTATCCATTTTCAGCCTATAGGCCTAGAGTCTCTCAGTCACTTTTCTCTGTGTCCTTTAGAATATCTGGCAGTTTGTTCTGTGAAGCAGGAACCTGAAGGACCATTTCTCTTGCAAAGTTCAGTGGTCACCTTCCTATGGTTTCTGCATGTCCAGTCAATACAACATTTTGTCAAGCAGTCCAGGCAAGAACAGTTTTTTGCCCAAATGGCTATTTTTGCCAAAAAAGAAGATAAACTCCATATAGCGTGTCTTTGACACCTACCTTTCTCTCTGAAGTAAATCGGTGTTGCCAGGAGCAGATGTGTCTCATTGTCCAGGAAAGTCTTCAGTTTTTAAAACATTTTAAATGCTATATTCTGTAGGTCTTTGAAGTGTTTGAAGATTATCTACCTAGTTTAATTATATCTATGTATATATCTAGAAAACTCAACATGACTATAAGTTTGACTATAAGAGAAGATTAATTATTAATCTGTATTTCTTAATTATCCATTACAATTTAAATGAGTTATATAAACATAATACCATAAATGAGAGTAGAAATATATATAACATAAAATTATTTTTGAATTTGTATCAATAAACTAAAATCTATACCAATGTAAAACATTTTAAACAAGTTGCTGTTTAAAAGAAGGTTCAGCAATCCTTTTATCCTATCATATCTATATCCTATATTCTCATATCATATCCCCCTTTCTTCTTTTAGAAAGAGATTGACTATGACTAATAACAGTTTGTAACCAACAACTTAAACAAAGACAAACATACATAATTCATTTTTAGTAATGTGGGCGTAGTTTTCTAGGCTACTTCCTGCTGATAGGGGGCGCTAGTAGTCTTATGGGGATCCTGAGAAAATTCGAGATAATGGTTAAGTCCTTGGAAGACCTTTATTGATAGGTACCATCTGTTAAGGTTCAGGAGGTCTGGCAGAGCCTCCTTTCCAAAACAACATATCCTTAGATCCAAATTTTGAAGTCAAGATAACTTTAAAATATACATATTGGTTTAACTGAGCGGCCTTTACAATCAAATGTCTCTCTGTAGTTAAAAATCCCAAAGAGAACACAATCCAGATTCTCTGTGTCATATTCATCTTTATGTGGCTTATTTTTTATATTACCTTTACTGTCTCCTTAAAGACTTTATTTTAAAAAACTATTTCTTTATATAACTGTCTATATTCCTTTTCCTCTCTCTTCCAAACCTACGTACATTTTTACACACACCGTAAACTGTTTGGAGGTTTATTTAATCTGAATCTGACTTACTGTAAATCTGTTGCTTTAAACTGCAGTATTACTAGGACTGAAATGTTAGCTTTGGCTGCTGGCTCTTCCTACCTCAGCTTCCCAACATAGCAGAACTATGTTTACAGCCACCTCTGGGAACCATGCTCACCGCTGACTCTGGGAAGCAGTGGGTCTGTGCTTCCATCCAGCAGCATGTAGCTCAGAAACCTCTCTTTTTCTTTCTTTCTTTCTTTTTTATTTTTTTTAGTAGCAAAAGCTATATCCACCATGCACCACATTGTGCGGCTTGCAGAAACCTCTGTGTATGTAACTCATTGGTAATCCGTTATGCTGTAGCTCCAGCCCATATGACGTGAACCCACCACAGCCAGGGGAAGAATGGGCAGCCAAATTCCTAAAACACAGCAAGTTCCAGAATTTAAAGTCCTGAGTCATGACAGTACACTGGAATTCAAGTTTATCTGGTACATGGAACATTCACACAGTGTGAGGTCGAGCTATAGGCCTTGTGTACTTCCTACTTCACAAATGAGTCTGTCAGATATGCTAAGCCTGTAGGCCAAAGATGATGCCCCAACGTGCAGAGAAACCTCTGGTGACTGTCCAGGCAGCTGGCTGTTCTGTCAACTCACAGTTTTTTGGAAGTTGCTTGTTTGTACTTTATGTTTTACTAGGTAATATTATTTCCTTCTTGGGTCTCTGAGGGAGTTGAAGACTAGATAGTTGTAATAACAGTTTTCCTTGTTAAGAAGTTCAGAAAAGAAACTCACTAAGGAGGTGTAAAGTGTATAAGTTTGAAATACATAAGATAGTTTTCTGTTGGTAATAAAAGTTAGGATAGGAAGTGGATTAGGTACATTTTGGGCTCACCAAAATAGGATAGATAATGGAATATTTTCTCTTAATTTGTCAATGCAAATAGACTAGACATTGTTGTATTTATTGCTTGTATGTATTGTATATAGTTATTGTACTTAGTTTTTCTTATAACTTTTTCTATTTTTTTAATTTTTATTAGACAAAAGAAGGGGGAAATGTGGTGATACTTTATTTGTGCATTAATAAATAAAGCTTGCCTGTACAAGTCCTTAATCCCTTATCAGGCATGATCTCTGTGTGTTCAAGGCCACACTAGGGAACAGAGCCAAGAGTGTTGATGCACGCCTTTAATCCCAATACAAACCATTGAGGTCTGGGGGTCTGTACAGACAGACAGAAAGTGACAGAGCTGGTTGGAAGAGGAAGTGAGGTAGCTGGGCTAAGATAGCCAATGAGAGGGCAGAACAGCAAGGCAATCAAGGCATGGGTAGACAGGAAGTAACTTGCATTTGGAAGCTGCAGCATTGGTGAGATAAGGTTACCTGGTGTCTTTCCCTGTTTCCCTGATCTAAGGCTTTCATCCCTATATTTGGCTCCATTTAGAAATTCATCTACACGGGAGAGCCAGTTTTCTATGTGGGCATGGCTCCTGTTAGATTGACTATGCTCCAGAGGTGGCTACTATACTCAGAATCTAGGGGCAGCAGAAATTGAAGATGATGGGTCACTAAATTAAAAAGAAAAAGACTCAAACCAGGGGGTAGGTAGGGAGGTAGGGCAGAGTTGGGAAGAGTTAAGGGGAGGAGTTCATACATTATATGAAATTCTCAAAAAATTAACAAAATATTTATAAGATAATATAATTATACTTCAATTAAAAATCATTTAATAATATAAATGTACCATTCCCCTTTCCACACTGTGCTGCTCCTAAGTAATGTTGCATTCAACTTCTGTTGCATTCAAGTTGTAGTCTAAAATGGGAATAATGAAAGTCCTAAAAATGATGTTTTGTGTATGGTTTTGTTTTTGAGATAGGATCTCACTATGTAGCTCTAGCTGGTCTTGAACTTACAGAGATCTGCTAGCCTTCACCTCCCAAGTGCTGGGATTAAATTCATGTGCCACCATGCTCAGCCAGCCATAGATTTCTGACAGCTTTAAAAAGAATGAATATAGTATCTAGTTGTCATACATAATTCATACTAGCAGTTATTATTGCCTCCCCTTAGTAATTTCTGCTATAATGCTTTTACTACTTGCTATAATTTGTTTTATTTAATACTCAGGATAATTGTATATAATAGTTTTTTCCTTCCCTTAAACCAGAGTTCTCAACCACAGGTTCCCTTAAACCACAGGTCACAATGCCTTTTGGGGGTTGAGTGACCCTTTCTCTGGGGTCACATATCAGATATCTGCATATGAGATACTTACATTATAATTTGTAAGAGCAGCACAATTAGTTACGAAGTAACAACAAAGTAATTTTGTGACTGGGTGTTACCACAACATGTATTAAAGGGTCACAGCATTAGGAAGGTTGAAAACCACTGACTTAAACAAATGAGAAATTCGGGGCTGGAGAGATGGCTCACTCATTGGGAGCACTGACTGCTCCTGTAGGGACTAGAGAGATGGCTCAGTTGTTGTGAACACCAGCTGCTCTTCGAGATTCCCAGCACCCACATGGCAGCTCACAACCATCCATTGCTTCAGTTCCATGGAATCTGACACCTTTTTCTGACCTCCAGGGACATCAGGCATACAGTCTGATGCACAGATATACATGTAAGCAAAATACCCGTACATATAATAAGTAAAATATAATAATTAAAAAATGGTTAAATGGATGTCAAACATGAATTTTTCAAGGTCACATGAGTTACAGGTTTAGTTTGGATTAGAACCCAGAACCTGTAGATGCTTTTCAGAATACTAAGATGCTTCTCAAATACATGCTGTAGGCACCTTTGATTCTTGGTTAAAGTCTTAAAACTGAGTTTTGTATCTTTCCATTATTTCCAGATTCTTTTTGATTCTTCCTAGTTATCTATTTTGCTTAGTAGTCTAGATTTCACCCATGGAAAGAAAAACGAGTCTGGTTTTATTCTGTGTTTATAAAGTGCTTATGTCAAGCCGAAGTGTGAAGCTGTGACAACTTTTCTAGGCAGGGCCAAAAGGCCATCAGAGCCAGAAATAAGAAAATACTTAGGATGAAATATTCCTGTATAAAATTTGGGTTTTTTTTTTTTAAGATTTTTTTTTTTTTTATGTGTATGGATGTTTTGCTTGCATGTCTGTCTGTGTACCTTGTACATGCCTGGAGGCCAGAAAAGGGCATCAGATTCCCTGGAACTAGAGTTATAGACAGTTGTTAGCTGCCATGCATGTTCTGGGAACTGAACCTAGATCATTGGGAACAGCAGCCAGTGCTCTTAACCGCTGAGCCATCTCCAGCCCCTGTATGAAGTTTTTAATACTAAATCTGAGGAAATTGAAATAGACAGTTGGGATGGGTGGTAATATTGGTTATCAATTTGATTGCATCTGGAATCAAGTAAAAGGCAGGCCACTGGGCATTCCATTAAGGGATCTTGTTGATCAAATTATGTGAAGTGGGAGGGTCCACCCTAAATGTGGGTGGCATTTTCAGGTGGTAGCCTAGATAAAAGATGGAAGAAGCTGCTGCTTTTGCCTGCTTGATTTCACTCTTGCTGGCAAGTTCATCAACTTTGCTGTTGCTACTGCTGTCTTCGTTCACTGATATTAGAAATTGTTTGGGTCAGCACATACCAAACTGATCCAGCATTGGTTCAAGATTAGGATGGGCAGCTACCTCTCAGGCTAACAGCTGAACTTGGCTATGTTATCATCTATGTGGTCCTAGTTATACCACAGGCCAGCCCAGTTAAAACAATTCCTTACTGGGAATCTTCCCAGGAGATCCTAGATTGGGCCAAGATGACAATTAAAACCAACCTGACACAAATGTATTCAGAGACATTTGGGGGAGATACCCAGAAGTTGACTCTTTACCTTGTCCCCATCTACCCCTCCACCCCTGCATCTCTCCCCCAGAAGTTAGCTAAAGGAAGTCTTATCTCAAACATGATAACCTCTACCTTCAAACAATTTGGAAGATGGTTGAGAAGACAACAAAAATGAGACAAGATTGTAACAATGAGATAGTTATGGTATTATTTCTAATTTAAAGTGCAGCAAATTTTTGTTAAATTTAAAAAACTTTAAGGAAAGTGACTCATTATCTGACTTCAGTAAGAAACAAGAGCATAAAAACAAACACTTTGGTGGACTAGGGTGTAGCCCGTGCTAAGGAACTTACCCAGCATACACAAAGCCTAAGTTCAGTCCTCAGCAACTGTAAAAAAAAAAAAGTTTGTCCATGGTCAAAATTTCTGCATTAAGTACGTAAAACAAAAAGCCAAACTATGTACTACTGTTCCTTTTCCACATCTCCCAGAATTCAGTAACAAGTACCGTTCTCTAACTTGTCTGTCTTATAGACAATCCTTCTTGGGCTCGCATTTCTGCTTTAATACCAGCTAGCACCAAGATTGTAGACAAACTGCTTCAGCTTTGTCACCACCAAAACAAAAATACTCAGAGAAGACATAGAGGACACTGTATAGTCATGAGACGATAGAGATTTTTAAATTGTGCATACACTTGTGTACATGTGCATGTGAGTATATACCATGCGTGCCATGGTCCATGTTCTTTCTTTTCACCATTTGTGTCCCAAGGATCACACGCAGGTTACCAGGTTTGTTGGCAAGCACCTTCACTCGCTGAGCTGCCTCACTGCTCTCTACTCATTTTGAGATAGGCTCTCAAACTATAGATCAGACTGGACTACCCTTAGAATCTTAGCAGTCATCCTGCCTCAGCCCCTGGAATGCTAGGATGACAGACTTGTAACCCCACGCCTATCTAACATGGTAAGCTGTTAGAATTCATTTGTTGATTGGTACAGGGGTATTTGAGTCATGAGACCCTGTGTCTTCTTTCATAGAGCTTTCTAGAAGGAATCTGAGGAGGAGTTACCATAGCATGACCTTAGAGTAAACAGCAACATGGTAAGGGAGGAAACCTTACACTTAGGAAAACTTGCTAGAGAAAGTAAAAAGGGTGTCTGTCGTTAAAGGTTAGGACATCATCTGGTGAGGGGGACCTACAGGAAAGTGGTGGAGTGTTTGCCTGGTGTTTGAGAGACTGAGTGAACTCTGACTGAAGTCTCCAGCCCCACATTAAACCCATCTCTGTGTTTTGGGTTACTGGTTCTCTGATCTTGAACCTTGGTCAAGGTAATCTCATTGTGACTCAGTAGTAAACTAAGAATTCTAATAGTAATTGTGATGGGTACTAAATGAGATATAGAATGCATAAGTATAATAAAAAGTTAAAAATTTTGGGGCAGTGGGGTGGATGCCACAGTTTGTGTGTGGAGGTCAGAGGGTAACTGGTTTCCCTCCTGCCAGTATGTGGATGCGGGCAAGCACCTTTTTCTGCTGAGCCATCTCACTAGCTCTAACCCTTAAATTTTAAGTGTTTAATACATACCGGAAACAATATTTGTTGTTATGAATTAGAAAAAAGTAGGATGAGATTTGCTTAGATACATAGGTTGTATGTAGGATGTTAAGGCATTTTATGTAGAGAAAACTATAGAAATAAACCCTCCAGGGTAAATTGGAGTGCGGAATATTCAAAGCCTGGAAAACAGAATAGTTGGCTTGAGATTGAAGACGGTGGCTTCTAAATTGGCAGTGGTAGACTGGAAAGGTTAAGTAGGGCCCTTAAAAGGGGCTTTGTCAAGCCAGGCATGGTGGCACATGGCTTTCGAAAGGTGGAATTGTGATTTCCAGGCCAGCCAGGACTACATAGAAAACAGAAAGGGCTTTGTCTCAGTTACCCAAGAGATTAAGGTGCTGATGTGATTAGTTACACAGATTCTTAACATTGTGGGATGAAGAGATTGGAAGCTGTTGGGCCAGTCCAGGCTCACATAAATATTGGTAAGAACAGACACAGTATATGGAGGAATAAGTTAGAGGGATGTGAAATACTCTTCACATTCCCACTAACATAGTCTAGCCAGGTGGTGGTGGTGCACGCCTTTAATCCCAGCACTTGGGAGGCAGAGGCAGGCAGATCTCTGTGAGTTCGAGGCCAGGTTGGGCTACCAAGTGAGTTCCAGGACAGGCGCAAAGCAACACAGAGAAACTCTGTCTCGCAAAAACCAAAACAAAACAAAACAAAAAAAGCACTAACATAGTCTAATTGTGTTTAAATGTAAAATATCTCTCCAAGAAATGAAAAGACACTGAGAAGTACAACAAAAGATGGCCGCAAAGGCCTGAAGGAGAGTTTGAAAGGAAGCAAATTTAATTATCTTCTTCAGAAGCTGGCCATGGTAAAACATGCCTGTAACCAACCTGCCATTCAGAAGACAAGGAAAGAAGAGTAAGTTTGAGGCCAGCCTGGGTTACCTAGGGAAACCCTGTCTCAAACCAGAACAGTAGTTCTCTTCGCTTTGTGACAGGTATCATAATGAAGTGCATATTACTTAACCAGAGTTAAGTTAGCGTGAGTAATTAGGTCTGTATGTGGTGTTAAGTAGTTGAGTGACAGGAAAAAGTAATGAAAAAGGTTACTTTGAACTGGCAAGATAGGTTAGGAGAAGGCACCTGCTTCCAAGCTTGACAATCCCTGGAGTCCATGTGGTGGAAGAAGATGTGGCCTACACATGTACACAGTCAGTCTTCTAATAGTTACTGTAACGTGGTTACTTCCTGGGGCTTTAGTTTGGAATAGAAGGTGTTTTGCAATGCTGAACATTCACATATTTAAGAAAGTAGGAGCAGAAAGGTACTAGAACTGAAAGGTATAGAAATGAAAGTTAGTGGTTAGATATTACAATCGAACTTGTAGTCATATTAGGTGTGTTTTCAAGATCGAACAGAGATATTTTAGATAGACAGGTCATCTTCAAACCCTTCAGAGATCTACAGAATATGGCATTTAAAATGTTTTAATAACTTAGGAATTTTTCTTTTTTGCTATGACTATGAGACATGACGGCTCCTGGCAGTACCAATCTACTTCAGAGAAAAATATGGGCATTGAAAAAACTGCATATGGAGTTAACTTTCATTGTGGCAAAAGTTAGCCACTGGACAACAAAATACCCTGGAATCAACTGCTGACAAATAGGACAGACAGGACATGAAACAAAGGACTACCGATTCTTGCCAAAACAAGTGTGGTTCTGGCTTTAACAAAAGGCATCTTCTGAAGCCGGGACAATATGGCACCATCCCTGAAGTGAGTGGCCTTTACAATCTGGAAAAGGTACCGTGCCCTTTTCTTCAAAGGCAGCTGAACAGGCAGTGGGCCGATGGCTTCTGATGTGCAATGGAACAGCTATTCTTGAAGAATAACTAAGCTCACCCCTCTCAATAGTAGACTGGCATTTAATAGAGGGATGTGGAGAAGAACAGGATGCCGAGATGAAGCCACATATACACAGCCAAGAAAAATGGACAGCTGAATTCAAAACAAAAACAGAACAAAACAAAACATCAACAATTTCCAGAATTTAAAATCCTGAATCATGACATGACACTAATGGAATTCAGGTGTTTCTGGTACATGGACTGCTCTCACCAAATGTGAGGTCAAACTGTTGACCTTGTATACATCCTAGTTCACAAAAGAGTCTGTCAGATACGCTAAGCCTTTAGGCTGAAGATGATGCCCCAACACTGTGGAGAAACCTCAAGTGACTCTCCAGGCAGCTGGCTGTTTCTGTCAACTCACATTTTTTTTTTTTTTTTGTAAGCTGCTTGCATGCACTTCCTGTTTTTATTTTTTATTAGGTAGTATTATTACCTTCTTGGATCTCTGAGGGAGTTGATCAGTTAGTTATAGTTATAGTTTTCCTTGTTAAGAATTTCAGAAAAGTAACTCACTAGAGGTGTAAGTGTATAAATTTGAAAGGCGTTATAAGACAGTTCTGTTAGTAATATGTTAGTATAGAAAGTGAATCAGGTACATTTTGGACTTACCAAAATAGGATAGAAAATGGAATTATTTTCTCTGAATTTGTCAAATACAAATGGACTAGACATTGTTTAGGTATTTATTGCTTATAGTTATTGTACTTTTGTATAAGTTTTTCTTATGTTAGTTATAACTTCCTTTTTTATTAAAATAGAAAAGTGGAAATATAGTGATATTTTATTTGTACTGAAATGTGATTTTATTTGTATGTTAATAAAGTTGCCTTGGGGTCAGAGCAAGCCAGAGCAGAAGCTGGGCAGTGGTGGTGCACGCCTTTAATCCCAGCACTTGGGAGGCAGAGCTAGGCGGATTTCTGTGTGTTCAAGGATACAGCCAGCATGGAGACACACGCCTTTAATCTCAATACCAACCATAGAAGACCTGGAGGTCTGTACAAAAAGGCAGTGACAAGGAGGTCATGTGGCTGGGTTTACAACCAACGAGAAGGCAGAACAGAAAGTCCATATAAAAGACAGGATACAGGAAGTAGGCTTCTTCCAGAGAGGAAAGTCAGAGCAGCAGTGAAGGGTAAGGTTTTCAGCTCTCAGCTATTGCTCTGACCTCTTGGCTTTTAACTCTGCAATTGGCTCTGTGTTTCTTATTTAACAAGCCGGTTACATCTATAGAAAGGAAGGTGGTACTCGGAGTTTGACACTGGCAGGCAGTTTGCTCTATGGATCTGAAGCTCAGGCAGGAAATGTAAAGCTGTCATTTAGACTTTAGCAAATGAAGTCGTGGTGTAGTTGTGAGAGTAGGCCTGGAAGAGCACTGCCTAGGTAGGAGAGTTAGTTTATAGTCTTGGATTTGCTCTCTAGTGTTTTAGTGAGTTCTGTTAGGCTTGCCTTTGAATCTAAATTGAAGTGGGTAATTTCTTACCACGCCCACTGAAAACTTAGCCATTGCTTTTCCTGTGGCAGTAATGACTCTCAAAACCATCTTGTATTTTCTTCTATTCTTTTGATGTGCAGTTTGTTTTCCAGGTCACAATCTGAATTGTTTCTTTAAAATATTGAATTGTGTTACTATTCTCTTGATCAGAAGTCTCCCTGTGGCTTCTGTCTTACTTAGGAAATCCCAAGTCCTTACTGTGGCCCAGCAAACTCTGTGTGATTGCAGTTTAAGTGTGTCATTAGAGTGTATCATTAGAAGGATCCTCCTTGGCACACTATTCTTCCGTCATTATTGTTGTAGTTATTTGTGGAGAGACCATCTCAAACCAAAACAACACACTTGTATTCAGTTTATGATACCAGAAGTATCTGGTAATGTGTATCTTATTTGCTTATTTGCAGTATAAGCTTTGTGAAAGCATGAGATTTTTGCCTTTGCAATTTTAAAGCCCAAAACCGCTGCCAAGAACATAGTTGGTTCTAGTTAATTTGTTTTGTTGAATGGATGTGAATGACAAAATTGAATCATGACATTTTTCTACCTAAAATTTGTTATCCCTTCGACCATGTATTATATCGTGTTATATTATTGTATTATTCCTTTCCTGTTAGACATGAGTCCAAATTCATACAGCAGCCAGTATAATCTTTGAAAAGTATTTATTAGATTCTGTTCTTTATAATTTTGTAATAGAGTAAATAGGTCTCCAAATTAACATTTGAGAAGTAAAGAAACGTGTCAACTATAGAATAGATTTCTACCATAGCCTACAAAGACCTTCCTAATTTGGTTCCTGGCTTACTGAAAATTTATTTCATGATACTTTACTCTTTGCCCACTAGGTTTCAGTCTTATTGACATCATTTTTAAATGCCTTATCTCATTGCAGGGCTTCTGTTTATATTGTTCCACTCCAAACAGCTTCTAAGATCTCATTATATAACCTAGACTTGCCTTGAACTCTTAATTTTCATGCCTCTGAGTGCTGGGACTATGGGCATGTGCCACTATATTTGGCTTTGTGCGTTTTTCTTTATATATACACCTGTACTTCATATAAAAATTTAAATTATAAAATTACAAAAATATATTACACTTAGATTAAATTTCACATTTGTGGAAACACAAACCAATCTCCCTCCCTCCCTCCCTCCCTCCCTCCCTCCCTCCCTCCCTCCGTGTGTGTGTGTGTGTGTGTGTGTGTGTGTGTGTGTGTGTTTGTGTTTCATTAGATGACTCTGATATGTAGCTGTGCTTGAAAACCTGGTTTATGTTGTGTAATACAGATTTAGTGAGTGGGATGGTTAGTTTTGATTTTCAACCTGGCACAATCTAGAGTCACCTAGTAGAGCATGTCTGTAAGAGGTGGTCTTGATCGGATTGTCTTAACTGTGTTAATTGAGGTAGGAAAATCTACTCACAGTGAGTGACCTCTGTTCCTTAGGTAAGGGATCCTGAACTGTCTGAATAGAGAAATTGAATTGACCTATAAGCAAGCATCCATGTGTTCATTCTCTCTGTTCCTGACTGGATCTGACTAGCTATTTCTAGTTCCTGCTACCCTGCTTTCCCTCACTATGATGGACTGTAACCTGGAATTGTGAGCTAAAACAAACCCTTTCTCCCTGAGTTCATCTCCCCTGAATTTTTTTTGCCAGGATATTTTATGACAGCCAAGGAAGCAAACTGGCAGTTAACAACTGGGGAGATGTAGAGTGGAAGTAAGTACAGATGGAAAGGCCAGGTACAGTTTGTATCCCTATTATAAAATCTTAAGTAAAACTCAAAAACTGACAAAAACAATTTGATATTGAATGTCTAATTAGTGGTTACTTTAGAAAGTAGAAATGGAAGGGAACAAGATGGACTCAAGAGGGACCAGTAGTATTCATGATGTAATTTGTTCATGTAGTTAGAGTTTTCCTGCCTGGCCCAGTCAGGACAAATCTCTCTTTCCCGCCAGTCCCACAGTCGCTCAGACACAACCAAGAAAGCACACAGAAACTTACATTGTTTACAAACTGTATGGCCGTGGCAGGCTTCTTGTTATCTGCTTCTTCTATCTTAAATTAACCCATTTCTGTTAGTCTGTACTTTGCCACATGGCTCATGGCTTACCAGTGTCTTTACATGTTGCTTTTCATGGCGGCGGCTGGCGGTGTCTCTCCCCAGCCTTCTACTTCCCAGAATTCTCTTCTCTCTTGTCCCGCCTATACTTCCTGCCTGGCCACTGGCTAATCAGAACTTTATTTACACAGAGCGATAGCCACAGCATGTTCACTTCCTTACTATATTACAAGTGTTTAAAAACATTAATCTTCATTCCACAGATGAAAAAAGTAAGGCTCCCAGAAGCTTAAAAATAAGGTTGAAGTACTACAAATTAAGAATATTGTCAATCTCCCACTACCTGCCCAGCTCTTGGGTATTTTATTTTCCTCTTAGCAGTCAAAGTGAGTCAGTCGATGATTGATATGTGCCGTTTTCTGCCACAAGCAGAAGGATGGAAGACGAGTACTGCTGTTGTTGTAAGGTGGGTCTGTGACTTTCTTGACCAATGCTCCATGTAAAAGTATGGAGTAGAATCCAGAAGGAGTCTGGACTTAATGCATCAGTCTCACGTGCTTTCCCTGTCTAGCTTTTGCTGTAGCTCAGGAAAATGTTCATTATGCTTACTTTGCCCCAAGAAGCACGTTTAATAAGTGAGGGCCTTCCACATGGAAGTTTCTGCTTAATGCAGTTCCAGCTCAAGGTGGAAGGAATGCCTTGGTAGGTTTTCTAGTCTTGTTCCCATTTTGGGGACTCCAGCTCCTATGACCTCCCCATATTCTAGAGCTTGATCTTAGCTCTGGAAAGCCATTGCATTTGTCACTGATTAGCCCCTTCAAGCAGTGCTCCAGGATAGTTGTGGACTGTCCTGTAGTGTCTTATTTGTGAATGTAACCTGCGTGCATTTTTGATCACAGTTTCAGTTGTTTCAGGTAGGAGCCAAGTTTTACTCCGTTTACTCTGTGACCAGAGATGAGTGGGAGTCTTTGATAGAGATGGGGCTACAGAGACGGCTCAGAAGGTACCTACCTGTAACTCCAGCTTCGGGGGTCCTACACTTCATAGTCACATGTACATACACATATACATAATTAAATAAAAAGTTTGGCCCAGTGGTGGTGGCACATGCCTTTACTCCCAGCACTTGGGAGGCAGAGGCAGGCAGATCTCTATGAACTTGAAGCCAGCCTGGTCTACAGAGTGAGTTCTAGAACAGCCAAGGCTATACAGAGAAACCCTGCCTTGGGGGAAAATTTTTTGAAAAAAAGTTTAGGAGAGTAAAGCAGTCAAATGTGTATTTCATACTATTTTTTCTTTCCTTTCTTTTTTGATAAACTGCTTTTAAAGGGACAAGATTTGAAGCAGTTGTCTTTAATTTCAGTTTTTGTTGCTGTGATAAAATACTCTGACTAAAACAACTTCAGGGAGAAAGGGGTTTTTAAGCTCACAATTCCAGGTTAAATTCCATCATGGTAGGGGAAGTTAAGGCATCCGGTCATGTCCCCAGTCACACAATGAGCAGTGAACACAGTATGCCATTTCTTGGCATGTTTTCTCTGCTTTATCCAGCCTAGGGTCTCCAGCCCAGGGTGTGGTCCACTGTATAGTAGGCAAGCCTTCCCACTCCGGTTAGCACAAGGTAACCCTCCACAGGCAGCTCAGTCCTGCTTTGCAGGTGAGTCTAGAATTTACCAAATTCACAGAGAACACTCACCGTCACACATAGTAATAATCCACGTGATTGATGATGAAGGCTTACATAGGAAAATGATCGTGAGTGACTGTTACAGAAGTGAGAAACAATTTGAGAACCTTATAGGAGAAAGAATGTAGTGTAGAATTTTTAAAAGGATGACTTGTGTGTCTGAGTCCCCTGTGTATTTGATAAAATGAAGATTTTTGTTGTCCCTTTCAGTGTGAATTTCTGTGGATGTGGTTTAGAAATAGTCTTTATAACACATACTCGTTTGATGCTTACAGCCACCATAAAGTTTTAGAAGCTGATGTAAAGTATGGCCATCATTCTAGTAGCAGCCCTGCATTGAGATGTGCTGAGGTAGAATGAAGCTTTATATAACTAGTGTCCAGACCGGCTGAATCTGTGTTTCTTGAGGGACTGGGTCTGGAATAGAAGCAGATTCACAAAAGTACTCCACAAATGTGGTGGTCTCTTCTGAACTTCACAATAGTTCCCTGAGGTGGAAGCAGGTGGTATGTCCACATTTTACAGATGAAATGACTATAGGCAATGTGACTATCCGTGACAGAAAATCAAACATCTGGGTCTGATATGCCTCTCTCTGCTGAGCATACTTCTGGACCTGTAGAAGGCATCCAGTTTAATCTGTGGCTTTGAACATTCTGGGGAACCAGGGGAGTAGGGTTTTTTGTTTGTTTGTTTGTTTAGTTTTGGGGTTTATTTTGTCATGCTTTATTTATACCAAATAGTAATTTTCTTATTTTTTTTAAATGGGAAGTAATTATGAAAGAATACCTAGGAAAAGTGTTTATATCCTTGACCATTATTTTAATGGTTTTTACAATTGACTGTTTAAAAATCATATTGTACAACATATACTTAGTATATTCACTTAGAATAAGTAGGAATCGGGTATTAAAAATGAATCTATAGTATAACTTTTTATTTGATCCCCCCCAAGCCTTTAACAACACAAAATGTTGCAGTATCTTGCAACTCAAGTTAGTTTAGCCTGAATTTTGCAGTTTATTTTTAATACTGTTTGTGCTTATCCCTTTGCTTTTGACCAGAGCTGATACTTTGTAAGGAAGTTGCTGTAGTCTTTTTGAAGGACTCTCATATGTCATGAATCTAAGGTCCTATAATCCAATGAGCACAGTAGTTCTAGTGTTCAGTGGCAAGTAGTAGAGAAGAGAATTCTTTGCAGTGAAGATTGATTTTTAGATTTGCTGTTGGATGCTTGAATAGCCCATGAATTTATTAGTACAGGAAAACAACCGAGGCTTTGTAGCAAGGATAGAATAAAATAAGGCTTTAAGAACAAGGCTTACATAGCTTGTTTCTGTTTTGTGTATTTAAAAGACAAATAGCTATTTTTTAAGTGCCTAGACCTTGTTACCAAAATAGAAGAATCCAAATGAAAAATGTCGTTGTAATTCAGAGTATTTTCTCTGCTTCAGAAAGTAATACCACATTTTTATTTTCTTTTTTCTTTTTCTTTTTTTTGTGGAAAGCCTGACTTTGAAATCTATGTGAATAAAGGAAGGGCATCATGAAGGTGGTGTGAGTATTTGGTTAGTTGAATTACTTCGAGTTTTAGGAAATAATTAGGTTAACTTGCCTTGATGTTAATTTTTTTCTTTTGTTAAAGACAAGGTCTCATGTAGGTCAGGCCATCTATCTCTATCTGCAGATATAGCTGAGGATGACCTTAAACTTGTTATCCTCCTGCCTTTACCTCCTAAGTCCTGAGACCACGGATATACCTGGTTTGACAATTCATTTATCCACAAAACAGGTATATAGTTACCTATGCTTTTTTCTATATAGCTTTTGACTTTTCTATAATGTGGGAATTTGGAGTGGCATTTTTCTTTGGTATATCTTAAATAAGCACAAATCACACATACATGCACTGGTACAGTGATTGAAATGACTTAAGACTTTGCTTTGAAGTGCAGTGTTTACCAGGGCTCAGGCAGTCCTTCTGCTCTGCCTCCTAAGCAACGGGACTGTGGGTGCTCACTATTGAGACTGGTAACTTAGTTTATATTCTTTCTGCCATCCTTCTGATCACAGGGATACATCTTAGGTATGTGATCAGCAGCAGCTACTTTAAATGAATTAATCAATCAATCAATTAATTTATTTATTTATTTGGTTTTTAGGACAAGGTTTCTCTGTGTGGCCCTGGCTGTCCTGGAACTCGTCTGTAGACAAGGCTGGCCTTAAAGTCAGAGATCTGCCTGCCTCTGCCTCCCAATACCTGGGTTAAAGGCATGGTCCACCACTGTCCAGCATTAAGAGCTTTATTTTTAGGAAATGTTTGCACAGCTGGACTTTAGGGGTGTTTTTGAGTGACTTCAGAGTCCCACACATGCTAAGTCCGTATCTTGTCATTGAACTATGTCCTTATATCCCCTTAAGTTGGTGATTTTGAGACAGGACTCAACTATGTCCAGGGTGGTAGGATCTATGCATCCTTTTGCCTAATTAGACTCCTGAGTGTTGGGGTTGCTGTCAGGAGCTACCACACTGGCTCCATCTTAGTTTGAATCATTAGTTCCCTGTTTATTCTGATACATTAGTCCTGTAGAGGGTGTAGTCTATGGTAAGACTACTATAAAAGAGCTATGTGCACATGTGTGTGATGCCTGAAATCAGACCTAGGACCTCATACATGGTAGACAAGTGCTATCCTGTTGTCCTGAACAATACCCAAACTGGACAGGGCCTGTACAGACCCTATCAAGAATTTTCAAGTTATATTTAAGAGGAATTCATGATTCCCCCTCACACTACTTTATTTTTTTGTGGGGCAGCATTAGATGTCCTCTCCATTGGCTTTCAACCTTACTGAGATAGAGTCACTCACTGAACCTGGAGTCTTAACAGTTTGTTATGCTGGCAGGCCATCAAGACCCATCAACCTCCCTGTCTCTTGCCTCCCCAGCTTTAGATTACAGGTATATACCCCTGGGAATTGCACCTAAGGTCCTTTGTCTGTGTGGCAAGCTGTTGTTAATGATGCCATCTTCCTGGCCCCGTCACTTCATTCTTTTTTCACATTTATTGGGTGTGTGTGTTCATACTTTGATCTGCTCAGCCATCTTGCTGGCTCCTGTCAGGTTCTGAGTATCATATTGATTTCTTAATAGTATCATAAAACACCAAAAGGTGCTTTCTTCTTGTTAATATCTGATTGATTGTGAACTTCAAAAATGATGTATGTCTTCAATAGGAGGCCCTCTGCTTTATGAAAATTTAAATTGGGAATGCTTGACAGAAATATAAGAATGTTAACAGATCATCTCTCTCTGATAATATGTATCATGGTAAATAGAAGGAATTAGTTAAGGAACTTAGTAGAATGATGTCTGTTATATGTATCTTGAAGTCTTTTTGTTATTCATAAATCTGTAAACAGCAACATAGTCATAGTGACCATATTGTGATTTCCCTTCACAGATAACAAGTTGTGCTAGTGCATCTGTATAAATAATTCCTGAAGTCTCAGTGTAACATGGACATTAACAGTGATGACACATAAACACAGATGCTTGGGAATTAAGTACTAGGCGAAACACTTCAAAAGGTAAGAAAAGAATATGATATTCTCAGGTTGGGGATTTAGCTCAGTGGTAGAGCGCTTGCCTAGCAAGTGCAAGGCCCTGGGTTTGATCCTCAGCTCAAAAAAGGAAAAAAAAAAATATATTCTCTAAGCCAAGTGAGATAGTTAGGAGTCATCATTGGCTGGTGTTTCCAGTGTATCAGGCTTTAAATGTCCACAGGAGCCTGTCTAAAACTAGAACTCAGCTATAACTTACAAGTTCTTTTGTGAAGATAACAACAGCAGATATTCTTATTTGGCAAGTACAGTGACTGATGCTCTGCACTGAGCCCTCCTGAGAAATGACTACCAGTGTCACTGGGATTTTCGAGTGCTTCAGCCCTTCAGTGTACATGGAGCCTCAGGTCCTGATGGTGGCCATCGCTTTATAGATGGTGTCCTGCTCTGTCTTGTGATGGACTTCTGGGGAGGGCAAAGAAGTTAAGAGTCGGAGTCTTCAGTATGAGCCTAAATTTTCAAGTCAGCTTACTTTTTGTAGAGTCATATTTTCCCTGTGTACCCCTTCTTCATGCTAATTTAGAGCTTTAGACAAATAGAGGGAAAATAGTAGGTTTTCACTTTGTATACTGTAGAATTTACAAGGAGAGGTTGCATTTATAGTTGGTAGTTGTACCTCTGTTCCTCTCTGAGAAGCAATCTTCCTTCTTAGTGGGAGAGTAATAAGGACTTTCAAGGGTAAATATATAGAGTGCAGTTCTTTTTTTTGTTTTAATTTTACTTACTTTATGTTTGTGGGTGTTTTGTCTGCACACCAGAAGAGGGCATGAATCTTACGGGACTACAGTTACGGATGGTTGTGAGCCACCATGTGGGTGCTGGGAATTGAACTCAGGACCTCGGGAAAGCAGCCAGTGCTCCCAACTGGTAAGCCGTCTCTCCAGCCCGAGTCAACTCCATAGGACATTAGAATGAGAATACAAGCTTGACGACAAGTAATCTGCTTTAGATACTGCAGAAGTGCTGGACAGACAGCGAAGTGCATGCCTTTAACCCTGGCGTTCGGGAGCAAAATGAGGTCTAATCTACATCCTCAGTTCCAGACAACCAGGGCAATGTAGAAAGACCCTGTCTGGAAGCCAGCAAAAGAAACATCGGTGTGATTATTTATGTGCCCCAGCCCTTGGGGGTTCAAGTTCAGCAAGCAGAGGGAGGTTTGAGGTCAGGCTGGGCTACTGGAAACCCTATCTCAAAAAACAAAGTAGAGAGACCCTGTCTCAGCAAAACAAAAACAAAGACACATAAACCAGCAAAATACTACAGCATTCACAGTAATGAAAAGCTTATTATATACATTAAAGTAAGTATAGCTGGCATTGGATCATTATAATACTTGTTTAGATTCTGTTGGCTATGCTTAAATAGATCTTTAACATCACCTTTAACAGTAGTCTATTTTACTAGATAGAACCCTGGTTTACAAGATTTGATAATTGCATCAGCCCTTAATTATAATACTTCACTTAAAATAGTACCCATTTGAAAATATCTAGTTTAATGCTTAAAATAAAATGGCAAGGTTAGTCATAAACATCTGCTTGTCTCTTTTCTAGTACTGTTATTTGCAGATGGGTACTCCTAAATAATCCAATTAGTTACAGCATATATTCTTAACATACTAGTAAAACTGTAGTTAATTATAATATGCCAAGAATTGGAATGTTACTAGGTTAATTAAGATATAGAACTGAGTATTTAACTCAGAAGACTTTTTTTCTTTTTTTAAACTTTTTATTGATTCTTTGTGGATTTCATATTATGCATCCTAATCCCATTCATCTGACTCTAGTTTTTTTCTTGTTGAGAATCTGTATCGCCGGCCATGGTGGTACACATCTTTAATCCCCACACTTGGAAGACTGAGGTAGGAGGGTCTCTGAGGGTCCCTGATCTTACACAGTTAGTTCCAGGACAACCAGGACTGTGTTGGGAGATCTTGTCTCAAAAACAAAAACAAAAAACCAACACCACCACCAAAAAACAAAAGGAAGAAGAAAATGCATTGGCAAAAAGTAGTGGACTTGGTATCACGGGTGCTGTGGTGCAGAGGCTTCATGCTGTGGGCATAACCTGTGCTTTGTGTTGTTTGGGCCTAGGTCTATATTCAGCCCTAAGTCTAGGAAGTCCTCTAGAAATCCTCTAGGTCATCTTTAAGAGGGGAAAAATGCCTTAGATTAGAGCAAATAGCAAGAAAGGGTTGAATCATATTTTACTCAAATTAATAATTGAGTTGTTTGTAAGGATTTGTTCTATTTCAAGTTCTGTCCCGGTTGCTTAGTGCCCTTGAGGCTATTTAACCAGGAAGCACAAAAACATCACTGTGAAGATGCTGCTGCCTCTGTATACTTCTGTAGTCACAGTAAATCATTAGCATAAGTTAATGTCCTTATTTAATGTCTTTTTTTTTTATCATTTTATTTTAAAGAGAGGCGTTTAAGAGGTTCTAGTATTCTCCGAGGTTGAAGCCGAGAGCCTGAAGCTTAAGCGCTATTGTAGATCATAGCTTCATCTCCTTCAGGATAGAAGGAAAAGAAAGACTATTTCCACAATGATAGATCTTTGGTTATACAGGTAAGTTGTTCAGTCGTGCAGTAGAGAAGACAACTGTAGTTTGATTTTATCTACTTTGGTGGGAGGAGACATGTTACTTTCCATCTCTCTTTCTCTGCCTTGCTGTTTTATGGCATTCTCGAGCTGTAGGGAATGGACTGAAGATTAAATAGTTTTCCATTTCTTTTTTCTCAACAAATGGATAAATGAAATGAATGTTGGTATCTTGAGACTAGACCATTAAACCTGTCTTTGAAATGTACTTATTTAAGGAACAATGTGAAATTCTTTGACTTCTCTTCTTGGTTGTCTTAAATGTGTATTCATTTGAATCTATTCTCTGTCTGTCTTCCTGTATAGCTGTCTGTCTTATCAATCATCTCTTGTATCACTCTTGATAACGAAGAAGAGATCCCTTTATATATAACTGCATGATAGAATTCCCAGACTTCAAAGTGGTGACTATTACCCTTTCAACAAATGGAGTGGACAGGCTCACAGGTGCTCTTCTGCTGCAGTCGTGATAATTGTACAATTGAAATAATCTGTCTTTTAAAAGAGTTGTGTGACTAGTTGTGACAATATGCACCTGTAATCCCACCACCAGGAATGTAGGAGGATTGTTAGTTTTAGGGCCAGCCCAGGGCTACATAGTATGCTTCAGGCCATCCAGGACTGCACAGCAAGACCCTGTCTCAAAAACTATATCCCAGAGACTTGTATGAGAAGCAAAGCCTGAGCACAGCTTATGCTATAGACAGGCAAGAAAGTTATATTGGTGACACCTCTCAGTTAACCTTACTTGGTTTTTCTTTTGACTTTGACCTTTGTACCTGAAAATATAAGGGTATTGTGATCAGTTTTCTACAAGTTGTTCTCTTAAAACTAATATAATGATGATAATATTGGTGTTAGTTACCGGGGTGTGGTGGTGCACACATTTAATCCCAGCACTCAAAAGGCACAGGCAGGTGGGTCTCTGTGAGCTGGAGGCCAGCCTGGTCTACATAGTGAGTTCCAGGACAGCCAGAGCTACATAGCGAGACCCTGTCTCAAGAAAAACAAAATAATAAAAATAAAATAATATTGGTGTTAATTGCCAACTCCTCAATTCCTAAAGTAAACTGGGACAGTTTTGGCGAGTAGAGCAAGAGCCAGAGATTACAGGTATTAGAAATAGTTTTTTAGTAAAAGTGGACCTGCAACATGTGCCGTTTCTAGTGGGTGGGCCTTTCTTGTCTAGTCTACCCTGTTTCTTTGGTTCTGATTCAGTTATGTGGGTGTAGTCACAGGGACTAGAGGTTTATAATCAGAGCTAACAATGTTTCAAAATTTTATAGTTTTTATGAAAGTACATTCAAGTTTAGGGGAGGGTGGTTCATTGTAACTCTGAGAAGAGTTAGGATGTTTGGATTTAGGGAAGATTTGGAACTCAGTGTGGACAGGCTGAAGAAGTTTGGTTGATTGCCCATTTTCATTCTTTTCAGTAGTATGAGAACTTAGGAGGACGGGGATATAGGACAAAGTGTGCTTAATTCTAGTGATGGGTCATATTCTCTTCCTGTTTTCTAGAAAAAGCTGCTGCACATTAGTTGGTGGGTAACGTAGGACAGTTTAGTCTCATTACTTGATTGGGTTTTGCCCACATGAGAATGTGAACTCAGGTTCCCCTTATTTCTATAACTATAATAATTCAGTTTCTGTTACCAAATGGGCATGGCTAAGGCTTTCACCAGGTCTCTTAGTTTATTAGTAAGGGTGTTCCTGAGCTGATTGGCAAATGAGTTCACTTCTGTTCCCATAGCAACTTCATAGTAGGCAAGAATAGAATTACATGCCCCAAACTTTTCATTGGATTGTTTAGTGACTTTGTAGTTAGCTAAAATAAGGAAAATAACAGCTCTAATCTGTACTACTTTGCTAAATAAATAAGCTTGTCACAACAATATTGAAATTTGGTTGGAATAATGTAGACATACTTAATTAAAAGTCCCTATTGAATGGCTTTTTTATTTGGTTTATCAGATAATTGCAAAATGTATGTATACTTCATGTATGCTTATGCAAAAATAAGAAAGAGGAAGAAAAATGTAACAGATTTGTTTTACTTGGCCTTCATACTTTGATTAGGTTTTTTACTTTAAGTATATAAGATAATTTTGCAATCTGTTGTTGGATGCTTTTTTAGCCAGAGTGATCATGGCCTTATTTATAATGTTTTGTTTTAATCATTATAATCTAGTAAAATATTAAAGAGAATTATATATCTAATTTGGTTTGCAACCTGATGATTGAATTATGTTGTTAGGCTATTGCCTGAGAGCAATGATCTTGGTGTTTGCCATACTCCAGCATGTATGAATTGGTTGGATAGGGCCTAATATTCTGCAGTTCTTTCTTTTTTCTTGCCTTTCCCCTTCTGTTCTAAGTATCAAATGCAAGTCTGGGTTTCAAGCAAGCTTCAGGACATGTTTCTAATGTGAATTCTCAAGGCCGTGTGAGTTACAACAATTTGAAATACCAGAAAATACTCCCTGTAAGATGAGCTCTTCTCATTGGCCTCCAAAAACATTTTATTTATTTATTCTAGCCTTTTACAGTTTATTAGTCCTCTCCCAAGACAGCTGCTTGATAATTGCAGCCCAAGTAGTTGGGCTTAATTGTAATCGGTGGCTAGAACTAAAACCTTTTTTGGGAACAAAAGACAGACACAGAAAGAGACTTAATCAATATTTTAGTTTTATAATGAATCGTGAAGAAAAATACAGGCTTTCATAAGTGCTATTTGTTAGTGTTTTTATTTATATTTGTGTGCATATACACATTTTAATATATTCACTCATACATATACTTTAAAAGTAATCTCACTATTAATAGCAGATGTCTGATTCAGTAGTCTCTTTTGTGAAGTTGAAGTACTGAATTACAGAGGAAGGTTTTGTGCCTTGTTCAGATTGGTGTGGAAAGAAAAGAATGATTAAGGAAGCCAGTTAACTGAAATCACTTTAGAAGTTTATAAACTTTAATGGGCATTGCTTATTAAAAATAAAGCTTAATGAATTTCTCATTTTTCAATCACAAATCATGAAGATAATTAAATTTGCATTGCATTTTATAGTTTGTTTATAAATTAATTTGTTTTTAGTTTTATATTCTTATTTACATAGATATTTAGTATATAACCTTCAATTTTGAGAGCTCCAGGCTTTGGTACATCAAAGAAATAAATTGCTTTAAATTTTTTTCAGTTTGTGTTCATTTAACACATTGAAGTTTAACTTACATTTATTGTAATTGGAAGTGGAAACTGATGAGTATTTATTACCTATAAGTAAAGCAGAAAAATAAACAACAGTCAGACTGCTGCTGTGAGTCTTTAGATAGTGAAGTTCCTGGGAGACGCTGTCTCTACTCTGATGGTGTGTCCATACTTACTGTTATTCTCTAGAACAAGTAGTTGTGCTTTCAAGATCTTAAAGTGTGCCCTGCTTTGGAACAAAGCTAAATCCAGCCGACTTAACATATTTTACAGGATACTTTCCTTCCTGTACCCATTATCAGCAGCCAGAAACAGGGCAGCAGTTTTGTTTAGTGATCCTTGTGTGACAAGTTGCTGTGGTCTTCGGTAGTGCAGTTGAGGCCTAGAAGGGGATGTGCTTGCTTTGCCTGGGGAGGAGGTGAAGTGGTGGTAGAAGGCTTCTGTGTGGGAAAGTGACAAAGGCAGGAGACGAGCATGGCAAAGTCGCATTACAGCTGTTATTGATCCTTTCTTCATCCATTCGGTGCCCACTTGAATTGAGCAGCAAGTGAAGTGGTAAAACATCTAAGGAAAGTAGCAAAGGGGAAGGGATAGAGACTTGGAATATTAATAGTGCCTTAGTTCTTGATAATGTGGAAGACCTGGAAAATATCATTAGCTTTTTCAGAGTTTACTCAGGTAGATCAATGAGGACATTTTCCAGTAGGCTTCCTAATTCTCTTAGAAAGTTCAAGCATCCTTACCAGAAAACTCACCTATCTCCCAAGCAGTGAGTTAAAGCTAGCCTGCACTACATATAGAACTTAAAGGAAGAAAAGTATGTGAGCGCGCGCGCGTGTTTGTGTGTGTGTGTGTGTGTGTGTGTGTGTGTAAGTATACACACATGTGATATATGTGAAATGATAGTCTTTACTTCTGAAGTGACTATTTCCTTTTGAGGATAGCTTTTGCTTTCTGCCTTCCACAGAATACTTTGACATAGTGATGTGCCTTTCTCTAGAGACTAAAGCTTTGATTGACTGTTGTTAGCCAGTGCAAGCTAGTATTGGGACTTCTGGCCACTGTTTAATTACAGAAATTCCATAGCAGTATGCCAAGTAGCTTGGTATCAAGGTACTTAACCTGAAACCATTTTTGTAAAAACCTCAGACTGATTAGAATGTGTTCTTTAAGATAACTAGCTGATCTATAACTTCAAAAGTGTTACTTTAATAACCAAAATGGAATCTTATGTTTAGGTTCATCATTTCTGGGTACCTTGTGCCCTTCTGAGAGGCAGAGAGACCTTGAACATGGTCTCTAGAGTTCTGTATGAACTGGCTATATGACCATCAATAGATTGTTGAGGCTGTCTGTGCCTCAAGTCTCCTCAGTTGTAAAGTAGGTACAATAGCTATTCCTGTGTGAGTTGTGAGACTTCAGGGAGAAGGTATGTTAAACATAAACATGGAGTCCTAGAATATATTAAATGGTTGTAATTGTTAGCTGTTACTAATGACATTATTGGAAATTTTATTAAAGTAGTAACCTTTGTCCCATTATTAATAATGGCTATACTTGGATAAAAAGTTATAACTTTATACTTTTGTTTTAGATATATTAACTATTACCTCTTTCTCATTATTTTGTTTACATTTTTGAAGGTTTCCCAATGAGTGGATCATGATGACCGTATGGTAGGGACTTGCCATAGTATGGCTGCTTCCCGATCTACTCGTGTTACAAGATCAACAGTGGGGTTAAACGGCTTGGATGAATCTTTTTGTGGTAGAACATTAAGGAACCGTAGCATTGCTCACCCAGAAGAGATCTCTTCTCATTCTCAAGTACGATCAAGATCACCAAAGAAGAGACCAGAGCCTGTGCCAGTTCAGAAAGGAAATAATAACGGAAGAACTTCTGATGTAAAGCAGCAGAGTGCTCGAGAAGCATGGGTCAGCCCTAGGAAAAGAAGACTTTCCTCTTCAGAGAAGGATGACCTAGAAAGGCAGGCTCTAGAGAGCTGTGAAAGAAGGCAGACAGAGCCGGCACCCCCAGTCCTGAAGAACAGTAAACGCTGCCTTAGAGCTGAAGCCACAAACAGTTCAGAAGAAGATTCACCTATAAAACCAGACAAGGAGTCAGTAGAACAGAGGAGGACAGTAGTGGACCATGATGCAGAGTTTCAAGGGACTAAACGAGCTTGTCGATGTCTTATATTGGATGATTGTGAGAAAAGGGAAATTAAAAAGGTGAATGTCAGTGAGGAAGGGCCACTTAATGCTGCCGTAGTAGAAGAAATCACAGGCTATTTGACTGTCAATGGTGTTGATGACAGTGACTCAGCTGTTATAAACTGTGATGACTGTCAGCCTGATGGGAACACTAAACAAAATAGCACTGGTTCTTATGTGTTGCAGGAAAAATCAGTAGCTGGAAATGGGGATTCAGAAACCCAGACTCCAATGTTCTTTGGTAGTAGAAAGGAGGACAGTTGTATAGACCGTCTCGTGCCTTGCACAAAGTCAGAAGTGCAGGTCAAGTTGGAGGACCACAAACTAGTAACTGCCTGTCTCCCTGTGGAACGTTGTAATCAGCTGACTACCGAGCCAGCATCGGGCCCTGAAATTCAGTCATCCTTAAGAGATTCTGAGGAGGAAGTAGATGTGGTGGGAGATAGCAGTGTCTCAAAAGAGCAGTGTGATGAGAACAGCAGTGACCCTCTGGACACAGACACTGAAAACATGCCAGTCTCTGCAGAGCCAGAGCTGTCCTCTGTGCTAGACTGTGCTTCGGCTCAAATGACATCTTTATCTGAACCTCAAGAACACCGATATACCCTGAGAACTTCACCTCGAAGGGCTGCTCCGACCAGAGGTAGTCCCACTAAAAACACTTCTCCTTGCCGAGAAAACGGACAGTTTGAGGAGAATAATCTCAGTCCCAGTGAAACAAATACAACTGTTAGTGGTAATGTAAGTGAGTCTCCCACAAATCCTGTTGAGATTTCTCAGAATGAGAAGGTTCTCTGTTGTGACTCTGAAAACTACGGAAGTGAAGGACTGAGTAAGTCACCCTCAGAGGCCAGAATGAATGTTGGACATTTGCCATCTGCCAAAGAGAGTGCCAGTCAGCACACTGCAGAAGAGGAAGAAGATGACCCTGATGTTTATTACTTTGAATCAGATCATGTGGCACTGAAACACAACAAAGAGTATGTGTAACTATGGTAACCATGAGTTCTGCTTTGTTTATCACTTCCCAGGTTTCAGTGTTTATTCAGAAATGTCTGTTCTTCATGCTTTTGTTGCAGATGAAGTTAACACTTTAGCAATAAGTTTAGATTTAACATACATTTTTTAACTCAAAAACTCAGATGTGACATTGAATTTTAGTACTCGTCTCTGTAATAGTTGAAATTTTCTAGTCAGAGTCCCACATGTCTAAATAGGAAAAGGCCAGTGAAACCCTGGGCGGTGTCCCGGGAAGATGAGTGGAGACGTGAGGGGAGTGCTGTTTTTGCCGCTGAGTTAGCACAGTCCACTTTGGCTCACACTTGTAGAGCTTTGTAGCGTCTGCCTTAAATGTGGCTGATGTAAATCCTGAGTGTGCAGCTGTCATCTGGGCACGGGAGCTCTGGCAAACGAGATCGGATTTGCATTTAGGATTTGCATTTAAAGGCCCGTTAGTTCTGACGTAAGAATGTGCTTGAGCCGTCATTCCTGCAGTTTAGAGAGGTAGACAGTGCTGGCAGCACTGTGATGGGGACTTTTGAAACACCCTAGCTGAGAGTGACTATAATTTTGCAAGCCTTTATTGCAAAGGTGCTTTTGCAAATAATTCTGTATCCAAAATTTTCATAATTTTGCTCACTTAAAGTATTCTGGAAAATAATATAAATGACTCAGCTAACCATCTCAGTAACCCTGGAAGAACTATGCAAGTACTCACCAAAAGTACTTTAATGGGTAACAACGACCAATGTGTAGATTAACTCCTCTCATAGGTTGGCTTTTGAGCTGTTGCCACAAAGTCCGATTATATTGGTTGTATAAAAATAATTGGATTTGAAAAAAATTTCTACTGCTTTTGTTGTGACAGATGCCTGATCAAGTATCATGTTGGGGCTGTGGGACAGATCTTTTTTGCCATGCTTAGTAGGACGTTTGTTCAGGACGTGTATCTGATAATATCATGGACATATCATAGGTCTCTTCTGGAAAAAAAGTTTTTTTCCTGTGCTCTTTTTGGTTTTGTTTGTTTTTGTTTTTCGAGACAGGGTTTCACTGTGTAGCCCTGGCTGTCCTGGAACTTGCTCTGTAGACCAGGCTGGCTTCAGACTCAGAGAGATCCGCTTGCCTCTGCCTCCCAGGTGCTGGGATTAAAGGCGTGCGACACTGCCGCCAAGCTTCCTCTGTTCTTCTAAAATTGTATTTTAAAACCTGATTTAAGAAAGAATTTTCCTGAACGTTTGATAAATTATTGTAGAAGGTTCTGAGTCTAATAATACTACAGATAGGTTTGAGGCAGAAAAACATAATACTTTCATAAGTGAAAAAAATCAGTCAGAAATAAGATAATTGGTATGTGGTGGCACACCTACACAGTCCCAGCATGAGAGGCCAAGGCAGGATGGTAGCTTGGGTGCTGTAAGGGACCCTGTCTCAAAAAACAAACCAAACCAAAACAGATCAACAAATGTTTTCCATTCATACATAATTTTAAAAGGGGGGACTCTGTTTGCAAGTGCAAAGAAATATGTTTTAGAGAAACACACCTCAAGAATTGTGATGTCTTGCTTCACTTTCTTATTTTTGAAATGGAGGCTTTCTATGTCACGTAGGTTAGTGTTGAGTTGTGACTCAAGTGATTGTGCTGGTTTAGCCTCCTCAGAATGTGGGACTTGGAGCTTATGTCGCCATGGCCAGCTCCAGCTTAAAAGGAATGTGAATTTCTCTAGAACTTGTTTCTTCTGAACTGAGAGCCTGGCAACTCTAAGACACACGCTCTGCCACTGAGCCACATTTTCTCTTCCGGGAAGTGATATTTCAGTAGTTCTTTCCCCTTGATTTTTGTTGTCTTTGTTACAGGATGTACTTAATGATTCTGGAAAATAGTAATTCAGTCTTGTTATTTTTAAAAATGAGATCAAATGGTGATTAAGGACAGTACTCCCATAAAGTAATTATCCAGAGGTGATATTCCAGGTCCATCAGCATGGGGCGTGGAGTCCTTTGGAGTTGGCTGCTGTTTACTGTGAGGACAGTGCTTAATGCTTATGCATCATCCAGTGACTGGGTGAAAGAAGCCCCTTACTTTGTTCCGGATATCTTTTGCTTCATCCCAGGTCTTTGAAGATGACACTGTTTTAGGTTTTTCCTTTCTTTGGTTTCTGCTTGCATTGCTAGGGTTAGAACCTTCAAGGGCTTGCACACTGGGCAAGTGTTCACCACTGCTCTTCTAAGATGGAAGAGATGATCATAATGAGCATCTTGGTTTGAAGTAATTCCAAGAAAATGGTATTTGATCATGTTGCATATAATAAAGTCCCTTTTTTCCCTCCATGTTTCTATTCCCGTGTTTTCATCCAGATGTCAGAGATGATTGGCTTTTAAAAAACAAAACTAAAAAACAAACCAAGTGATTGTCTAAAAACAGCATGGTTACGGTTGTCTAGTGCTTTCAGGTGTTGGGAATTTAAAATATGCAAGTGGTATTGGTGGATCTTTATCCTCTTGTACACAGTACCCTTTATGCTAGAAAAGATCTCTAGCTCGTTGCCTGTGAAACTGGGAATTGAGCCTTGCCTACCGTATTCATTAGTACTCTGCCAGAAGGGATCATGTCATACTTCCTGATGCCAGTTAAAGCAGGTTAATAAAGCTGTGCTCCATGGTGCACCCATGCATATCTACAGACCCCATCTTAAACAAAAAGTGTGTTAATAGAAAATTCCATGGTTACCACGGTGTTCTCTTTAGAGTTAGGGGGCTCCAATTCTGTCTGTTACAGTGAAAACTTCCCTCTAAGCTAACAGTAATGATGTAATTGGCAGTGTTCGCCTTCCTTTGAATTTTTCTGTTTGAAGACTATCACTTACAAGGTTCTCATCATTCGTAAATGTTTGAGAAGATAGCTTACAGTCTTAGCTTGAGACCTGTCCTGACAAATTAGACAACAGCACAGGGACATGAGTCTGAGTGTTTGGGGTACTTAGTTGTGGCTCACATTGTACTTTTGCAGATTTTCCCCTAGATAGAGAACTCCTCTTGCTAACTGAGTAAGAGCTAGAAAGTGTGTTCTTCTGGTAAGGTTCTTGCTCATGGTTATTGTGGCGGATGCTCTCAGAGGTTTGGCAAAAAGGGCCCAAAGCAACACTTTCCCTGAAAGGTTACTGACTCTCTTAAAGGGAGATAAAACCTAATGATCTCTTAGTGGCCTGGCTGACTAAGACCACCTGGAGGTTCTGGCTTTCAGAATCAGATAAGGATTTGAAGGCCTTGGGATTTATATTTAGTATTTCTTTTCCAATTCAGAAGGTAGTCACTAGAAATGAAACTTTGTGATGCATGTCAAAGACAGTTATTAAGTAGGTGTATTACACAGACAGACTCTCCCACCAGGGTCAGAGGGTTAACTCAGTGGTAGCATACTTAGCAAGTGTATATGAGGCCCTGGGTTTTGTTCCTAGCTCTGTACTGCAAACACAAAAAAGCATCCTGAGTTAATGGTAGAAATGGAGTCATACTTCAGCCTTTTTTAAAAAATGGCTGTTTTGTTTGTTTTGTTTCTTGACTTTTTTGAGACAGGGTCTCTTGTAGCTCAGGCTTGCTTCAAGCTTGTGATGTTGCTGAAGGTAACCTTGAACTTGTGACCCTCCTCCCTTTTCCTCTGTTGCTGGGATTACAAGAGTGCCATGCCTAGTTACCTCATGGAGTGAAGATTTACTCTGTGGATTTAGGGGAGTTTTTAGATTGAGAATCTTACAGAGCAGATTTTGGTATTTGATTTTTTTTTAAAAATCTGACTAATTATAATGACGTGATTTTTTTGTCTGTCAGAATCAGCATTTTAGGTAAGTAAACCCCCGTTTAACTTGTTAGCTGCTTTCATATTCTTTAATAGTGTGTTTGTGAAGAACAAGTGGCTTCAGAGAGAGGATTTGGTTACTTTGAAGTTTAGAATGCAGTGGTCTATGAAAGACAAGCTACTAGGGAAGAGGGTGCTTGGTGCTCCTTGACAGCTCCTAGAAAGAGCTGTAGAGTACCAGGCATTGGGTGTGTGGGTGGATTAATGGGAGGAGTAAAAGCTGCCTGGAGTATATAGAACGTTTGTTGCTTTTGGGGAATACATCATGACTTGTTGCCGATTTGAAAAAGATTTTATTGTATGTATGGTTGTTTTTCCTGCATGTGTATTTGTGCACCACATGGGTGTGCCTGGTACCTGTGGAGGCCAAGAGAGGAAGCTTAGTCCCTTTGTACTGGAGTTCCAGGTGGTTGTGAGCTACCAGGTGGGTGCTGGGAACCCTGCACCCTGGAGTACAGAGTACCCTGGAAGAAGCAACTGATGTTCCTAACTCCTGAGCCATCTCCAGCCTTACTACCAAAAACTTTTAAGTAATAAGGTGATTTTAAATGATCCTCTGCTCTAACCTTAAGGATGCTGACACATTGATATAGTCTTAACATTGTTGGTTTTAGGGTTATCACCGGCAGAGGTGGTGGAATGAGCCTGGTGACCTCACTGTCATAATAGGTCTACCTTTCCTGACCTTTACAGTCCAGGAGTCTCACTTCTTCCTGTGATCTTTTGGCAGCTCTGTGGCTTAGTATTTCATTTTTGTTGACTTTCCCTTCTAATTGACTGCTTTTAGCCGTCTTTGATCTTAGAGATCAGAAAGATCAAACTTACCAAGATTATCTTGTTTGGTTCACCGAGGAGTTTCTTTTTGAATGAATACATAGCACATGAACGTTTTGTTATTATATGTCCTTATTTGCTTTTTTCTCAATAGAGAAGTTAAAGTTCCTTTTCTATACATGGTAAAAAAATTTTTTTCATTTACTGATAGAATATTCCTGAAATTATATTACTTATCTGCTATTTTTTAGGCTAACCTTTAGCTGCAGAAGCTATATTTCAAAATTTTTATAATAGTATGTGGAAAAAAATGAACTTTTCTGCACTAATCATATTCAGTAGTTTGGGATGCCACATGTATTTTAAAAGCAGTGGGAAGGAGTCACACCATACTACAGGGCCCACATGGGAGGTTTATCGAGGGGAGGGGAGAGAAGGGGCAGAGACTGGTCTCTGGGAAAGGAAGAGAAAGAGAAAGATATGGGAAGTGGGCAAGGCCTGCCTTTTATAAGGAAATGTAGCAAGTGTGCACAGGGGGTGCACTTAGTGGCTGCAGCTGAGGTATATCCTGTTAGGACCCAAAGGGCAGGCTAGTACTGATGCCTAAATGCTAATACCACATGCGTAAGAAATTTAACTTTTACTTTACCCATATGTGTAGGTAACTTTTACTCGCACTGACCAATTCTCTGACTTATGTGCAGTTCATTGACATTTTCTGACAGTAATTGGCATTACTTAGATAATTGTAAATTAAAGTCTTAATTTCTAGTGGGGCAGTGTGGCTCATGCCTTTAATCCCAGCTTTTTGGAGGCAGAGGTAGATGGATCTTAGTGAGTTCAAGGCCAGCCAGGGCTTCAAAGCGAGTTCCATGACAGCCAGGACTGTTACACAGAGAAACCCTGACTCAAAAAACAAAACAAAACAAAACAAACAAACAAAAACCTTAATTTCTCAAGACTTCCTCACTTTGTCCGCAACTACAAAGAGGTCCTTAAGTTATCTGTAATTTCTCATGTGATAAACTATAACTTCGAATTGCCCCCTCTCACAGTGTTAGAGAAGTTCACAGACCCAAGGGAAAAATTTTATTTGATTAACTACAGAAAATACTTGAAAGGATCCAAATGAGTGGCCATATAAAGAGATACATGTGGCAGGGTTGAGGAAAGGCTAAAGCACTGATGTTTGGATGTAACACCATTACAGTTGTAGATTGTTTCTTCAAGCCCTGCCTTTAAAGAACTCTTTGCTCTGGATAGTTGGGTTGTGTGTGATTCTAGCTCTGTGAACACTTGGTTGTTTTGTGTTTAGCTCCATGGTAGTTCTTTACCTGCTCTGTAGAGTCTTATATTAGGTTTGTGTAGCTTTTTGTGTTCAGCTAGAGCTCCATGTAGATTTGGGGCCTTTTCTATTATTTCTTCCTCTTTGGTGTTTTGTCCTACGTATTGTAAACCCTCAGCTTCCCGAGCTGCTTTCTGAGTCTGTTTAGAAGGACGCCTCCTTGTCCCATATACTACAGTTCGTGTGGTAGGAGAAAGGTAACCATGGCACTGTCCTCGTTGCTTTGTCCTCTGTGTGCATGTCTGTGACCTAGGATGTGAAGAAAAGTTACTTCTTTATTTTCTCCATCAGGACAGTCACTCAGTGTCATTCTGCCATAATTATGAGTAGATGCATCTGGCTTTGTGAACATCTTTTTCTGTGAGTTTGCATTTGTTTATATTCACAGGTGGTTATAAGATTGTAGATGTGGGTGCTGGCAACAGAATCCATGTCCTCTGTAAGAGCAGTGAATGCTCATAACTGCTAAGCTATCCTGTGGAGACCCACAGAGGTTTCCTAGTGAGATCTGAGCTTGCTTTACCCAGCAGGGCTGCATAGGGGAATGATTGCACCTCAAGCATGGTTAGTTACCAGGTATTTGGAAGGGTCTGCACTTGGCTGTGCAGTGTGCTTTGATCTAGCAAGGAGGAAGTCTTTTGTCTTGCCCCTTGGCATTGTTATAAAACACCCTTTTGAAGAGACAGAAAGGACCTCCTGAAGCTATCCTGTGCTTCTGTCTGTCTCCTCTCTGCTATCTTTCTATCTGAAAGTTTCTTTTTTTTTTAAATTTATTTAATTTTATTTTTTGTGCGTTGGAGTGAAGGTGTCAGATCCCCTGGAGCTCGAGTTACAGACAGTTGTGAGCCACCATGTGGGTGTTGGGAATTGAACCTGGGTCCTCTGAAAGAGCAGTCAGTGCTCTAAACCATTAAGCCATCTCTCCAGCCCCTCTAAAAAGTTTCTTATTCCTCTCTCCTCCTCATAGGAACCCTTTAAAAGGTGGGAGCTGGCCTCCCACACTCTCTCTCCAGCCCTTCATTTGACTTAATTTTATTTTAGATATTTATTTTATATATGAAGGTTTCACCTGGTGTTTGTGCGTCAGAAGGTGTCAGATCCCCTGGAATGGATGTTTATGAGCCATGTTGTGGGTTCTCTGTAAGAGCATCAAGTGCTCTTAGCCATTGAGCTAGTTCTCCAGCCTCATGTTATATTATGATCTTTTCCTTTATTTCATTCTTTTTCTTTTTCCTTTCCTCACAGAAATCTACCTGCCTCTGCATGGAATAAAGGCATGTGCTACCATGCCCAGCTTGACTTAATTTTAATGTATGCTGGGAATATTTCTTTCATGACACTTCTCCCGCCTGCTGGTTGACTATTTGGAAATAGTAATTGTCACTATTTCAGATACTGAGGGTTGAACTCAGGGCTCTACTGTTGAACTTTACCTCCAGCCCTGGAAATTGTTTTTTTTTTTTTTTTTTTTTTAAATTGACATCTATGACAGTGAGGATTGGCTTTTGTTTGTAGCCTAAAAATTTTTATAAGTAGATTTTAAATAACAAAGCTGAATTGAATAATAGGAATTTTAATTAAAGAATGGTGCTATTATTCGAAATACGTTATGTTGGTTAGAGATGGCTGCTATTAGAGCAGAAGTTAGAATTAGATCATGGTTGAGATAAAGTTCATGAAGATAAGCCAGAGAAAGTGCATGAAAGACCAACTAGGTTGTGTACTAGGTTGAAGAGGTAATTCTGAGAGATTAAATACATCTGGAGTTTCTGTGCTTTTTCTTAGTCCTTGGGACTTTGGCTGCACCAGGTCTGCTGTGTACTGTGTTTAGAAAGGCTTTGGAATGTGTTGCTTTGTTTCAGGACCAGTTTACCCCAGTTTCTAACAAGTGACCTTTAATTACTTATTTGACTTGTTACGTGTCTGGGTACTTTGCCCACATGTATATCCTTGCGTCATGTGTGTCCAGTGCCATTGCAGAATTAGTAAGAGGGTACCAGATCCCCCAGAAACCGGAGTTCTGGACAGTGATGAGCCAGCATATGGGTGCTGGGAACCAAACAGGTCCTTAACCACAGACTCATTTCTCCAGCTTTCTTTTAAAATAAAATCAACCGGAGCAGGATGTAGTGGCACATGCCTTTAATCCCAGCACTTGGGAGGTAGAGACAAGCAGATCTCTTAATTTGAAGCCAGCCTACATAGGTCCAGGATAGCCAGAGCTACATAGTGAGACCTTGTGTTAGAAAATAAAATTAAAAAAAAAAAAATTAACATTTGTTTTGCAGAAATTTGTTTTAATACTATACTTTTCTGCTGTTTAGGTTGGAATTTTTTGATTCATCTTTTATTTTGCTACTTTTTACATTTCCTACATTATTGTTCCTCTTTATTTTTGTAGTGTACTATCAGATTCTTAAAATAATTCTTAGAAGGAAAGTTTTATGATCATAGTTTATTGGTAATGAGGGCATGAAGTGAGAGTCAAACTGATTATAGTCAAGAGGAAGTGTCTTTCTAGTGTGAGAAATCCACAGAATCTATTTAATGAGCAAAGGAATTGATTTGGGGGTTAACTCACAAACATGAGAGATTTATCATAGAGTTAGGGAAAGCTATGTCCCATGCTGATTTGCCTGGTCCAAGATCTCAACATCTAATACCAAGAGGAGGCAAAGAGAGAGCTGCATATGTGCATCCCAGGTCTTAAGAGTCCTGAGCTGCCACGCCCTATTTCAAGGTCATAGGCAGGTGTAACAGTTACCTGTTACTTTACTAGGGTCCATGCTCCAAGGTCATAGCAAGAACAGCTACATCTTTTTGATTAACATATGATTATATATTTTATAGATTTAGTGTTCCGAACATGCATACGTCATATGAGTCTGATTAGGATAATTGTTACATCCATCACCTGAAGTATGTCCTCTCTTTGTGTTGGGGACATTATGTCTCTTATTTTGAAGTACAGGATGTTCTTGGTCAAGTACAGTTAATTCTGTAGAGCACAAGTAGTTATCTCCCCTGTGTTCATTAATCATCCCCTTCCTCACATCCATGCCCCCAGCCTCCTGAAGTAGCTGAGTAAAATGCTAGAACAGTCAGAGATATGTGAGGAGCCACGTTTAGCGGGCAGAGCATGCATTTCATAAGTAGTGGGTTTTTTTAAGGTTGCAACTAAATAATGTTTGTAGTTTTGAAATGCTATCTCATTTAAGTGTACACTCAAATCTTGAATTTCTTTTTTAAGTTCCTTACAAAGATGGTGTGATTGTACTAGACATGGTGAGCATGCTCTTTTCTCTCCTGGCACAAGGCCAAGCAGCCGATGTAAGTGCTGATACATCACTCTGTAATTGTAGCTGGTGTATTGTACCCATGACTCTGAATGTACTTTTCCCTTTGTGTTGCACCTTGCTTTTCACCCCTCTGGTCTCCGTCCCTGGCTGTCTTCTTATGTCCTTCTCTGGGGTTCTCCTTAACTGCTGTGGCTTAGAAATCTGCCCCTGTGTAGTAGTGGATCTCAGTGGGTAGCCTGAGCTCAGACTATTCTCAAGCTTTTACCTTTCAGTAGACCTTCCCTTTTCCCTGCCGGTCAGAGAATGAGTTTATTAATGCTTCCCAAACCACTTTGAGCATCTTTCAGTTAACTTGGCAGTGTCTAGAAAAAAAGGCAGCCTCCTGGAAGGAGTCCCCAGCCATTGGTTGAGCTCTGCTCTTCCTTCCTCGAGCCCCATTGGCGACGGTGCCTTACTTTCCGTGGTGCTGTCATGGAGTCCCCAGTTAACCTTATCCTGAAGTAAATGCTGCAGATAGAATGTCTACTCATTTAAGATGCTCTTACTGTCTGCCTCTCACTCTACATGCTAGCCAGATGAAACGAGCTTCTGAGTTTTAACACTTTATTTAATGGGAGGGGCAGCAGCCTGTAGAGGTCAGAGGACAACTTAGAGGTGTTGGTTCTTCTCCCATGGTTTGGTGCTGTTTACATGATCAAAACTTCAGCCCAATTTTCCCAAATCTTTGACTGAGTATATATACCCTGGCCCCTCATTCAACCAAGTGTGTTTAACCTGTGGCCCATGGGCCTCGTATGCTCAAGGATACCTGTGAGTACAGCCCAACTAGAAAGTATAAACTAACAGCATTCTCAGTGTTTCTTTCCGTGATTTTTGTAACTTCCTCATTTCTCCAGTTCTCAGCCTGGCAACACATTTGGGGGTTGAATGCCCCTTTCACATGGCTCACATGTCAGTTAACAGTTACAAAATAGCAACGAAAATAATTTTATGGTTGGGGGTCACCACAACATGAGGAAGGAACTGTATTAAAGGGCTACAACATTGAGAAGTTGAAAACTACTGCTGTAGATGTTGACTTTGTGTTACAACATGGAAAGGATGAGCCATGCCTGAAGGCCTCACAAACCTAACTTCTTGCTCTGGTCTGTTCTTATGCCAGTTTCCCCGGTTATCATCCTCTGTCAACAAATGGGGACCCCTCTTAGTTTAGGTATCATATTCTCTGAGAAGGCTTTCTCTTCCCAAACAGATCAGGCACTTTCTGTATGCTCTATTCTAGGGAATGATAACTGCTGTAATTGTATATAATAGATAACAAGCTTTTTCAAAACCATGACCTGTATAGGAGAATTTACAAGCCTTTACTCTGGTTTGAAAACCTCAGAAAAATGAGCGTACTTCTGGTAATAAAGTCATTTATTTTTTCAGTGCTAAAAATTGACCCTAGGGTTTTGTTTTTTTTTTTTGCGTGCTAGGTAAAGTTCTACCATTGAGCTACATTTTCACTACAGAACTTATTTGAAAACAATCTGGATTTTAAGTTTTAAAAAGAAGGTGAATAAGCTGCACATTCACTCACACAGTTTATTAAACTTACATATGGGGAAAGGTATTGGTGGAGTTGTGTATTTAGGGATGGGTAAGTCTGTATAATTACCGGTGCCAAAACTAATATTTTATAATGGGGATATAAAAGATGAGAATAAAAAACAATTCGGAGTTAGTGCATTGTGAGATAAAATTTTGACTATCAATGATTTATATGATTTTTAAATATGTTTTTACAGTCTTAAGTTTTGTCTGTTGGCTTCAGAAAGTACACAGAATGGTAAGACTTTGGTTGTGGTTGTCTGAAGGACTTGAAAGAAGACAAATGGTTTGTCTTTGTACGGGTGTCTTGGGGCTGAGAAGATGATCAGTGGGCAGTGTCCTGTCAAACAGGACAGCAGTCATGTGCAGTGGCAGCTTTCTGGACCCCCAGCTCTGAAGGGTAGGCACAGGTGGGTCTCTAGAGTTTGCTACCATACAATATAGCCAGTCAGTGATCTGTGTTCAGTGGGAGACATTGTCTCAGAAGAGATAGACAGAAGAGGACAGTTGATGTTGACCTCCGGCCTCCATTTTCCTACAAGTCTGCACCCCACCCCTCTACACACGTAACTTGTTTCTGTTATGTGAAACTTGCTGGCAACTGCAACACCAGAATAGGAGATCCATTACAGAGAGTTGGGGAGAGAGTGAGTGAGCTAAATTTCAGAAATGGGGGAAATACAATGCTTAATCTGACTCGAGTATAAAGTATTATCCACAGTATAGTTAGTGGGATTTGGCTTCCAGTTGTGTTTTTTTTTTTTTTTTTTTAAGCTGAGGATTGAACCCAGGGCCTTGCGCTTGCTAGGCAAGTGCTCTACCACTGAGCTAAATCCCCAGCCCGAGAAGCCAGTTTTTTTGGTGAGTTTTTGGAAAAGCACTATGAACTGATTTAACGGCCTTTTTAAGTTCTGTTCCCACAAGAATCCCAGGTTTGGGGTAGGAGTAGCTTTATAAATATGATTAAAAATACAGATTCAGAGTTTTAAAAACGTTTTTAATGAAGCTCCAGGTAAGGTGCTGTACATCTATGATCCTAGCACTTGCTAGGGGAAGGCAGGATGGCTGCGAATGCTATGCCAGCCTGGGCAAAATAGCAAGACCCTATTTTGAAAAAAAAAATATTCTCCACCCCTGTACCCACTCCCTCCTCCTTCTCTCAGTAAGCAATGTCTTCAAACCTTAAAAACAACAAGGAAAATGAAATTCAGGTGATTGGAGCTTGCTTTATTATATTTGTTAGTTGCAGGAACCAGAAACCCACTCAACTATCTGCAGGAAAAAAGGAGTTTAAAGATCTGGGGACGGACAGTGCTGGCTGAGTGCAGACTGCTATTGCTGAAGACCAGGTTCAGTTCCCAGCACCACACTGGGGACGGACAGTGCTGGCTGAGTGCAGACTGCTATTGCTGAAGACCAGGTTCAGTTCCCAGCACCACACTGGGGATGGACAGTGCTGGCTGAGTGCAGACTGCTATTGCTGAAGACCAGGTTCAGTTCCCAGCACCACACTGGGGACGGACAGTGCTGGCTGAGTGCAGACTGCTATTGCTGAAGACCAGGTTCAGTTCCCAGCACCACACTGGGGGTGCGCAACTGCAATTCCAGTTCGCAGGTGTTGTATTGCCTGACCACATCAGTCACTCACCCTGAGTATGCACACGTGTGCACACGTAAGCACACTAATATTTGTACTAAAAATAAATTAAGGCTGGACAGTGGTAGTGCACACCTTTAACCCCAGCACTCGGGAGGCAGAGCTAGGTGGATCTCTGGAACTCTGTGAGAGCGAGATCCAGGACAGCACCAAAGCTACACAGAGAAACCCTGTCTTGAAAAAACAACAAAGAAAGAAAGAAAAAAATTAAATTTAAAAAAAAAAAAAAAAGAACTTACAGGACTGGAGCAGTAAAGAGCGTTTGGCTTTTGCAGAGGAGCCAGATTTGGTTCCCATTACCCACCTCCGGGTAGTTCATAATCACCTATAGTTCCAGTTCCAGGGGATTCTTAACTCCATCTTCTGTTTTTGTTTGTTTGCTTGTTTGTTTTGGGAATCTGGCATGCATGTAGAATGCATACATAAATTTTTCTTAGAATCAACATGTTTTAAAGAGGTTGATTTGTTTTAATTCTTTGATTTGTGTGTGATAATTGGACACTTTACTGAGGGTGTAGTATAATATTTCACCGTAGGCTTACAGCATACGTGAGTCAGATCAGAAGGGTGAATGGAGGAGCAGCAGTCTTCCAACTAACGAAGCTCAGGAAGTAGTGTCCAGCTGTGTGTCTCCTGTCAGCACTGAAGGCTGTGTGCCCCAGACCTCTCTTTCTCTGTGATTTCTCCTGGCACACAGTTCTTTATTCTTCCCCATTTCCTCAGTTGCAGATGATGCAGACCTGTGTTGTACTTGTTGGAGTGCCAATACTGTCCATAGGACCGTTAACCCTAGATGTGTTGTTCACAGTCTCTAAGGAGGATGTTGTAATCACTGAAGATGGAGTAGACTGAATCTCCTGGGTCAGGTGTCCTGTTATTGGGGGGAGAGGTGGAGAAACAACTAAGTATAGTGTGCTAAACTTGCCCTTGGGGTATGGGGAGATGGCTCAGAAGATAAAACACTTTCTGTGCAAGCAGGAGTACCAGAATGTGGATTCCATGAGCCTGCAGGCTAGTGTTGTACACTGCCTGTGATCCCAATGCTTAGAGCCAGAAAAGGGAAGCAAGCTGGCAGCTAAGCTGAATCTGCTCCTACCTCTACATATAAGGTGGGAAGGATGGCATCCTATGTCTCAACCTCTGCCCTTTCATGTACATGCATGATTGCACAACATGCACACCCACACAAGACACACTTCAGGCACACTACATATGTAAATAAAATGCCCTTAAAGGCCGAATTCTTTCTTTAAATACCCCAAAGAAGACAGTATGTTCAAAGAAGAACTTAGATACAGATGTTCACACAGCATGATTTGCAATAGCTAGAAGTTAGAAACAACCAGATACCCAGCAAGCTATGACTGTTACTACAGTGGACTATTACTGGGCCATAAAAAGGGAGGAGCGGCTGAAGAAATGGCTCACAGTTGAAGGCATTGCTGCTCTCGCAGACCCAGATTTGACACCCAGCACTCAAAAGGTGCCTCCCAGCAGTCTGCCTCTCTAGCTCAGGCAGCAGTCTTGCACATGTGCACAGACAGACATGCAGGCAGAACATTCATCCATACAGACAACAGCAGCTTTACAAAACAGTGTGGTACTATGAATCTTGATAATGGTTGCAGTGGAAAGAAGCTAGACACAGTAGGTCATATATGACTATGTTCAGCTAGAACAGGTGAATTTATAGAGGTTGAAAGATTGTTTTCAGGGGCTGGGGAGTAAGGCATTGAGAATGGATTGTTAGTGGAAGATGTTTGGGGTTAGTGTGAAGTCAGTAGAATTGTGTACTTCATCACTTGTTAAAAGGTGACGCACGCCTTTAATCCCAGCACTCGGGAGGCAGAGGCAGGTGGATCTCTGTGAGTTCGAGGCCAGCCTGGTCTCCAAAGCGAGTTCCAGGAAAGGCGCAAAGCTACACAGAAAAATCCTGTCTCAAAAAACCAAAAAAAAAAAAAAAAGACTCAGTTATACATACAAAAATGCCCCCAATACTATAGGAGATAATTATCATATCATAAATGTTTGAGATAATCTCCTGGGAGACAAAAAGAAAGAAGTATGCTTTTTTTTTTTAATTTGTGGCACTGTATAGGAGAGTGATTTACAGATTTACAATAAGGCGTACATGTTGGGAGCATGCCTCTGCTTTGTGAAGGGCCATGCTTAGAGCAAAAATATTAGAACTTTTTATGATTTTACTATTTATTTTTATTTTATGTGCATTGGTGTTTTGCTTGCATGTATATCTGTGTAAGGGTGCCGGATACCCTGGAGTTACAGACGATTATAACCTGCCTTATGTGTGTTCTGGATATTGAACCCAGGTCCTCTGGAAGAGCAGCCTGTGCTCTCAACCGCTGAGCCTTCTCTAGCCCTAGAAACTATTGTTTTTAACAAGGAAAAGCCAATCATTATTTTTTCGTTCTTAGTAGGGGAAATTTTTAGAGGTAATAGCAGATTTTATTGGAATAGGTTACAGAAGCCTACCAACATGAGAGTTTAGCTGGCGTCCAGCAGGCTTGAAAGCATCTTGGGTTGCTTTAGTCAAATTGTGTTATCTTAAATTCGTTTTTTGTTCTCTTAAGTGGAACATCACAGTGGTCTTGGAAATTACAGACTTGTGAGTATTCTTTATATTGTAAAGGTATTGTAATTTTAATGATAATGATAAAAAAACAAACTCCATGACTCTGCAAGGGAGAGAAGGGGACTGTGTCTAACCAATTAATGCGAATTTCCACCCTGGAAGAGAGCCCTGTCTTTGAGTAATACCCCCAGAATTCTTTTTTTCTCCCTGAGACAGGGTTTCTCTGTGTAGTCCTGGCTGTCCTACAACTCTCTGTAGACCAGGCTGGCCTCGAACTCACAGAGATCCTCCTGCCTCTGGTTTTTAACTCCCCTTCCCCCCAAGAATTCTTAAGAGCTATATTAGTAGCTTAAAGGGGACTTTAAAGCGTAGTTTTCAAAAGTTTACAGAATAAGAAGTGCAGATGTCTTGCACCTCTTTTGAGCATCTTATGTTAGAATGGGGCATTTGTTACAGTCATGAACTGATGATACATTATTATTCATGTGTATTCTTTACTGTAAGTTCCTTAATTTTTAGGCCCAGTCTTTAATTTTACAGATATTTGGGAGTACTCAAGAACAGTGTTGGTAATTTCTTAAAAAAACAAACAAACAAATAAATAAAACCCACAGTTTTATTTAGCAGAAATCCTTATTCCTCTGTACTTTGAATAAAAATCTATTTTGTAAAAATTAATTTAGCATTTAATATTCCCCTGTATTTTGTAAAAACATTAAAATATTTTTCTCACTAGATTAAAATGTGACAGCTTTATTTCATGATGTTGGAATCATGGCAATTTTACTTCCATGTTTCACATTTCTGCTTGAGTTTGTATTTTATGATTAGCAGAAATCTGTGCCCTTCATTTGAGATGCTGGACATTGAACCAAGAGTCTTGTGCAAGTAATGTTCTGCCTCGGGCCGCCCCATTTCAGTGCTTATCCTTAGAACGGCGGCCTCCATCCAACTGCTGTGCTGTGCTTGTTTTGTTGCATTTGCCTAACAGTTTTCTCTTAAAGTGCCTTGTATGTGTTTTGGCAAATTAATTCCAGGAACAAATGGATAAATTGAGGTATGATTAAGTCTTACTTGATAACCATATATGGCAAACAACCTCCTTCCCTCCACAGAGTCTTGCTTTGTTACCAGGTTGGCTTTGAATTTGTTGTGTATCCTGGGCTAGCCTCGGGCTTGTGAATCTTCTGCAGACTACTGGGTATTACTGCTACCACTGATAAATAGGTGGAAAAGCTTAGTGGAGAGGTGTACAAAGCATAATTTGCTGTTAGAATGACTTGGAGGACTGTCTAGAAAATGTGTCATATAGTTGATAGTTACACTTCAGAGCTCTGTTTCTTTTATACTTTGACTGATATGAGGGTCTTTTGAAATTTTTGAGATATTAAAATGGATTATAAAGTCTGCTGAAAAAGATCTTAGTTGTTCGTGTTTTCTTTCTTTATTGTTTAGTTTTGACCTTTTTGAGACAAGATCTCACTGTGTAGCCCTGCTGGCCTCCAAATCATCTTACCCTCTACCTTCCAAGTGCTAGGATGCCTCAAATCAGTTTGCTGATTTAGAAATTGTTTTAATACATTTATTCATTTGTGTATGTGTCTATATGTTTGTGCATGCATTTGGCTTTGGTGTAGGTGTGGAAGTCAGAGGTTAACCTGTGGAGGTAGGATGCTCCTCTTCCATTCTGTGGGCCCAGGGGATAGAACTCAATTCCTCAAGCTTGGAGGAAGGCAGCTTTACTGAGTCATTTACTCAACATCCCCCTTCAAAGGCAGTGGAGTACAGAGGGTAATGAGCTTCAGTTCTGCTGGTTCAACTCAAGAGACCAGCTGTTGACAAGCTTGTTCTATGTAAGCAAGTGAACACAACCTTCGTTTTCAAAGACTACTCAGCTCTGGTTGCAGTTTTGTGGGAGTGGAAACTCCACCTGTCTTTAGTGGGCATGATGCAGCTAAGTGTCTTAATGACTTACTGAAGGCAAAGTATGTTAACTGTAATTCAGAACTGATGAGAGGTCATCAGACCCTTTAATTTATCCAAGGGCACACTCTATAAGCAGTTGTTAAGTATTTTTGTCTTTTGGTATACGTTGTAGATTGGCTTTTTCTCTTATTTTTTGTGATCTTTTTCTTTGAGTAACTTATGCCTATGTTGATAATGGGTTGCTTTAGTTTAGACTAGTCATTACAGGTCTTTATTCCTCCTTCAAGTTTAGAGGATAGCTTTGCTGACTGTAGTCCTTTTGATTTGCACTTATTTCAGTGCTTGAGATACACCAGTCTGTGTTGTCTTGGCTCCTAGAGTCTGCTGAGAGGTCTGCTGTTCCTCTGACAGCATTGTCATCTGGGAGTGACTTGGCACTTCTCCCTTGCAGCACTTGTTCTGTGTCTTTTCTGGTTTCATCTGTTGGGTTGTAATGTTGCCTATGGTTAGATGTACATTTCTGTCCCTGTTTAGGAAGTTTTGAACTATAATTTTACTGAATAAGTCATATGTACCTTTAGTTTGTATTGACTCCCTCATCTGCAGCAGAGATTCATGATTGCTTGAGTGCCGTCTGTGGTTGGGATTGTAGTTTTCCAGTTGCTACCCTGGTGTGATAGATACTGCCCTAGCTCTGTCTTAGACTCTGCTGCTCTTCCCTTTGCCTTCAGACGCTTCCTGTGTGCCTTACTGAGCTTCACACCTACCAGGTCTTGTCCATGTTGGACTAACTGATTTTCTGAATTTCTTATCCAAGTCTTGAGCTGACTTCTTCATTCTTCTGTTTACTGAATCATTTTTCAGGTCGTTAATCTTTTATTACGTTAGTTTTGGGGGTTTTTTGAGAAAGGGTTTCTCTGTGTGGCCTTGGTGTCCTGGAACTCACTCTAGACGAGGCTGACCTCAAACTCACTGAGATCCACCTGCCTCTGCCTTCTGAGTTCTGGGATTAAAGGTGTGTGCCACCACCCGCCTGGCTATTACTTTAGATTTTGGAGTTGCTGTTTCAGTGTTCTTTAATTCAGTTATTGACTAGGTATGACGTAATGTAGAATAAACTAAAATGTAAACTTGATGGAGGTAAAAGTGGTGAAGTACAGAAGGAAGCAGAGAAAGGGAGAAAAAGAAGGGATAAAGAAAAATGGAAAGAATTTTAGGGAGGAAAAATACTGATTGAGATCCAATTAGAAAATGAAATGTTGATGAAAGAGAAGAATTCTAAAAAAAATCTTTAAAATTAAAGTCAGTACTAAAAGGTAATAGAATACCAAACCTGGATCTGATTGTGGTGACCACACCTGTAATCTCCACACTGGACTAGGAGCTTCAGGAGACTCTGGATCTCAGAACCAGCCTGGGGAACATACACATGGCAAGGGTTCATCCTGGCCTTCCAAGCAAAAAAAGAACTGCAGCTGCTGTGTATTGTTCTCTGATATCAGGGCTGGGCTGGGATTGGCTCTGGTGTCTTTCTCTGCTTGCTGCACCAGTCTGTGGTGTGTGCAGGCTGAGGGCTGGCCTGCCGAGGGCGTGCTGCCAGTGTCAGGCTTCATTAACTTGTGTTCTTTGTGTGGAGTTGTAGCTGTACACTGCTGTCCTGCTCCCCTGTGGTTTTCAGTGTGTGCACACGAGGACTGACACATCTGCTAGTTACTAACAGTGACTTTTTTTGTTTACCCTGCCCCCCTCCCCGCCCCCCACAACACGTTCAACTTTCCTTTTTCTGAAGTCTGTGGCCATCAGTGTATAGAGTGATAGAGTGCTTGCATGCTCAAAGCACTAAATAATACAGTCCCTACAACCTGGGGGCAAAGTACCTTGGCAGTTCATCACTTGCTTGAGGGGTTTTTTTTTTGTTGTTGTTTGTTTGTTTTTGTTTTCTTTTGCTTTGCTTTCGTATTTATGTTTTGCTGTGCTGGAGATTGAGCCCCAAGGCTTTGGGCATGCCAGGCAAGTGATGTCTCACCAGGTTGTCTCCAGTGTTTGTACATTCATTGTTTATATGCATTCACTGAACAAATGAGAGCACTTCCTTACATATCTTTAAATAATTCATCCCTTCAATTCTCCTTAAAAGCTGTTTTTCTCCCCTGTCGGGGGTCTAATCCAGCCTTGTGTGTTACTTACATTTTTGTGTCCCGCCTTTGTATCCTTTGCAGGGAGGGTGTGGCAGACTGCCTCATGGTGACCTATAGTAAATACTTCCTGCTTTGTAGATGACGTGATTCTGTTGTAGTCACTCTGCTGTTTAAACACATGTGTGGCTGTGCAAAGCTTTATTTATCAATTCAAGCAAGCCATGGTTGTATAGATTCCTTATGTAGACGAGATTTCTTTTTCTTTTTTTCTTTTTTTTTTTACTGGAGCTGAGGACCAAACCCAGGACCTTGTGCTTGCTAAGCAAGCGGTCTACCACTGAGCTAAATCCCCCAGCCCCTGTTTTGGTTTTTTTCTCTTGATTATCATTAGGCCTCAAACCCTGGACAAATGGCTAATGGAGACGTCTATTTAACATACCAAAGCAGACTTATCTGACGGTTTGTCCCAGCATCCCTTAGTCCCTACCTGTTACAGAGTATGGCCTACCCCATCCCCTACCCTAAATTTCGCCAGCCCAGTGGCAGGGCTGCCCTTCCCCCAGAGGCCCTTCGCTGTATCAGTCAGCCATTTTGGTTACTCATCCTTTTTTCCACCCTTTACTTTCCTGGCACTCCCCTCTCTCCTCCCCCAACTCTTCTCATGGCCTGACTGGGGTCTTGTTCACTGTGGACTCTCTCAGCTGTCCTTGCCCCTGGCTGCACCCTCCTTTTTGTCTACAATAAACCCCTCCTCCACAATACCTAGGGGCAGTCATGTCCTCTCCCCCCACTGCCCCCCCCCTTTTTTCCATTCATCTGGTGCTGAAACCTGGGATCAAACTGGGGACCTTCCACTGACAATTATTATTTTCAAGAATTAGACCAAGTTTCTTGGCAGAATGTGTGAAAGCTAGATTAAAAAAATTTTTTCCACATTATGTTAAAAAATGTTCATGTGAGCCCTTAAAGATTCTTTCCACTGCAGAAATGGAAACCTGGCCCCTAGAAAAACATGCTGATGCACTGAAAAGCAAGAGTTTCCACCCTCCTCCTCTCCTATCTTTCTCTCCAATGGTGACTGTACATGCAGTATTGCTGCCTAGAAAAAGTAAAGTAAGCTGCTGAGTTACTGGTTCCTTCAGTGTATTCTCTTTTAGACATCATGATTTTTACTTGTAGACTATTATGTTCAGAGAAGTCAGTAAGGCTTGCATGGGAAAGGTAGTGAGAATAACTTAGTTATAGGTACCATAGTCAGACACCATCCCCTAGCCTGAGAGCTAAGTGTCTACATGTGGTGTCATCAGTAAAGTGAGGCGGAGAATGCTTTGCTGCAGGTGAACTCACTGTCAGTGTCACCTAAAGATCAGCTGGAGAACTGGGTAGAGTTCTTAGAGAGTCAGTGAGTGCACAGCTGTCCTGTTGAAAAGCTGTGACTTTCCACATAGCATAGGAAGCACATGCCATTTCCACAAGTTACTCTCTCTCTCTCTCTCAGGAGGTTAAGGGAACGGCTAACGTGAAAAGTGTTTTATTGATTCTGTGGAATTTCGGATTTGTTTTTTGTTTGTTTTGTTTTGTTTTTGTTTTTCGAGACAGGGTTTCTCTGTAGCTTTGGAGCCTGTCCTGAACTAGCTCTGTAGACCAGGCTGGCCTTGAACTCACAGTTCCACCTGCCTCTGCCTCCCGAGTGCTGGGATTACAGGTGTGTGCCACCACTGCCCAGCTCAGATTTGTTTTTGTATTTGTATTTTCTTTAAATATTTGGATGAGTATCTGTGATGAATAGATACTGTTCTGCCATCTTCTTTTTGAGGCAAGAGTTTTCTTTGTAGTACGCATTGAATAACAAATGATACCTGTTTCACGTTTATGAAATTTAAAATACAGCAGTGCTCAGCATATAGTACACAATGAATTTTAGACCTTCTTATGTTTTTGTTGTTGTTTGTATTTTCATACAGTGTCTTAGTCTGTAGACTAGGCTGCCCTCAAATTTCCTATCCTTCTGCCTTATCCCCATGAAGGCATAAGCTATCATATTTGGCCTTTATTACTGTTTCTTATTACATAGTTGCTCATCTATCTTGTCTGTTCACAGACTTGTCCTCCGCTAAGCAGAGCTGAATGCATTGGCAGGTGTGATCTGAACAGGACCACTATACAGCGTCACTTACTGTGTTACTTTGGATCAAAGACACAGTTTGTAGTTTGTTCATCTCTCCCTCCCCCCCCCTCCTTCCTTCCCTTTCTCCCTTCTTTCCTTTTTTCCTCTTCCTTTCCTTCCTTTCTCTTTCTTCCTCTCTCCTTTCCCCTGCCCTCCTCTCCCCTCTCCTTCCCTCTTTCCTCCTTCCTCTCCTTTCCTCACTAGGTAGCTCCAGCTGGCCTGTCTGTAACTCACTATGTAGACCATGTTGCCCTCAAACTCAAGAGGTCCACCTACCTCTGTCTCTCAATTGCTGGGATTAAAGATGTACTCCATCATACTCAGCCTTCTTTCTTTAAAAAAAATTCATTTTGGACAATTTCAAACACTAAAAAGTAGGTGGACCACTGAGATAGATCGATCCTCAGCTACATGCTTACTTCGGTCTCTAGGAAGATGGTCAATGCTGTTTTTCTGCACACCTAGTTCTGTTTCTTTCTCTTCCATTATTGTAGTGCCCTTGTTATACCTAAGCTCCATGTCTAATGTATTTTGGTAATTGCTAGAGCTTTTAAGAGAGCGCCTTGTTTTCTTAGCAAACAATGATTGGATTAACGGGCAACCCAGGCTTATCTTGGATTCATCCGTGGACTGACTTGTTCCTTTGCCTTTGAATGTGGAGAAAGCTGTGGTGGGACTGAAAATAGATTGTGTCAGACTGGCTGTCATGCCAGTCGATCCAGGGCTAGACAGTATAGTCTCTCCCAACTGGGGAGGTCTCTGACTAATCTGAGAGTGGTTTGAATTGACGTCACTGTTGTTCTACAGGTTTTCAGTGCTCATTCTGTGCCTTCTAATCATTTTGCCTGCATTAAGGAAGCAAAATTGGAGTTGGGAAGTTATGATTTCATTGTCTCCCCACCCCACCCTACCCCACCCTGTATTCTAAGCTGGCCTCAACTCTGTACATACCCATACAGTTTTATGTTAATGTTCACTGTGTCATCATGTTAAACAGAAATAAGATGTTTGAAGCATTAGCTCGGTGATGAGTCTTGGGGTTGAATTGTTGGGATGTTTCTGGTGCTCTGCTGGCTTCTAACTTTCAAGACTTACTATGCTGCTGATTGGACAAAACATCAGACAATTATTTATTCAAGAAATATTTCTTGAGCATCTATATGCTGGAAAGTGCGCTGTACCTTGACTAAATAAAGAAAGGTAAACCAAACATACATTTCCTGTTAGGAGTCGCAGTCTGTTGAGAAACAAATGTATTTGCACCATAAAGGAGAACTGCTCAGTTGATGCTTTAAGGACACAGCTTCTTTAAAGTGACTTTTAAATTATTTTTGTGAAAAGCTTCTGAGCATCCAAGGATTTGGGGTTACTGCATTTCTATGTGTATTTATATGTAAAACCTGACATTCCAGACTCAGGACAGTGCTAGGGGGAAAAAAAAGACACTGAATGCGAATGGACTAGTTAATGAATGTATCTCTAGTGTAATTAGATTCCAGGGTGATGACAAGTAAATTGATTATGTGGATGAAATGGATGTTAGCTATTTTAAAAGAGCCTTTGCAGGTAGGGAAGTAAAAAGATCTTCAGCATTTGCCTTTGTCTTGAATGTTGGAGAAATGTGGGTGAGGAGGAGGATAGAGCAGATAAGGACCATGTGACCTACCATATCAGATTATGCGGCACTGTCTTATGGCTTTGGGAAGAAAATGTGCCTTAGGCATTCTGTTCCTGCAAAGTAGAGCCAGAGGGCTGGATTTGGGGGCTCGTCTCTTTGTGTGAAATTATGTGATTTTAGTTCTTTTATTAAGGAGTTTCTTAAAACTTTGGTTGCTGGAACGTAAGAATGCTTTCTTGTTTTCTGAACTCATTCAAGGTTTAAGAATTAGAAGGTCTAAGATGGGAAAGGAGGCTTTGCTTTCTCTAACTGATGTTTTCTGACTAGGTACCTCGTAACTCAGGAAGACCTCATTTATTCCCAGTAATATGTTTTACTAAACTCTTTCAGGTAACTTTAAAAAGACTGTGTGACTTCATATATAGTAGATGATAACTTGAACTGAGTTTTTATTGGTTGTTGTTAGTAGTAAACTCCAGTGAGATTGCCTTCTTTGTCTCCAGTTACCAGAGACTGCTACAGACCATTGCTGTCCTTGAGGCTCAGCGTTCTCAAGCAGTCCAAGACCTGGAAAGTTTAGGCAGACACCAGAGAGAAGCACTCAAAAATCCTATTGGATTTGTGGAAAAACTTCAGAAGAAGGTACCAAAAGAATGTACTTTTGTACTTTTGAACATACTTCCTTCCCTGCCCAGCACACGGTACAGTTTGCCCAGATTTTTTGCTGTTTGGACAAGAGCTGTTCTGCTCACTCTTCATCTGTTCTTCCCCTCCCCTCCCCCTCCCCTCCCCCTTCCCCCTCCCTTCCTCCTCCCCTCCCCTCCCCCCTCCCTTCCCCCTTCCCCCTCCCTTCCTCCTACCCTCCCCTCCCCCCTCCCCTCCCCCTTCCCCCTCCCCTCCCCCTTCCCCCTCCCCTCCCCCTTCCCCCTCCCCTCCCCCCTCCCCTCCCCTCCCCCTCCCCCTCCTCCAGTACTCAGGGTTAGTGGGACTCAGGCCTGGTGCAGAGGATTTATTAATTATTAACTGCTTTTGTTTGGGTCACATTTGCTACTGAGAGAAAAAGCAAATGTCTATAGAGACAATACAAGAATTCTACATATGCTTAAGGCATAGCCAAATCCATGAAGAGAAACTATGAATTTCATTTAATTTTGAAAAAGACTTTTTTTTCTCCTTAGCATGAAGCTAACTAGTTTCTTTTTTTTTTTTATATTTGAAACAGACAATGTTTAACAGTGAGCTATTCAAATATACCAAATTGATCAAGATGTACACATACAAATACATTGTGTGAGGGTGTTGTTCTCTGGTACTAGAGATAGAAGAACCAAGACCTTGTACAAACAAGCACTCTAGTACCGCTGAACCTTGCTTAATATATTTGAAAGCCTCAGTGTCAGTGTTGTGTGAAAACATTAAACAAAATCTATGAGTGCCGCTCTTTGTAATGGACTCGAGATGGTGGTGAGATGTCGTCAATGTGCCTTCCCTCTCTCCGCTTTCAGGAAACACTGCATTTCATAATACAGACATAGTCTGCACATTGGCTTATTAAAAACTGGTTTTTAGAGCTGTATTGTACCTTCTCTGTTAATAAGGTTCCTCTTGGTCCAGCATGGTGGTGCAAATTTAGGATCTCCAAACTTGCCCGAAAAATGAGGCTCCTGAGTAGAAGGTCATCCTATGCTACAAGAGACACTGTTTGAAAAAATAAAAACAACTCTAAACAACAAAAACCCCTAAAACCTTATAATAAATGAAAAAAATCTCCTTTTATCATTATTAAATGGTTTGCTTGAACACAAAGACATTGTTTTTAAAATGGTAATTTTGGGCAGATTAAATTAAAACTGTTAGAGAAATAAATAATAAATGTATTAACTTTAATCTCATTTGTGTTCTGGTAAGCAAAATCATGCATTTAGGCATACTTACTAGATTTATATGCAGTTGGCTGTTTGCTTGTTTTTCATTCTCAGGTTTAATTTAGAATTTTGTTTAAATTCAGAAACAGATGTGTTATTGAGCATCTTAACTTTTTACAAAGAGTAAATCCAGATACTCAATAAAGAAGCAATGTTTTTGTTGCTTAGGAAGACTTCTTTGTCCTAGATTTAATTTAGAAGTTTAATTTTTAAGATGTCATAATATGGAGCAAGGAATGTAGCTATGGTGCAAGATGTGCTATTTTGTACCAGGCCCAACACAGCCAGAAAGAAAAATTGTCGTAAGTTTTATATGTGGCAAAGACTTATAGATTATGGATTCATTTTTTATTATGTTGCCAATAAGCCACAAACTTGAGGCTAAGTGTCCAAATGCATATATCTCAGAGTCTCATCTGTTGCATTTAGCACACACAGTATGCTTGTTACTGGAGCTGACAGGTGTTTGGTGTTTATGTGTAGAGTTGCTACTGATGCAGCACAGTATCTCTGGAGTTTGTATTTAGCACCCTAGGAGTAGAGTTTACAGTGTGCCACTTGCATTTTTATTTTACCTATTATCTTCTTGAATTAAGTGTAGATTGGCACTCTGATATTTTTATTTTGTCTTTTTCCCAGGCCGATATAGGGCTTCCATACCCACAGAGAGTTGTTCAGTTGCCTGAGATTGTGTGGGACCAGTATACCAACAGCCTTGGGAACTTTGAAAGAGAATTTAAAAATCGCAAAAGACATACTAGGAGAGTTAAGTTAGTTTTTGATAAAGGTAAGAACTTACATGGTAAGAATTTAATGAAGAAAATGTCTTGCAGTGTCTTGCTTGAATAATTCTTTGTATGATTTTATTTTTAGTAGGCTTGCCTGCTAGACCAAAAAGTCCTTTAGATTCTAAGAAGGATGGAGAGTCCCTTTCTTACTCCATGTTGCCTTTGAGTGATGGTCCAGAAGGCTCCCATAATCGTCCTCAGGTAAGAAGTATGAAATATCTGAGTAGCATAAAAGTGCTTAACATTTGTTGATTTGTGTTTTTAAAATGAGTCATTTACTGAAAAATAAGGGAACCATAAACTTTCAAGGTAACCAGAAGCCTAAATCTGCTCCAAACTGCTAGATGTGACACTTCAGTTGTGTGTGTTCCAGGCTTCCAGTTGCAGCCTCTTATAAAATGGAGCTGGTTGGTCATATTGTAGGTTCTCTCTGGATTTTAAATGGGCATTGTGTGTACTGTGCCTAGTGGCACTGTGGAGTGTGATCAAAATTTCAGATGTGGCTTTGTCTCTGTGGGACTTGTTACTTTTCAGTTTTGAACCCACATTTCTTGTTTCTAGACATGATTTGCTATCATTTATTTATATGAGGATTATTAAGTGTTTAAAACCAAATGAAATACAAGAATATGAAAAAAACATTTAATCAGCAAATAGGTGATGTATGTATTTAAAAATGTGCAAAGATACTTTGGAAATTCTAAAACATTCCTTGTGTGCTCTTTGGCTATATCCTTGATGTTTTTCATTTATAAAAAGCTTTTTTTTATATGCAGATGATAAGAGGTCGCCTGTGTGATGACACCAAACCTGAAACATTCAACCAGCTGTGGACTGTTGAGGAACAGGTGATGCATACGTCTTGCTTGTTTGAGTTAAAAGACAGTCTAAACTGTTACTGGTAGAATTAGCACCACCAGGCAGGTGTTTGCTGTTGCACTTCGATTCCTTGTAATCGTGAGTTTAAAATACTTACTTTTATGTACCTTTTTGCATATTTTAAGAATTTTGGATTTTGAAGGTGTATGAACTGTTTAAGGATAATTCTTAAAGAAAAACCCTGGGTTTAGGAAGGAGGCTAGAAATGGGTGGATATTCTTAAAAGCAGATTTGAGAGAAAAGCCTCAAGACAAGCAAAGATTCTTCAAGTTGTGTTTTAATTTCTGTTGTCAGGGAGCTGAGAACCCAGACTGGCATGTAACGCTCATATCAGATTGCCTGTGCTGAAGGCTGTAATTGAGTGTGAGCTTATGTAATGTATTAAGTTTGGTTGTGTCTTTAGGGTTAGTGTGGGTGTTAGAAGCTGAGTGTTAGTATCCAGTCAGATACATGAAGGACAGATCACACACAAGAGGAAAGACTCTTGATATTCTAAATCCAGTGAACTGGCATGGTTATGTTAATACTGCAGGGGATCCTCTACACATTTGGTGCAAAGATAGCTGGGGAGCTGCGTTCACTCAGATGTGTATAACCTCGATGTATTTCTCGTCTGTTTTCTTGTCCTGCTTTGTCACTGAAGTGACTGAAAATCCTGAAGGAGGGCTTTCACAGGTGTTCTCGCTAGACGTTTTTGCCTGTGGCAACTTAGGTTCCTAACTAGAACTGTTTTCTGCTTTGAGAATCTCTAATAATGTAAGCTCCAGAGTTGGGGAAGCAGCACTGTGCTGTGAATAAAATATGAATGTATTTATTTAGAAATCCAGTATTTTAATTGGAATACATTTTTCACTTAAAATTCGGTCTTGGGTTTGGTGCAGAAAAAACTTGAACAGCTTCTCCTGAAATACCCTCCTGAAGAGGTAGAGTCTCGGCGGTGGCAGAAGATTGCAGATGAGCTGGGCAACCGGACAGCCAAGCAGGTGATGGCAAGGGCTGCAGGCTTTTAGGGGACAATTCTGCAGTCATGCTGGCACAATGGCTACCATTGCTAGCTCTAGTGTGTGGTGGTTTTAAATTGATCAGCATGTGCATCAATGCAAAACATTAAAAAATATATATAGTAGACCTTGAATCTCTTGAGTGCTTAGTTAAGTGTGCTGACAAGGGGTTGAGGATTTAGCTCAGTGGTAGAACGCTTGCCTAGCAAGCACAAGGCCCTGGGTTCGATCCTCAGCTCAAAAAAGAAAAAAAAAAAAAGAAAGAAGTGTGCTGCCAATGTCATTTTGCTTAGGCCGTGCTAGTGGTTGTGGCATTGCATTCTGCTGTCTTTCTGGACACAGACCCAGCAGCTTCCTTCCCCAACGCCCACCTATATTACCAATAGATGGCTTCCTGCTGTACTCACCAGTGCTCACCTGTGAAAATAAGGGTTTAGTTTTGAAATCACACAAATTTAAATTGGCTTGAAATGATTTTGTCAAGATTTTTAAATACCGATGTCTTTGATGACTATTTAAAAGTAATTTTTTGATTTAATTGTTATCATTTAAAACTTCACAAATATGACATTATTCCAGTATATTAAAAGAACTGTTGTTTCCTTAGGTTGCCAGTCGTGTACAGAAGTATTTCATAAAGCTAACTAAAGCCGGCATTCCAGTTCCAGGCCGAACACCTAACTTATATATATACTCTAAAAAGGTAAGGAGCAGAGATGGAGCAAGCCTTAGTTGGAGCTCATTGAATTCAGAACTGTCATGTGGATGTGAGTGTTAACCTGCACTCCTCTTTTTGACATTGCACTATGTTGGGCATAAATGCAGAATAAGATTCCATTGTTGCTACTTAGAAAAATACACTGAGTTTTCACAGTTCTTCATTGTTTTCTTGGAAGTAATAAGAATGATTACTACTTGAAGGGTTTTTGTACCCATTCTGTGTTAGGAATGTCGTCGTGCAGCTCAAGTTTGTAAGGTGTGGACTCTGAAGTGTGGGTCAGCTCTCTTCCTGCCCTGCTGCACAGACAGGAGATGTGACTGAAGTCTTGGCCTCACTGCCCTTGTCGAGTTGTTAGTTCTGTTCTCCCTTCCACGTGTGGGAGAATATTGACAGGTGGCTGTTAGTTAGGAATTTGGCATCATTCTCAACCCTTTTCATACATAGATGTACTAGGCCATAATAACATACGTCAATTGTCTTGTCACAAACTAATAAGCTGAGAGCCATTGCTTTTGAGACAGACTCTGAGTTGCTGTGTAGACTAAGGCTTGTGGTGGTCCTCCGGCCTCTGCTGGGAAGCAAAGTCCTGGGAGTGCAGATGGTGCTACTGTGCAGATTTCCTAGTTCGTCCCAAGCAGCCTTTTTGTCCCCTTCAACCCCTTGAGGTTGATAGGGCTTGAACCTAGGGCCTTCAGCATGCAGGGTAAGGCGTTCCATCACCTGTCCTCTCTGTTGCTGTCCCTCCCTTTGCACTGCCCTCTAGTGAAGAAAGCTCTCTCTGATGTACAGAGCACTGCATTAGTGTGCAGCCAGTAAAACTAGTAAAACCAAAGGCACAGTTGGCTGCTTCTGTTAGCTTGATAGATCCTCATGACATTTCCTTTCTTCCACCAACTCTCCCTCTTCACATGAAGGAAGCGAACATTACCTTCCTGGTGGATGCTAGTTTAAGATTTACTTTACTTTTTAAATTATATGCCTGTGTGTGGGTATGTGGACATGAATGCTGGTGTCTACAGAGGCCAGAGCTTTGGATTCTCCCAGAGCTGGAGTTTTAGGAGGTTGTGAGCCACCTGTGCGGGTTCTGGGAGTCAAACACTCTGTAAGAGCAATAAGTACCCTTAACACCTGAACCATCTCTCCAGCCCCATGGGTTTTTGAAGTTGTTTTTAACTAAACTTTTCAAGCTTGTTTTAAATTGTTAATTGTTTTAAGTCTAATGGTATATACAGCTCTTATAGCCTTGGAATGCTGGAACCTTGCACACCAGTGTTCAGACTAACAGTATAGACTCTTCATGGTTATTATCTCCCCACCCCCACCCCCAATGCTGTGGGTCAATCCTAGGGCTTTATTTATGCTAGGCAAGTGCTCAGCCACTGAGCTATATCATCAACCCCTTAGTTAATTTTTCTGAATTTATTTTATTAATGTGTTATTTTACACCTCGTGTTTTTACAAGTAAGAGTAAGTAATGACCAAAAAGAACCTAAATGTGTTCCATCCCATGTGTGTAGTCTGTTGTAAGTTCACAGACACTGTGGCCCTGGAGGTTGAGTGTAGCCATAGTCATCATAATGGTCCTGATCCTGGGAGAGTTGGAATTTTGAAATGGGTGAGGTGGTGGCTCTTCAGTGGTTCTTCATGCCTGTGGTGTATTCTGGTCATGAGTGATGTCTGCACCAACTCTGCCATCATCTCACTACACTGCCCTCACCATGAAACTCAGCTCCTCATGCCTGTTCTTCATCTCTAAAGATGACTTTGTAGGGATGTTGTGAGGACTCAGTGATGCTGTTCTAAAGCAGCACTTACTTGGTGTTAGGTGATTGTTTTTCAAGACTCAAATATTCTGGCAACTTCTCTCTCACTGGACAGTTACTAATCTGACTTAGGCCATTCTATTCTCTGATTTTCAGTATAAGGTGATCATAAGAGTTCAGTGCATACATGTTTTTGTACTTTTGATTCTGTTAATGATTTTTCACTGTAGCAATAAGACATGTTTTCTCACGTAGTCTTCAACAAGCAGACGACAGCACCCTCTTAATAAGCACCTCTTTAAACCTTCCACTTTCATGACATCACATGAGCCGCCAGTGTATATGGATGAAGATGATGACCGGTCCTGTTTTCATGGCCACATGAACACTGCTGTGGAAGAGGCATCCGTAAGTTAGTTACTTGTTTTCATACAGATGACTGTACATCATGAGTGTATATGATTTTCTGATTAGTCCTTCTCTTCAGAGATTGCTGATGTATCCTCTTTTCATTAACAAGTCAAATGTAAAGTTAATGTGCTCTGCTTTTCATGAAAAACATTCAGCATATGCTTAGGTAGTGAGAACAGCCCAGAGAACCCACATTCTGTCGCCCAGCTGTAATAATTGTCACCCGGCATTAGTCTGGCATACGTGTCTTCCCCTCAGCTCTACTTCAGATTATTTTGGAGGGAGTTCCAGACACCAAGCTCAGGTTTTGAGGCGCTAACTCTTCATGGATGGAGGCTCTAGTTGCCTCAGTCATTTCACAATATATGTACACACCTGTGCTCAGGGCCCTGTGCACATTAGGCAAGCACTCTACCAGCCTGAGCTGTACTCACAAACTTGGGGTGGTTTAGACTTATTTGGATCCAAAGAATGGCAATAAATTGGGAGTGGGAGTGAAGAACCCCCCTTCCTTTTCTTTGCCCTTGCTGCCTGCACTGAAAGCTGGGTGGTTTGTGCACAGATTTGCCCAGTGTGGATGTGTCTGCTGCATCCCTTTGCGCCATTTGACTTGTTTCTGTTGTGAATTTCCTGTGAAAGGGCTGATTCCTTGCTTGAAGAATGTGTACTAATACTCTGATTGCATAGAATCAGAACAGGAGATTTTAATGGAAAGTTAGCAAGAAACTTTGTTCTGTCTCTTAAATAACCATGGAGGGGTTGTATTGTTGAGTTGTTTTTCCCTTTGAACTTGTCTTCTGCAAATGCTCATGCTGAGTCTTAAGATACATCTTTTATCTGTGATTTTGTACTTTGTTAGAATGATTTATTTGACAAACTGTTTACCTAAATGTGTTACATAAGGGATTGTGTTAGGAACTGTGAACATACATATGTCTTTGTTCTTCTATCTTGGGCTTGTTAACTGATCTCATCAGTAAGCAGTTGTTAAAATGCGTCAGAGGAGTAAAGGGAGTGTTCATAGTCACTTAAGAAGGAGACCTGAGAGAGTGACTGAAAGGTAGCCATGTGAGGACAGGCGGGACAGAACACTGAAAACAGGCTTTGGTGGTCTGTTTGGTGGGTAGTATGTGCAAGGTTATTTTCCAGTACAGAAAACATATTTTTAAGTTGACAATGTAGTAAATTAAGTTAGATTTAATTTCTTATCTCTCTTGTAGCCTAGGAAAGTCTTGAAATGATAATCCTCCTGCCTCAGCATCCTCAGAGCCCTTCTGATCCACATAGCTGTTTAAAAATGTACATTTACGAATCTTCTGGTGGTAACATGTATAGGTTTCTCTTTCCAAAGACAGCAGCTAAAGAAATTACATGTGCATAAATACTCCTTAGTTTGAAACATCTGTAGTCCACCTTAGCCTTATTGAAATTAGTCCTTTTTAAGTAAAATTGAAATACTGTAACTCAGAAAGCTATTGAGTACACAGTTGAGTAGTGTTAATAAGTCATTTGTGTTACTGTACAGATTCCAAAATCCTCCCCACCCCACTTCCTGATACTGAGGCAGACAGCGTCGCCACATTCCTTCCAGCTCCTAGTGCCCACCATCGTTCCCTGTCTGTACAGATATGACCAAGTGGAAGCCCACAGGTGGTTTCTCTTGCTGTAGGTCTGTCTGTGGCTATTGATTTACCCATCTGCAAAGTGAACGAACTGTTTGGGGGAAAATACCTGTACCAAACATGCAAACGGAGATGGACGAAAGATACAGTAGTGCAGTGTGAAACTGAAGAATCTTAATCTCGCTTTCGAAGACCTTGGCACTTATATAGGAAGCTACAGAAAGTTGAAAGGAATGGTGGGAATGGATACTAGATGACAGATTTGAGAAAATGTTATATCAGGACAGAATTAGTTAGATATGCATGAGAAAACTTAAGACTTCTGTCTTAGACAGCTGGGTGTATTAGGAAAGTAAGGGTTCAAGTCATCCACTCATTAATTAATTTCACTAATTAATTGTATGATCTGATCTGGGGGCAGTTGTTACAATTTCTATCAGCATCCGTTTCCTGGAGGTGAAATAAACACAGTAGTTAATGATACTTACCATGACAGAAGGGTGAGGGAGGTGAGATTTTTATCTGGCCCGGGATTGAGAATTAATGGAACCTGGGGCAGTGGAGTGATAGTACATTTAGGAAACTAGTGACCATGGGATCAATTATTCAGTTGCAAAGGATCCTGGGTAGCAGGGCAAGATTAGGAAAATACAAAAGCAGGATAGTAATTAAAAATCTCGGTAGGCTTTTGAAAACCAGTTTGAGGTGAGCCAGCAAGAGAGATGGAGAGGAGTAGTGAGAGAGGCTTGTGGCTGGTGTTCGGAGCAGACCGCACTAGTTGAAGACAAGGTCCAGTGTGTAGCTGCTAGAGTGGGAACCAGGGAAAGACTAGAGAGGCGTCACTGTAGTGGAAATGCCGTGGAGAGCCGAGAGATCACGACAGAGGACTGGACGCTGAGGGGCTTAGCATTGCCCAGCGTTAATGGATGGTCTTTGAACCACAAGGTATAAATTCCAGCAATGGTTCCTCCAACCCTGAAATTGACTAGCAATTTCATTCAAAAGCACCATGCAAAATCTGTGTACTCTGATTCCTAGGGTGTTTTATGAGCGCTTTGAAGTATTTATATAATTCACACTGTTTTCTGAATAGCCAGTGTAACTCAGTTCATCTCCTTGAGTGAAAAATATACTGTTTTTAGTCAGTCATTACAAATACAGAGGGGGCTGCAGAGATGGCTCAGAGGTTAAGATCACCGACTGCTCTTCCAGAGGTCCTGAGTTCAATTCCCAGCACGCACATGGTGGCTCACAATCATCTGTAATGAGATCTGGCACCCTCTTCTGTATACATAATAAATAAATAAATCTTTAAAAAAACAAAACAAAACAAATACAGAGTATAAAACAAGGGTAGAGATTGGTTTGCTTGTTTAAAGCAAAGATACCATCTTTAGAGAGGTAAATAGGAAAATTGTTAGACTAGAAAGAGGACATTACTACAGAGCAGGGAGGGCCGCCCTGGAGCTTCTGGAGTGACTTTGGGTCTTCATCCTCGTGTGACAGAGGTGCCGTCACAGCATATCTCCTCACATTGTGAGGCAGTGTGGTTCAACCTTGGAATAGCACTTATGAGATGGATCCTGTGTAAAGTGCTCGGTGCATAAGCACGAGGACCTGAGTTTGGATCCCAAGCCAATGTGAACAACTGGGCCTGATGGCATGCCTGTAAGTCCAGTGCTGGGCAGCAGAGATGGAGGGTTAATGGAGCCCAGCAGCCAGAGTCCAGTTGAATTGGTGAGCGCACACACCAAAAAACAGTAGCAGTCATTGTGTGAGTCTTAAAAGTGAGAATATCAGTAGAAAATAATTAGTGTTGTGTTTCTTACACTTAGTCCATTTTAATTAGCAAACTAACACTTTTATATTTTGTCCTTTTTAACAGGATGAGGAAAGCATTCCTATCATGTATAGGAGTTTACCTGAATATAAAGAACTATTACAGTTTAAAAAGTTAAAAAAGCAGAAACTTCAGCAAATGCAAGCAGAAAGTGGGTTTGTGCAACATGTGGGCTTTAAGGTAAGCAACTTGATCTAATTTTTAAGAGTGAATAGGTGTATCTGGAGTATTCTACTCTGAAAGCATTCATTCAGGGAAAGGGTAGTAAGTTTCTCGGTAATTTTTTTATGCATACATGCAAAGTTGTGCCCACAGTGTGGGTGTTACAGTCTCTGTTCTGTGTGGAGAAGAGAACATGCAGTTGCTTATCATGTGCAGTAAACTGGGGTGAAGTTCATCTGCTGCTCTCCTAGTCCGAGCTATCAATGAACATACTTCCCATTTCTTGTTGCGTTGCCTCATTAAGTTTCAGGAGGCTGAGAGAGGCTCCATTTCTTGCACGCATTCCAGATGCTCTCCTCAGTGCAAGAGGCTGGGGAGGGAGAAGAGTTAGACTCAGTTCCTTCTTCCCCAGTTGTCATCTGAGCAGACTCAGGTGGATCTCTGTGAGTTTGAGGCCATCCAGGGCTATGTAGTGAGATTGTCTTAAAAATAAAAGGAAATCCTTGAGATACAATAGCTGAGTATACCTAAAGAGCGCATAAAAGTAGTCAGAGGATATGTAAAGTTGGGGATTTTTTCTAAAGAGTTTAAATAATGGAAGATTTTAGAATAGAGAATAACAGGAAATTTGCATTTCAAGAAAATGGTTTGCTAACTTTTAGAAAAGCACCAGATTTAGACTTCACAGCTCATCATTCACTGTTACTAAATATTGTAAAGCAATTTATTCATGTATTTTAATGCAGTTAAAATATGGAAGTGAGGTGGGGCCAGAGATAATCTGGCTGTAGCTGAGGACTAGATTAGAAGAAGGTAAGAACAGAGGCGGGCAGCCCCTTGGAGACTGAGGAGTATATGAAAGTGTGTCTTGCCTGAATTGTCTGGCACTGTGAAGATAGACTGTAGCCATTAGAAGTATCTGCACTTAGTGAGGTGGGAGGAAGTTCAGCAAGGCCATAACGTAGTGTTGCTGTTGGCTGTGTACATAAAAGTGTTGATGCATGCTGTGACTGTTGCTGGTCTTTGGAGTAGCCCTTTCCTTTTGACCCTTCAGTGACCTTACTCATCCTTAAGAGATTTTCCTAATGGGCTTCTTGATTTTTGGAGAGGAAATTGAGTCTTCAACCATGGCGTGTTGGGCAGTGTGTTATTCGAGAATCTAGAAATGAGATTTACTCTGTGTCTTAGTCACTGTTCTGTGCTCTGAAGAGACACCATGACAAAGGAAACTCTTATAAAGGAAAGCACTTCACTAGGGGATTGCTGACAGTTTTAGAGGGTGAATCCGTGACTGTCATTGTAAGAAACAGACAGGTGTGGTGCCAGAGCAGTAGTTTTGAGCTTTACTTCCTGATCTGGGGGCAGTGGTCAGAAAGGTACTAGAGTAGACTTGGGTTTTGAAACTCAAAGCCCACCTCATAATCCTTCCCAAACAGTTCTATCAACCGGAGACCAAACACTCAAATGTATGAACCTACAGAGTCATTCTTATTCAAACCACCACACTTTGATTTCCAAAATTCCAACCCGAGGGTGTGCTGAGCGGGTCTTGTAATGCATTACCCTATGGAGAAGAAGCTGCACACCTTTCTTCTTGTCTTCATAGGCTTTGTTCTCAGGGGTTCAGTCTAGGGATTGTAAAGAGAGGAGCTGGACGCCATCTGGGTGTCTGCCAGGAAATGCCTGAGCAGCTCTGTGTCTGGTTTGAGTGAATCAGGTGTTCACAGCCACACACTGGTTTCCCATGAATGGTTGATTGACTTAAACACTTCATAGGGTATTTCTCATCCACCAGGAGTTTGATCTTGCATGGATAAACCTTTATCTACTTCACTGGGAATGTGTCTAAGTTAAGCCAGTGTGTTATATTCTCTACAGCTTGAGGGAAGGGTACATTCTAATAGAAAAGAAACATTGCCAAATACTCTGCCTTTCTGCGTCTGTTGCAGTGTGATAACTGTGGTGTAGAGCCTATCCAGGGTGTCCGGTGGCACTGCCAGGATTGTCCTCCAGAAATGTCTTTGGATTTCTGTGATTCTTGTTCAGACTGGTAAGTGTGTTTTTATTTGGGGACAAGAACCTCAAGCAGTGAACTTTACTTTCAAACTTCTTCAAAGTGTAACTATTCTTTTAGGGTTTAGATTTTATTCTAAGCAATTAAAATTTTCCTTAAGTCATATCAGATCTCAGCAGCTTTCTATTAGAGCTGTCCAAGGGATCAGTTTAACTGAGAAGAGTTTGTGATAGGTACATTGGAGTGCATCTGGAGTCATGTGATAATGAGTCTGTCTGTCTTTTCTCCTTGCAGCCCACATGAAACAGATATTCACAAGGAAGACCACCAGTTAGAACCTGTGTATAAGTCAGAGACATTCTTAGACAGAGACTACTGTGTGTCCCAGGGCACTAGTTATAGTTATCTTGACCCCAACTACTTCCCAGCCAACAGATGACATGGAAGAGTGTCAGCACTAGTTCTCGCCAACACAGCAATGGCCTCATTGTTGATGGGGTGCTCAGTTTGGACACTCACAGCATGAGAGCTCCCCGAGTGTTCTCGTCAAGTACAGCTCTGCACCGTGTGGCTGTAGATCAGCAGCTGAACATTCCTGGTGAGCTGAGAGTTTCCCTGGTGAAATTTTCACCACCACTCTAAAGCCGTGTAGGTGGTGATCTTAAATGGGTGAGATGGAATCGAGAACACGCATTCATGCGTGAGTAAATTCCAAAGGTTTCAAAGACCTCAGTCATAACATGATGGTGAAAGACAAAGTATTTCTATTAAATCAGTTCAGTAGCTTTCAGTTTTGTGAAAATAGTTGTCAGCGCAGAAACTGACTTATAGACGAAGTTTTAACCAGTGATGGTGTTTGCTTCTAGGATGTGTACTCTAAAAGAACTCACTGTCCGGTGGTCACTGAGGGCCTTTAGTAGACTGGAGCTGCTTAACGGTTTGATACCTAACTTTTAATCACGATGAACAACTGTTCTTACCAAAAGCAAAGCACGAGGTAGCTGTGCTTTGCTTCTGTAACCAGCTCATGGGGTGTGGATGTCATGAAGTTGTCACGCAGATATATTTTTTAAATGTCATGTTATATAAGATGATCATGTGATGTGTACAGACGATGGTGAAAAGTGCCAGTGGTAGTAACTGTGTAAAGTCTGATTCACAACATTAACCCTTTAATACACAGCCTTCTGCCTCTGTATTTGGAGTTGTCAGTACAACTCGTCAAAGAAAACTGCCTAATATAAAAATCATATATATGGTGATAATTTTTCCCTCTTTTGTAGTCTGCACAAGGTCCATAAAAGATTGTATTTTTATTACTATTTAATGAGTGATTAAATGTAGTCTGCACAGTGAGCAAGAGTTCACAAGCATTCTTTTATACTGCTGGATTTTGTTGTGCATCATTTAAAACATTTTGTATGTTTCTTATCTGTGTATACAGTATGTTCTTAAATAATGTTCATTTGTCGGGAGAACTGTGAGAAATAAACTATGTGGATATGTTTGTTTATATTATAGAATGCTTGTTGTGGCTTCCTTTTTCAACAAGTGTTAAAACTAGAATTTATGACTTCAAAGTCTGTTTTTCATCTGTATTTGCTTTCTGTTCTTTATAAAGGGTGAAGACTGTATTATGGAAAAGAGCTTGCTGCCTGATAGAGGTGTCAGTGTTCTCCCCACAGCAGAGGTGCTCACTGATAGCCAGATGTGGAACCCGAGTATAAGCCAGAAATTCTACTCGAGTAGTCTGTCCTGACAAAACTAAGTCCCTATGTTTAGAAACAGGTGGTTTCCAAAAATTATCAACTGGGAAAAGATAGTATGTTCTATAGTGGATTAAGTAAGTATTATACTAGTCTTGTTTTTAACATTGTTTGTTTTTCCTGTTTTTAAGTTCAGGGAACATTATTTACTAATTCTTTTCAATACTTGGCAAGGCATTAAAATCTACCCTGAATTTTTTTAATTAAGAAAAAATACAGAATTTTAATATGGAAATGAGAAGTTTAAATAATATATTGATTATGTATCACTGGTCATATTGATGCAGTCTATTGTACTCAGAAAGAAAAGTTGACAGGCTTTTATCTCTGGGTCATTAGTGAAGGAGAGACAGTTAAAATAGGTGTCTCTCTACTGTGTGCTCAGTGCACATGTCAGAGGGCTGCCTTCCATCTGTCTGTACAGAAATAGTGCCAGATGGTTTTGGAGAGCAGCTCATATCTATCCAGAAATCCCATAAAGCTTGAACTACACTTCAGAAGGAGATATGAGTGATAACATCAGCAGAGTACACAATTTTAAGACTGAGGTAGTAATGAGGTTTTTTTCCTCTTTGAACAGAAGATGTGTTTTGGATTTTTCTGCTCTAAGCACATCGTCCCTGTGGCTTGGTGGGAATGCTTTCTTGTGTTTATTTGAGGGTTGTAGAAGTGGGCAGTGCTCTTCTTGGTGAGCAGACCTTCCATCTGTCTGAGAGTTGTGCTTGAGAAGCAGTGTAGTCAAGTGCTTTAGTAGGTCTCATGGCATATGATGCTCAAGGAGTTTGCTACTAATAACACACCATAAACCATTGCTCTGATGTTAGGGAGAGGCACCAATAGCACTTACTGTGCCCCACAGCTCATTGGAGTCACAACCCAGTGAGGCTTGTTCATTGATTTCTCTGTTTTTGTAGGAGACCTAGCCAGAGAGAAATTAAATGCCTCACCTAAGGGTCATATTGTTAGTGAAGTGATGAGATTTGTCTGTAAGATTTATCCCTGTGTTTTGTTTGGTTTCCCAGGCAAGAATACCCCTACTGTCAAGTACTCTGTGTTTTCCATGCCTTTTTTTCTTGTATATTGCTAGAGTACAGACCTGAGCCCATGGCTACATTTGTAACATGAGAGAGAGGCCTGTGTGTGGCTTGAGAGTGCACCAGAGTGCCCCACCACTGTGACTCACAGGAATACACATGCATCTCCATTGCCTTCCCCAGCCCCATAGTATTCCTTGACTTCTCTTCTTCCTTTGATTTACAGTGAATCACAGAACACAGTTGACTGAGGAACAGTTGTAAAGGCTGGCAGAAAGTGGCATACCGCTGTAATAGCTAAGTATTGTTTTGTGAACTTTCCCAGATAGCCGTGTGAGATATGCTGAATGAACTTTCTTACTGTGGATAGCCAAGTTTAAACCTGTTGCTGTGGGTGCACTGGAGGGAACAGGCGTCTCCAGTCCATTGTCCTTTGTAAGCTCTAAGGTCTTGGTTTTCCGTGGAAGAGTTAGTTACTGCTGTTCATAGGATCTCAGAGAAAACCCAAACCCACTGCCTTGCTTACCTGTGAAATGGATTGATTTCTGAGAGGTGTGTCGCATGGAGCTTCTTGAGAATGCAGTCTGTGTCTGTGTCTCTAGGCTCTGACATTTTAACAGATTCTCTACAAATACTTGTTGGTTATATGACCCAGTGTTTTGGAAAGTTACACTCTTTTCTTTAGAAGGTAGTGGGGCCCAATACATGAGGTGCCAGTAACTCTTCGAAAGCCTGTCTCAGGAGGTCCTTTGACATGCCCTAGAGGACAGCCTCTGCATCCAACTTGTAGGATGTAGTTCAGCCAGTCAGATCATTCATCGTGGGTGTGACTCTCATGTTTGCAGTGACATTTTGGGTCTTAGTCACAGTTGGGGAAGTGGTATACCTGTGATTGAGTTCTAGGAACAATACTAACTGAATGTAATGGAAAATGGAAGGCCCTGAGAATTAAAACCTGTTAGTTCTCAGTATAACAGATATGTTGGGGACTCCTGCAATAGAAAATCCAGGCCTTTGTGGAGCTTATAAACTTAACACAGAAGACAACAATATGCAAATAAACTTAAATATCCCTTAATTAAATAAAAGTAATATTTGAGGAAAAATAATAGGACTGTGAAGAGCATTGCCATTTTAGGTTAAATGGGCTGAGAAACTCTCATTGGTAAGGGTAATCAGTTTGGCATATGGGAACAAGCTGTGTGGACCAGCTGTAGGGAAAGGCAAGAGGCTGCCAGTGGTAAGGGCCCAGAGCCAGTGAAGAACTTGGTTTGCTCAGGCAGCTTTGAAGACAGGCATTGTGGCTTGAGCCAAATGGAGGAGAGGGAGGGTCCAGTTGATGGTGTCAGGGAGGGCACAGCTTGAACATAGGTCATAGCCAGGGAGTTTACATTTGTGTTCTGAAGTTGTCCACATACATGCACAACCTTTTGCTAGGCAGAAAATGCTAAGGTCCTTTCATGTTTTAAAATCCTATGACTTCAACATACTGGTGCCACTTGAGTCATTCACAAGAGCAGTGTGTGTTTTAGTTGTTCTTTGGAAAACTGATTTGCATTCCCAGGTACTGATTTCTGTTGGAGTTTTCCAAAGTAGCTGCCAACTCCCCTGTGGAACCCCGGGCTGGCTTGCCTATGTGTCTGCTGCCTCATTTCCTCATCCAGAGCTGTGGGCACAGTGTTTGCCACTGTGTGTGTTTTGTGTTTGGAGTCACTTGTTAACATTTTTACCCTGTAGCAGCACTTTCCACCTGTGCTCAGATACTCATATTCCCTATCAAGAGTGCGACAGCTTGGGGTAATGTAAGCAGCTGACAGCTGTGGGAATTTGGGAACAGGATGTACCCTTTCTGGTAATAGAGGCCTAATTGTAACCAAAGAAACTTAATTTCTTGTCTAGCACACACTGACATTTCTGTTTAGAAACAGTGCTAGGAGAAAAGAAATACGAAAATGACCATGTATCATGAATATATTAACAATTTCTCTGTAATAGCTCAGATCTGGTCTATGGCCAAAGTTCAAACCATATAAGTGGATCATAATTTTAAATTTCGACTGTGTTTGTTTCTGTTTGGATGAAAGCTTTCAGAGGCTTTCCAGAGTGATGTGAGTTACAAATAAATAGAGAAAGAGTTATCCTGGCTTCCATTTATTTCATTTCTACATAACTGTTTTGAGGAAAAAATGATTTTAAAAATACAGTTCTGTCCTGGAAACATCTCTGTATTTGCACACTCATTGAGGAAAAGAATCATGCAAACTGAACTGCGTATTGTGTAGTGATTGAGTGCAAGATGCAGGTATTTCAGAAGATGGCAGCAGCTTCAGTTCAACAGCTCAGCACAAAAGACCCAGGCTTCACTGGTGTGATGCAAGTGTTTACCATGGAGCAGGCCATGAAAAACGTGCAACACAGGATACAGCGCAGGACACTCACGCATGAGCCTGCCCCCACCCCTGTTAGGATACTGTTCCTGTCTTTTTACTTGGCAGTATGTCAGGGAGTAGAAATCTCAGAACTACAAGATGGTTTTGTCCAGTGAGTGAAGTATCAGTCATCTCTCCTATTTTTAGGTTACTTCCAGACTCTAATACTAATTTATGGAATTGCTGAGACGTACTACCACATGGAGAGTGGCTTGTACAGTTGCTCAGATGTGTTAGCTTTTATTACACTATTCGATGTAGCTTCCCCCAAATGGATAGTACTGATTGCCCTGTTGTGCTCCCTTAGAGAAGCTGGACAGTGTCTTATTTTGAAACATTTCTGTCAAGTACTGCTGGTGTGGTGCTGGTGTGGTGCCTCTGCACCACAGGGCAGTTAAAGGTCCCACCAGAGCTCTGGACCCTTCATGGGTAGAAGTGGAGAAGCAGAGAGCCAGTACAGGATGCCATGTCCAAGCTTGCCCCATGCTGAGGACCCATGTGAGGGAGGAACAAAAATGGGTGAGAAGGAAACTGATATGTTCTCCCTGTGTGATGGATCAGACTCCAGCTGGCCCTGGGGCACGCCCAGCACAAACAGATCCCCAATGCTCTTCCCATCCTGACTTTGCTCTGAGGTACAGCCTTGTGACAGAAAAACAAGCGAACCATACCAAAGGGAATGGTTGTCTACAGGAGGAAGAGGTGGACGGTCCCAGAGATACCATGCATGGCTTCCAGATAATTCCCATGAGTTGAGCTGGGAAGGAAGCAGCCTGCTGGGATGGTGAGGACGAAGGGAAGTGTGTTCATGAAGGGGTGATTTTCATGTTCAGAAAACAGAGTCAATAGCTGTGCAGAGCTGAAGAAAAACCTGATCTGGTGTTCCCTCTGCATTGACCTGTATTTGAAAGGAAGAGAGAGTTATTAACCTCTGGCCTGCTTGTAAATGCCATTTTTTAAAATAATGAAACAAAAACCTGCTTTTGCTCAGCAAACTTAAAATATAGTGCCCACCCCCTAAACCCATAGAGACTGGAGTGAAAATGATTTCTTGAATCAAAAGTAAGAGCCTTTGTGGTGGCTCACACATTTAGTTGCAGCACTCAGGATGCAAGGAGGGGGATCTCTGAGTTCAAGACCAGCCTGGTCCACATCAAGCTCTAAGCCTGCTAAGGCTACATAGTGAGACTCTAAAATAAATACAATTATATCCCTAGATTAAAATGAAAGAACATCGCTACACATTGATTAGAATGCACCAAACACCAACTGCTGCCTGGGATATGAAGCAGCCAGAACTCTTCTTAATTGCTGACAAGAGTGAAAAATGGTACAGCCATTTGAGAGGCAGTGCATTTCCTTTACCCTCCAGCAGTACCCCAAACCTGCATGTGCATGTTTACAACAGCATCCTCCGTGATTGACAGAACTGTACTAAGATGTCCTTTACTATTTACACAGGTAAATAGTGACCTCTGAACAGTGGGTCACTCGGCACTAAAGTGAAATGAGCTATAATAAAGACATGAGATTGACATGCAGAAGCCAGTCTGTAGTCTAGCCATGCCAGTGCAAAGAGCAGTTACAGCAGAGGGAGGGTCAAGGAGGAGCAATCAGTGTAGTTGCTTCACATTGCAGAGTGGTCCAAACACAGAATGTCTAACACCAAGGCATCGATGTCAATCGTGGCCTTTGGGTGATGAGTATAGGTTCATCTCTCGTGGTAAACGGATGATGTTGATAGTTGACGTGATTGTATTTGAAGAAGGGGTATCTGGGAACTCATCTGTGAAACTAAAAGTACTCTAAAGCAGAAAGTCCATCGAAGCAGCCAACAGAGGGCTGTGCTCAAAGTATTGTTAGAACTCTGGACATTTTGGTGTTACCATGCATTAAATCACTTAGAGCACAGTGGGAAGACAGCCCAGATTAGAGGAGCAGGGGTGTGGAGAAGAAAGCAAATCCTGGGCCCACAGTGTGCAGATAGACTAGGAGGAGAGTTGTTGAAGACAGGTGATACACTGGTAGAGGAAGCCAGCAACAGATGAGGGTTGGGGGGGGTACTTCCTGGACATCTAGCCAGCCACTGGGGATTATACACACACGCTCCTCTGCAGAAGGCAGAGGCCTGATGACCAGAAGCTCTATAGAGGCCAGAGAAATGCTGGTAGCATTCCTTAGACATAGCCTTGCTTACCTTAGGAAAAGTGATGAGGGGCATTACTGCCTAAAGAGGGATTGACCTGCCCAGCTGCCATCCTTAATGGAACTGCACATAGGTCAATGAGCAGACAGGCAACTGAAGCCGTAGCCAATGGTGTCCTCTGATTGGGCTATGGAGCTCTAAGAAAGGAAAGTTTCCAAAGGCTGCTGTGGCCAAACTTATAAACTAACTTTAAAAAGGCAAATTTGTCCAGAAGAGTTGGGGATTGTGGCAGGAAGGCAGGGTGTCCTGATGATTTGGAGCCATGTGGTTCCGTTAGAAGAAGGCAGAGGCCTGGTGCCCATGGCATCCCTGCGGCTGGCTGGGGTGGTGGTCTGGCTGAAGCACAGGGCCCTGTGAACAGCCCCAGCTGCCAGCTCCTTGCCCGAGGCACTGCGCAGTCTGTACATTTTTCAGATGATCTTACCATAATGCTAACTGTACTAAACAGGTTTCACCATGATGTCTTCGTAACTGCATACAGCATATCTCAGTCACAGATAACTCTCTGTGCTCTCATCCTGTCTCCCACTGGCCCCTCTGTCTTCCAAATAATACCCTCTTTTTAATGTCTTATTTGTAGAATCTTGATTCTGCATACAAGAGAAAACATGCAACATTTGCTTCTTCTATTTACTTCACCTCTCCAGTTCTTTCCTTTCCCTGCATACAAGTGATGTTTTTCTTTTTATGCTTGAATAAACTACATTTTATTTACCAATCCTTTGATGGGCTGCTGAGTTGATCCCACACTTGAAGATTATGGACAGCACTCTAGGGAACATGGATGTGCAGGAGACAGTTTTGTTGAGGGCTGTTTGAGGTAACTTTGAGGAATTTTTATTTTTATTTTTTCAATTCTTGTTATCTACCTAACAGTCATTGCAATTTTGTAGCTAGGAATCAACTTTTACATGTTTAAACACTCCAAAGAAATACATCTAGCAATATTTTTATTTATTAAATTTCATTTCTCTTTTCCATTTTTTTTTTTTTCTTTTAAGACAAAAGTCTCATGTATTCCATGCTGGCCTCAAACTCATTATGTAACAGAAGATCCTGCCCCCACCCCTCAAGTGCTGGCATAACAGATCCACATTACGTTTATGCAGTGCTGGAGATTTGGTCACATAGAGATGATCAGAAGCAAAGCTAGGGTATACTGATCTATCTGTACATAGGTGATCAAACCATACAGATAGATGACTCATAAGAGCCAGGGATTATGGTTGGTTCTTGAGGAGAAGAATGTGATCCAAGGAGGCAATGTGGCATGGGGGTGGGGGTGGGGCTTCTGAGGATGTTTCTTGGCCTGTTTGGTGGTTAAGGGAGAGAGTTCATGTTACTCTTGAAAGTGTACATATTTTAAAAGTCCCTTTAGGATCCTCAACTGAAGTACACATCCTCTGAGCCAGAGGACTCTGCCTCTGTACCGGGGGTGTATGCTTAGGTCCCTCACAACACCCAGCTTCCTCTTTGCCTCTGAGAGCCAGCATAGTCCACATTGAATTACCAAGCTGCCAAGAGACAACAGTGCAGTTCTGCAAGAGCATGAGGCCCGTTAACAGAGAAGTTCCACAAGGGTTCACACTGTTAGGAGGCAAGTGCAGGCTGTGGATTAGGCATGTCTCACACAACCCTGGGAGAGCAGACATGTTCTGAGGATAGTAAAGATGGCTAGTAATGACATGTGTGATGCATAAGTAATCAATAACAGTGCCCCGAAGGACAGGTGACTCTGAAAGGTGACTCATGTTGCCCAAGTTCACCTAGCCAAGGAAATGGCTGGTTGGGACAGACCACAAAACTAAAGGTTGGTACTTGTTAACTACATCATTATTGATCAGCTAGTTTAAAATGGCTGGCTGGTTGGACATGGGTCAGAAAATGATGGTGGGATGGGAAGTGGAGAGTTCACCACACAGCAGTGTGTGCACCTATTCTATGAAAACCACGAGGCACAGAAGGCTCCTGAAGAACACACAAGTTGGTGTCAAATTTCACAAAGAACTGACAACTGAAGGCGAGCCCTGCACCAGCAGTGCCAGTGCCTAATCGCATATCCAAGCCTGCTGTCCCAGTACACCTCGGCTTTGACTAGGCCCCTGCGCTCTTGGACCTGTTTCTGATGTTACATGGGAGTGAACTAGAGCTGGGCACACTTGGCTTTTGCTCAGATGCTCTCTAATAGTCAAGTCTGAGTTCACTATTTTTTTTTTTAGACAGTGACTCACACTATGTCAACTTAGGTGGCCTGAAACTCACTATGTAGACCAGACTGGCCTCTACCTCCCTGTGTGATGGGATTAAAAGTCTTTACCACCAGGCATCTGTCTTTAAAAAAAAAAAAAAAAAAGACATTGGGTGTGTGTGTGTGTTGGATGCAGATGGGTGTGGGGTACATACCACCCCTGTGTTCCTGCAGAAACCAAACACTGGAATTCAGGTTTGTACCACTGTGCCCTTCTTGGGTCAGGGCCAGTGAGATAGCTGTAGAGCCCCTGGCAATGGGATTTTGTAGAAGGGAGGTACGTAGGTCAAGTCTGAGTACAGCATGGGCAAGTAGGAATTTAGTCAAGCAAAGTGGAGGCCAGTAGGAATAGTACCGAGAGGTAGCAAGCATTAGCAAGGGATGTCAGCCAGCTAACCCCACCTAGTGGTTCCTGCAATAGACAAACCAGGGTGAAAGCCAGCCGTGGTGCCCTGTGGTTATAATCCTAACACTTGAGAGGCAGAGACAGGAAGATCAGGAGTTCAAGGCCAGTTTCCTACACATAGGATATGTGACATAGGATCCTGTCATAGGCAGGGATATCCCCGGTAGATGATGGGGTAAGGAATTAGTGGGGGTGGGGTGCTCTGAGTCTTTGCTAAAACTGATTTATATAGGAAGCTCACAGATGGGCTCAGAAAGTTCTAGAGCTTGCCCAAACTTTGAGGAGAATCTTCATCATTATCTAGTTGGACAGTTGCTCTTGAGGACAAGAATGTTTCTCAGCATTATATCCCCCCCAGAGTCTGACAGGTAGGCTCAAAACAGAACAGTTGACCGAAGACTGACCTGGGTGGCATGTCCCCCCGCCCCCCCACACACACAGTGGCTGTTGGAGGGCAGCTTGTTTCTGGTGGGAGATCCTGGGCTCCACAGAGGCTGAGGGGATTCTTTCATGAAAACCAAGTGGCCCCTTTCCACACAGAAAGCCTTGGAGTGCCAGCTCTGAAGGGAAGTGCTTGAGATTTACGGACCCATGTGGGTGGGGGGAGGAGGTGGAGAAGGCTAGCTGGTGTGTGTGTGGGGTGTGGGGGCAGCTGGTGTGTGTGTGTGTGTGTGTGTGTGGAGGGTGTGGGGGCAGCTGGTATGTATGTGTGGAGGGTGTGGGGGCAGCTGGTGTGTGTGTGTGTAGGGTGTGGGGGCAGCTGGTGTGTGTGTGGGGGGTGTGGGGGCAGCTGGTGTGTGTGTGGGGGGTGTGGGGGCAGCTGGTGTGTGTGGGTGTGTGTGTGTGTGTAGGGTGTGGGGGCAGCTGGTGTGTGTGTGTGTGTGTGTGTGTGTGTAGGGTGTGGGGGCAGCTGGTGTGTGTGTGTGTAGGGTGTGGGGGCAGCTGGTGTGTGTGTGTGTGTGTGTGGAGGGTGTGGGGGCAGCTGGTGTGTGTGTGTGGAGGGTGTGGGGGCAGCTGGTGTGTGTGTGTGTGTGTGGAGGGTGTGGGGGCAGCTGGTGTGTGTGTGTGTGTGTGTGTGTGGAGGGTGTGGGGGCAGCTGGTGTGTGTGTGTGTGTGTGTGTGTGTGTGTGTGGGAGGGTGTGGGGGCAGCTGGTGTGTGTGTGTGTGTGTGTGTGTGTGTGGAGGGTGTGGGGGCAGCTGGTGTGTGTGTGTGTGTGTGGAGGGTGTGGGGGCAGCTGGTGTGTGTGTGTGTGTGGAGGGTGTGGGGGCAGCTGGTGTGTGTGTGTGTGTGGAGGGTGTGGGGGCAGCTGGTGTGTGTGTGTGTGTGGAGGGTGTGGGGGCAGCTGGTGTGTGTGTGTGGAGGGTGTGGGGGCAGCTGGTGTGTGTGTGTGTGTGGAGGGTGTGGGGGCAGCTGGTGTGTGTGTGTGTGTGGAGGGTGTGGGGGCAGCTGGTGTGTGTGTGTGTGGAGGGTGTGGGGGCAGCTGGTGTGTGTGTGTGTGTGTGGAGGGTGTGGGGGCAGCTGGTGTGTGTGTGTGTGTGTGGAGGGTGTGGGGGCAGCTGGTGTGTGTGTGGAGGGTGTGGGGGCAGCTGGTGTGTGTGTGTGTGTGTGGAGGGTGTGGGGGCAGCTGGTGTGTGTGTGTGTGTGGAGGGTGTGGGGGCAGCTGGTGTGTGTGTGTAGGGTGTGGGGGCAGCTGGTGTGTGTGTGTGTGTGTGTTTGTGTGGAGGGTGTGGGGGCAGCTGGTGTGTGTGTGTGTGTGTGTGTGTGGAGGGTGTGGGGGCAGCTGGTGTGTGTGTGGAGGGTGTGGGGGCAGCTGGTGTGTGTGTGTGTGTGTGGAGGGTGTGGGGGCAGCTGGTGTGTGTGTGTGTGTGGAGGGTGTGGGGGCAGCTGGTGTGTGTGTGTGTGTGGAGGGTGTGGGGGCAGCTGGTGTGTGTGTGTGTGTGTGGAGGGTGTGGGGGCAGCTGGTGTGTGTGTGTGGAGGGTGTGGGGGCAGCTGGTGTGTGTGTGTGTGTGTGTGTGTGTGTGTGGAGGGTGTGGGGGCAGCTGGTGTGTGTGTGTGTGTGTGGAGGGTGTGGGGGCAGCTGGTGTGTGTGTGTGTGTGGAGGGTGTGGGGGCAGCTGGTGTGTGTGTGTGTGTGGAGGGTGTGGGGGCAGCTGGTGTGTGTGTGTGTGTGTGGAGGGTGTGGGGCAGCTGGTGTGTGTGTGGAGGGTGTGGGGGCAGCTGGTGTGTGTGTGTGTGTGGAGGGTGTGGGGGCAGCTGGTGTGTGTGTGGGGGGGGAGGGTGTGGGGGCAGCTGGTGTGTGTGTGTGTGTGTGTGTGTGGAGGGTGTGGGGGCAGCTGGTGTGTGTGTGGAGGGTGTGGGGGCAGCTGGTGCTGGACCTTTGTTTTCATGTAACACCATCTTCATTCTGCAATGTGGTTTAAATACAAGGATACAAGGAGAGGGTCCCTCCATTCCCTTAAGAACACTGTTCCCTGGAGACTCATGCTGTGGTGTTTGCTTCTGTGAAGTCCAAATGCCTGCAAGTTTAAAAACCAAATGAAACAGTCTGGCTTTCCGATAGAAAGTAGCCTTTTGCTAGGGTAAGAGGGAAACCCATTAGCAGTCGGCCATCCTCGTGAAGCCAGTGAAGCACCCTAAGAGTGAAGTCTATAGGCACACAGTGAGCCTCTGTTTTCTAGTGGCAGGCAGGAGTGTCTGTGATAAGATATGATGGATTGCCACACAGGAGTTTTACAGAGCAAAAACCCCTGAGGAACGGAGTTGACCCAGAGCCATCTGAGGAGGATGACCCTGGGGGCTGCGCGCTTTCTTTTTCTTTCTCTGCTTCTGTCTGTGAATGTAATGTGTGTTTGTCTTGGTGATGTGGGCTTCTGGAACCAACCCAATGTCAGAGTGGACTAGGGTTAGTGTTTGTCCCTCCATCTGCTTAGTCCAGCTGTGACCACGCCCACCCCCCCCCCCCCCCCGTGTCCAGGCCTTGGTCTGCGACCACGCCCACAGTCATGTCCTGGCCATGGTCTGGGACCACGCCCACACCCATGTCCAGGCCATGTTCTCTGCAGTCAGAGCTCTAGAGTGTTCACCCTGACTGAGTGGTGGGACTCAGAAATAGGTCTTATATATTTTCAATAATGACCATGTATTCCTTTAAAGCTAGTGGGGGAAGCTTTTCCCCACTAAGAATCACAGACTAACAGACTGGAAGAATTCCAGCAGCTGCTGTCAGCCCATTTCATATCAGAAAGAACTGTAAGGAAGGTGACTCACCAAGGTTCACAAGTCTGGCCTGGGACTTTCCGACACCCAGACCAGTGTTTCCAGCAATATTCAGTCAGTGGTGGCACTTTTCACAAGTGCTTCATTTCTAGCTACTTATTGGTTAGTAAACTCACACACTGTGGACTAGCTCTCTCTCCCTTGGGCTAGCCTATCTATCTGTGGGGCTGTGCCCTGAGGCCTTACACCTCAGGCAGAGCATGATCATGGATGGCAGCTGCCTGCAGAACCCAGATAGAAGGGAGAAACCTGCTGAGTGATTCCTCCTTTGCATTCTAAGACGGGAAACAGAAGTCATGCATTATTTCTGTGTCACACACACACATCTTAGGCTGGGAGGGTATTGTAAGATCTGAGTTGGCAGCAGCTGTGTATACAGAAGACCTGGCAAGGCAGTAGAACCAAGCAGGGTCTCTCCTCTGTTCTCTGGTGTCCATTTTCAATACTGACAAAGTAGATGATAAATGCCAGCATCCCCATAAGGGGAGCCTGCAAGATGAGCCAAAGAGGCCTGGGAACTTGACTTCTTGGAGAATAATGCCGAAGTCCGATTTCTCTGAGAGAACCCTATTAGTTCAGTGTCAATGAGCCGTTGATCTGTGAGTCTGCAGATTTAGATTCAGATAACTCCAGAGAGAGAGAGAGAGAGAGAGAGAGAGAGAGAGAGAGAGAGAGAGAGAGAGAGAGAGAGAGAGAAGGGAATTTTCTGATTCTGAAACGTGATTAACTGAATTACATATGACTTCCCACAGTCTCGGATTGAAGCGGAAGATGTTCCCTTCTACCTGGAGAATTCCTTGGCTGTTCCAGGCAGCACAAAGTGGGAAACTTCCTGGGTGATTGAGCCTTACAAAGGTTCTTGGAGCCCCGAATTTAAATTATTTTTTATTTCTATGTGTACAGTTGTATGGCTTGCATGTATATCTGTGCACCATGTGCATGCAGTGCCCTTGGAGGACAGAAGAGGGTGTCAGATCCCCTGGGACTCTAAGAAATGGCTCTGAGTCACCATGTTTGTACTAGAAATCGAACCTGAATCCTCTGGAAGAGCTCTTAATGGAGGCACTCTCCTCCAGCACCAACCCTGATTTTTGAGCCCGTGCACTTATGTGATGTGGGAGCCCACAGAGGTTTCCTAGTGAGGACTTACTCAGGGTCTGAGAATCTGAGCTTGCTTTATCCAGCAGGGCTGCATAAGGAGATGATTTGGCCATGGGCCAAAATGGCACCCACTGCAAATTAATGACCAACTTTTTATGGCCATCTGACAACAGATACTTAACTGTTTTTTTTTTTTTTTTAAAGACAGGGTCTCCCTATAAAGGCCATGGCTAGCTTGGAACTTGCTATGTAGATCAGGCTGGCCAGATTCATAGAGACCTGCCTACCTCTGCCTTCTGAGTGCTGGGATTAAAAATGTGCACCACCGTGGTCAGCCCCTCTTATGTTCTTATATGTCCAACTTTGATTGAGACAACAGCAAGTGAAGAAAGCAATTTGTATTTTGGTCTCAATCCCTCAGCTGCCTGCACTGCCCAGACCTCATAGGAAAGCTTGCCTCCACTCTCTGAGTAAGAAGAGAGCAAGCAGCTCTTGGAAGAGGAGACTCACCTTCCTTAGGGGTGTTTTTGTCTCATAGTGGGCGAGGACAGGGATGGACGCTCGGTGGTAGGCCTCCAGGCGCTTGGCAATGGTCTTGGCAGTGTCCTCCCCATGCTGGCTGCCCTGGCTTCTCTGCAGAAGGCGGTTGGTCATGGTGTCTGCTGAGCAGTCCATGCAGATCACCAAGTGGGGGTTTCCAATCTGGGGTGAAGGATGGGGTGAAGCACGGTCAGTTGGAATTCTAGAAAGGTCTGGGGGCCTTCTTTTCCTGGGGCTGTCGGTGCCTCTCAAGTGCCCAGCACCACATTGCAGGAGAGGTAAGACTAGACCTCCTGGCTTCTCATTTCCAGAGTAGGCCCTCACTACCTGCTGCCTTGGAGCTCTGTCTTGTTCAGCTTTCTGGTCATTTCACATAATGCAGCAATTATAGGCTACCTAGATCAGCCAGTCTCTCCTTTACACTCAGGGGGAAGGGTGTGTGCATGACTGTGTATGCGCATGTGTGTACACACAAGTGTTCGCTGTTCCCTATGTAAAGGTCTCCCTGACCTGATAACTCTCTCTTCCACCACGTGTCTTATTCTAGCCAGCAAGGACGCCCTGTGCTGGGTGTGTATTTCATGGAGTTAGGTACAGACTGGAGCCAGGCTGTCATGACCAGACTCTGGTGTAATTAGTGTCCAAGTGGACTTCATTCATCCCTTGCCACCTTTCATTTAAAAGTGTTCTTCCACTGAGATGCTGAGCTCAGCCATCTGCACCTTTAAGTCTGTTGCCCTATATTTCTCAAACATGGAAGGTAGTGGGAATGAGGCTACCTGCTTTTAAAGGTTCAGTGAGGGCCTCCTACACTGTTTCCACATGAGGCCATTTTGCCTGAGTAATTTTTATACTTTCCCTGGGGTACAAATACATAAAATAGCCATACAAATTAAACATTTGCTGATAATAAGTTATAAAGAAATTAATTTTTAGACATTTGGTATACATATAATTTTACCATAAGAAACTGCAATTTCTGTCCGGTTTTATGTAATACTTAACACAGGGGAAACCAGCTACTTTCTTTGTTCAACTACTCTGACATTGCCAAATAGTGAAAGTCTCAGCTAGCTACTGGGAGAGGCTGTGTGAGTAGAAATGCCAGGCTAGCATTTCTTTTACTATCCTGGGAACCCTGTGGGAGAACCCACCAGCTCAGCCCGTCAGACTGCGCAACTATGGGAGATAAAAACGAGTTGTTCTTTTAAACCACCTGACTGGATCATTGACTAGAAATCCCACTTAGCATCTCTGTGTCTTGAATTCCATGAGAGACCACAGGCTCGCTGGAAGGGTTAAGTAGGGCACTGTAGACACACTGCTTGGCATGTAGCGGAGTTTGCAAAGCTTTAGCTGCTCTGCTTCCTCCCTGTGTTGGACTCCCACCTCAGTGGGCAGGGCTTAGGGACTCTGCTTCAGGTCTCAAGTCTTACATTACAGAAGGAGATTAAGAAATGTCCCCAAAATGAATGATGATGACCATCTGTGAGTTCAACTTCTCCATCTCCCCATGAATCTCCTAAACTATCCTGTTGTTCCTGGGATCACTGGGACATACCAACCCTACTTCCCTATCCCTGGTCAACAGAAGCCATTCCCATCCCCCACCTCACCAGCATGCCATGTTTAAGGCATGGGTGAAGGAAGGCTGGCCACCCCCTCTGAGGGAAGCACAGGGCATAGGAAACAGAGTGGAGACATGCTCTAAAGCCTGGTCTCTGGAACATAACCCAGCCTTGAACAGGTCATGCTTTTCTGAGGAGCTTTTGTGCATGAAGGCGAGGTGAGGGTGAGGGCGTAGGAGAAAACAACCCTGGATCGCCAGCAGAGGGCGAGCTTGGGAGGCAGCTGGTGGTTCAGTTAGCTGCCAGGCTTGCATGGGGCCATTTCCAGGCTGCTCTTGGGAACAGAAAAGATAGTTCAGGGATTCATTTACTCATAAAGAGGGGCTATTTGTATCTAATCTGGAGCCATCCTTGAAAGACCATCAGGACCAATGTAAGAGAGATTGCTTCAACACCCAAAGCTTGGGTGGGACCACCAGTGCACAGTTCAGGGCTTGTTAGGCATGGAGTCTTGGGCATACACCTGACATTGAACCAGTGTCTGCATGTTACTGGCATCCATGGTAACATGGATGGTAACATGGTAACAAGCCTCATGGCGGATCATCTAAGAGGCTTCCCTGCCAAGTTGTTTCCTTGCAAACCTTACTCTCCTGGATCCAGCCCTGTTCCCATGAACACAGCCGGCATACAGTAATTATATCTGGAAGTGACCTAGTGACCTGAATCACACATATATTTTTTTCTTTACATTTTATTTAGTTCTTTCAGAATTTTGTACACTGTGTTTTGATTATATGATAACATTTAAATTAATACCTAAACATTTAAAATGATTTCATTTTTATCTATGTGTACGTGTGTGTGGGTGCTATCAGAGGCCAGAAGAGGGCGTCAGATACTCTGAGGTTACAGTTACATGTGGTTGTGAGTTGTCTGATGTGTGTGGTCCTCTGGAAGAATAGCAAGCCCTTTTAATTTCTGAGCTATGTCTTCAGCTCCCTAACCCTTTTTTTTTTTTTATATATTTGAGGAAATTGCTTTTTCATGGACCTCATGTCAAGAGTCTTCCAGTATGGGCAATATCTTTATTCTATTTGAATTTGAGGTGGGCGCTCACTTTGGAGGTTTCATGTGTGGTTCCTGCACACCTGCTTAACGAACACTGGGATCTGCTGAAGTTATACTCCTAGCAGTGTGGAAAAGCCCGACTCTGTAAAGAAGTGGACATGTCACTTGAAGGTGACTGGTTCAGTGGGGAAACGGGGCACCGAAGCTCCAGGCACTGGTGAGATACTTCCAGCTAGTGAGGAATGATGTGGGCTTCTTCTGGGCCACATCTGAAATCTGACTCAATGGGGTCCACATCCGGAGGGAATTCCAATAGTGAGCCTTGAGCCCACACTGCCTGGGTTCTGGGCAGAGGAGGAAGAAATGATGGGGCAGGAATATTGAGGGGTTGTGTGGGAAGTGAGGGAGAAGGTCAGTGCCTTGTTTAAGCTTCTACACAGCAGCTGACACCAGGCTGTGGGAACAATGTGCTATAAGGATGCCAACATGGAATGACATCCAGGGCCATCAAACCTTTTGAACTGTGACATAATGGTACCATCTCTGTGTTGGGCTACATCCATAGCAGTCTTGGGATGCATGTGGCCGGCAGGCTGCTGGTTGACTATGCCTGTATCTCCTCAGATCCCCCATTGGTGCCTGACAAGGCTTGTAATTCCATGGGCATCCATTCTGGGGTCCACCATCAGATCTAGCTTTTAAAACTCCAAATGAAGAACTCAGGTTATAATTTTGTCAGTTGCTTTTACCTGGAGAGGGGGCAGGAATAAGAGATGCTTATATTTACAATGTACCTTATCTTTGACAACTTGGAGGTTTCAGAAGATTATTCTGTTACCTCTGAGTAGCCTTCAAAAGACTTCTGCACCCTGATCACCTATGCAGGGGCATGCCTTGTGCTGATACCTTTCACCTTAGCAAAGGCAGCTGTGACATCATCTGGTGTTCATCACTCAGAAGCCAGCCACAGTCACCTGCCCATCCGTTTACTTGTCTTTCTTGTTGTTTGTCTTTATCTATGGATACTGCCACAGGCTCGGCCACGTGTATCCACCACCTCTGTCCACCTCTGCCAATTGGACCGGGACACTTTTCTTTGACTCTAAATGTTTTAAAAAATATTTATTTAATTTTCATTTTATGTAGTGTGTGTGTGTGTGTGTGTGTGTGTGTGCGCACGCGCGCGTGTGCGCGTGCCTATTTGCTTATATGATGAACAACAGCATGTAGGTGCCTGGTGCCCATGGAGGCCAGGGGGGAAGGTGGGGTACCCTGTATCTGAGTTACTGGTAATTGTGAGGCCCCATGACAGTGCTAGGAACCAAACTCAGGTCCTCTAAAAAGCGGCGAGTGTTCTGAACTACTGAGGCATCTCTCCAGCCCTTGACTCTGAATTTGGGAGGGAGCTAGGCAGTGGGGGGCTGCTGATGGAAGAGCAGACTTAGGGGCAGGTGGAGCCCGAGGGTTAGCCACCTTGGTCCATGAAGCAGTGGTGAAGCGGATGGAGGTGGGGGCCCCAAATCTTTATCCCATCATTAGTTGTCACCAGCTGTGTGGCTACCGGCAAGTTGCCAAACCTCTCTGTGCTTAAGCCATTCCCTTAGTGTTAGGCGGTTTCTTTCCCCTATCTACCTAAAAAGGTCACTTCACTTTTGAAAACATCCACTGAAAGAATTCAGATGGACATACTGTAGAATAAAACAGTAGCCAATACCCATGGCTTCCTGTGGCCTCTGGAGTCAGTCTTGTAACGAATGTGGCCTACTGTCCCATCTGCCTTGAGGAGTTGCGGGCCAGGTGTACGGTTTGTACCACAGAGCCTGGCCCAAGCAGCTCGCCACCTAGCAGCTGTGATAGTGGTTAGTTACTGGTGATCCTGTGAAGGCTGGTGGCCCTGAGCCGCTTACCTCACTAGGAGGGCACAAGGCTGAGGATGTCAGGGTTGGGAAGGGGGTGGCATGCATTCTGGATCCTGCCCTGGCTGCATCTCTTCCCCTGTCTTCCGTGTACACACACCCCTGTTCTTCAGGGGTGACTGCCTCAGGTAGAGCACCAGCTGCCCCCTACTGGCTCCTCTAGGCTGGGCCTGTCAGCAGATTCTCCTCTGGGCCCTTGTCGCAGTGATTCAGAGATGAAGGGTGAGAAGGAAACAGCCTTGGGTCTTTTGTGGGACATCCTGCCACCCCCAAAACAGAAATGGCATAGAGGAGAATGGGCCAACACGGGGGAAATCCAGACATGGAGAGGAGGAGTCTACAAGGGTAGTTCTGCACCTAACACCCAGCCAAGCCTGACCACAACTTACCATCTAGACCATTCTTGCCCTACTTTTATATTTCATCTTTTAAAAAAGCGTTTCTGCTTTTTGTAATGGAAAGATTTGGTCACTGTACTTGGCAAATGAAGGCTTTGAATGTATTCCCTAAGCTGAGTGATGTCCTTTTTTTCTTCTGGATGGACACGCTAACATCAGCTCACCCTTCGTCCAAATTCTTCCCCCTGCTTTACTTCCCGGGGGTAGCCATCAATCAGGAAGCCCTTGGTGTTGCCCAGGCTGGCCACCATGGTCTCCTTCAGCAGCTCCAGGATGACACCCTACAGAAGAAAGAGTGGTCAGCACCGGGCCCAGCCATATCCCTCAATTCACAATGGATGTGACTCCTCAGACATTCTTCTGTGAAGGGAGGACTGGGCAACATTAACAGCAGATCTCTTGGGCCAATCTTCATGAGACATCCTCCTCTCCCCCCACCTTAATGGCCATAGTGCGGGTAGGTCCTTTAGTCAGGTCTGGGCCATGGTTCCATTGGGGAGGGTTTTTCTTACCGATCTGTCCTTACTGCAGTTACGTGACTAGGAAGTCTTCCAGCATAGCATTTTATACCCCAGAAGACGTGCTAGTCCTGTCTCACACTGAATGAACAAGGCTTCATGGCAGATCAGGGGCAAATGAAACACCGCTCAGAACATACTTCCCTGCTGCTGTTCTCCCAGTAAGCATTACACAGAACTTGACATGTGCTAACTTGAGAAGGCTTTTAGATTGGAGAACTATTTTCTAGCAACATGGTTTCCACATGAAAAAGACTGATTTAACAATTGTGGAAAGTAAGGAAGGAAAGAACACAGAGGCAGGGGAGCAGTGTTGGGGAAAGGCCTATTGGGAGGAGGTGGGGGAAGCCCTCAGTCTCTAGGTTTTGGCAGGAGCCTGGGGGATGTTGGTATCACAGGTTTGGCTAGACCCCTTCGCTAAACAATTGTGAACTAATTCTTCATCAAGTTCACAGTCTAATGAGGAAAACAGACAATGGCAAACAAATGAACAGACTACAGCTAAAGAAAATGGGCACACAATTAGAGAGGGCGAAGGGCCAGAGTGTACCAGAGATGCTGCTTTCCATAGGGAAGCCTCTGTGATAAGTGCGGCACTCAGGCTGAGCTCTGCAGGATGTGAACAGGCCAACTAGAGAATGCATGCTGGAAGGCACTCCAGCTGAGGTGCCAGTAGAGGCAGCCACAGCCCGACCTGAGGAGGGGAAACTACACGTGGACTGGCCAGCTGAGGGCAGTGAAAGAATGGTACCATGGGATCGAGTGTTGAGGAGTAATCGTTTAGGGACAGGGACATGGCTCAGTGGGTAAGGGCACTTGCTATGAAAACATGAGGTCCTGAATTAAATTCCCTAGTGCCCAAATTAAAAAGCCAGGCACAGCAGCGTATGTTAGCAGCTGCCCACAGCATTGGGAGGCAGAGACAGGTGGATCCCAAGACCTCCCTGACCATCCAGCCTGGCCAAAAGGTGAGCTGCAGGTTCAGTGAGAGACTCCATCTCAAATACCAAGGTGGTGGCAATGGAAGAAGACACCTAACATCATCCTCTGACCTTGAAACACACAGACATACACACCTCATGATGCAGCCGTAATAAACACAGAGAGTGGACTATGTGCTGCCCCTTGGCTTGTGTTCTCCATCTTATACAGTCCTTCACTGACATGTCTCCCTCTCAAGGTGGCTGCTTTTTGTCAACTTGACATAAACCTAGACATACCTGGGAAGACAGAACCTTAACTGAGGAATTGCCTCATCCAACTGGCCTGTGGGCATGTCAGTGGGGTATTTTCTTGATTGTGGATTGGTGTGGGAGGGCCCAGCCCTAGGTAGATAAATGCTTTCCTGAGGTGGGCCTGGACTATGTAAGAAAGCAAGTTTGAACAAAGTAGGGGAGAAAGCCAGCCAGCAGCTTTGTTCTGTGTTCTCTGTTTCAGTTCCTGTCTTTTGGTTCTTGCCACGAGCTTCTGCCTAGGCCTCCTCAGTGATGGAGTTGACCTGTGACCCAGATGAACTGTTTCCACCCATAAGCTGCTTTCGGCCCTGGTGTTCGTCACAGGAATCGAGAACCTACTAGGATAAGCATCCCCTGCTCAGAGAATGGTCCCGTCCACAGTCAAGCTGCGTCTTCTCACATCAGCGAACCTAGTTGAGCTACTCCCCCACAGGCATGCTCATGGGAGTGTCTTCTAGGTGACTCTAGAGTCTGTCATGTGGACAAGCAGCACAAAACAGCACACCTCCACTCCAAGGAGACTTTGTTCCCCGAGGTCTCTGATGTGAGTTTTCCATACCACCTGTGTTTTAAAGACTTTCCTCTCAAGTGAGGCTGGGTTTGGAAACACATGTACCAGGCTGACATTTAAGCAGCTGGCCAAGGAACAGCTTAGAAGTCAAGTGGTTGTCGGCCCAGACCAGCCCACCTCAGGACTGTCACTGAGGAGCGAGGTCAAAGCTGTTCCCTGGCCCTCAAGGCATCTTTGTCTTGGGGATCCAGACTGCCACAGTAGTCAATGACTTGACTGCCAGGGAGAGCAGGGTGGGTCTCTGCTTACCGAGGGCACCAGGTCTCCACGCTCCATGATGTCACGGATCAGTTTGCTTCTTTCTGACTCTGAGGCCAGTTCCTGGCGCAGGAGCTCGCCAGTAGAGAGGTGAGTGAATCCATATTTTTCTGCCAGTTTCTTGCACTGGGTGCCTTTGCCAGAGCCAGGGCCACCTTGGGAGGGAGACATGTCAGGCATGCATCTCAAGTCCACTGCCTCCTTTTTGGGGACATAATAATTATTTTTTTTTCTAGTGGATATTGCTTGTATAAAATAATGGTTTCATGATGACATTTCATGCATGTTTATCATGTGCTCTGCTGAGACTCACCCACTGTCCCCTCATACCCCTGCCACTCTGGTCCCCCTCCTCTTCCCAAATGGTCAACTTTCTATTTGCATGTCTCGTATGTGACATCTAGATTCTGCAGGAGACAAAGTGACCACATGTATCAGTGTGGTCTTCATTTCTTTTTCTTTCATGTGTGCATGCTCACGTGTATGGAGGTGCATGCATGCACCCATGTTTACAGAGGTCAGAGGACAACCCCAGGTTCACGCTCAGGAATGCTGTTTGCTTTGTATTTTAAGACAGGCTCTCTCATTGGTCTGGAACTCATCAAGTGAACTAGGCTGGCTGCTCAGTAAGCCACAGGGATTTCCCTGTCTCTGTCTCCCCACTGCTAGGATCGTGAGCACACTACATCTGTCTTTTTCCCCATTAAGCATCGTTTATTTTGTGTGCTCACACACATTCAATAGTGCTCACATGGAGGTCAAAGGACAACTTTTGGGAGTCAGTTCTCTCCTACCAGGTGCTTCTGGGGATGGAAGCTTCAGGGCAGGTACCTTCATCTGCTGAACTTTTTCGCCAGCCCTCAGGACATTTTAAAAAAAGATTTATTTATTTTTATTTTATGTGTATAGGTGTTTTGCCTACATGTATATCTGTGTACTATGTGCATGCCTGGTGCCTATGGGGTCCAGAAGACAGTGTCATATTCCCTGAATCTGGAGTTATGGATGCCCAAGAGTGGCACGGTGTAGTGGTCATAGGTATCTCCAGCTGCAGCTTTCTGTTTTTACTGCTGTCACTATGGGAGTAAAGCTGTAGTACTTTGTTGGGGAATATTATTTTAAGGTGCATCACTTTGTTTATGTTTAACTCTGTGAAGCTGTGTTGCTGTGCCTGTCTAAAACACCTGAGAGTCTAATAAAGAGCTGAACGGCCAATAGTGAGATAGGAGAAAGGACAGGAGGGGCTGGCAGGCAGAGAGAATAAACAGAAGGAGAAACCTGGGAGAAGAAAAAGGAATGAGAAAGGAAGAAGGAGGACTCCAGGGGCCAGCCACCCAGCCACCCAGCCACCCTGCCACCCTGCCACCCAGCCACCCAGCCACCCAGCCACCAAGTTACCCTGCCACCCAGCCACCCAGCCACCAAGTTACCCTGCCACCCAGCCACCCAGCCACCCAGCCACCCAGCCACCAAGTTACCCTGCCACCCAGCCACCCAGCCACCCTGCCACCCAGCCACCCAGCCACCCAGCCACCCAGCCACCCAGCCACCCAGCCACCCAGCCACCCAGTGTAGTGGATAGCCATCCCAGCATTGGCCTGGAAGTTCCAACCCCCATTGAGGCTTCGGTAATGGTCATGCCCACAAGGCAGGGTGGAGGAGGAAGCGGAAGACCAAGGATCGGGAAGAGGTCTCTTTTGGTTCCCGGAATCTGAACGCTGGAGGTAGACCGAGCAGAGTTCTCCAGAGAACACGGCCAGACTGCACTATACCCTTGCCAGACCCTGTAACCTACCCCCTCATTTGTAAGTACCCCACAAAATAAACCTCCCTTTTAACTACATGGAGTGGCCTTAATAATATCACCAATAGCTGGTGCTCACGTGGGGCAAATTCCAAAGGCCTAGGCGGCTCCCACCCTCAGCCTCCTCCCTGGCTGGCAGGTACCTAAACCCGCCTGCAAAATTCCATTTAACCAGGGGACGCCTACACGGTTCCATTCCCGAAAAAGGGAGCAGCTAATCTGGTCTCAGTTCCCTAGCTTATCCCCCAGACCAGCAAAAACCGCTGTGAGTGAGGCGTTCCCACTCCTCCCTGAGTGCCGGCTCCCCGCCATCTTGGCTCCTGCCTTCAGCTGCCGCCAGCCAAGGTCGCCAGCAGGCCTTGCTTTGGAGCTATACCAACGCCTCCTGCTGGCTGAAAAGTGCTACTGCACCCCCCAAAACCACGGAAAGTTAAGCTTCTTTCAAGTAAAAGTACTTGATAATTTTACACCTTAAAACTGATTAACAAATTTTGAGTAATTCTTGTAATATGGCTGACAACATTACCTCACAAGAATTTAATAACCTTTTTGCCTGTATGATGAATGACATTTTCCTGGAAATATACGACCTCCCTAAGACATATCTGGCCTGTACCATTTTGACATTCATTGTAATAATTCACACAGTGTTCAAACACTGGTTTAATAATAAGAACAAAGATGAATCATTATTGGGACTGATACAGGCTTTAAAAGATAACAATGAAGGCTTACAGAAAAGGATTCTCTTTCTGGAATCTGCTAACCAGGATTTACAGGCTTTAAAAGTTAGCAATGAAGGCTTACAGAAAAAGATTCTGTCTATGGAATCTGCTGACCAGGACGTACATACAAAGATTCTCTTTCTGGAATCTGCTAACCAGGATTTACAGGTTTTAAAAGATAGCAATGAAGGCTTACATAAAAAGATTCTCTCTCTGGAATCTGCTAACCAGGATTTACAGGTTTTAAAAGATAGCAATGAAGGCTTACAGAAAAAGATTCTTTCTCTGGAATCTGCTGGTCAGGACTTACATAAAAAGATTCTCTCTTTTGAATCTGCTAACCAGAATTTACAAAACAAGCTTGTACCCAAAATTGCTTTTATTGATAATAAATATGAGTATTTAATGGATAGAACACTAACTCTCCAGAGTGAAGTTGTAGCTACTCAGACAATATATAAGGAAGAAAAATTATCATTACTTGATAAGATAAGGTCCATGGAATCATGTGTTTCAGAAGAACATAAAAACTTCCATGAAAAATCTGGAATCCCTTACAAGAGAGGAGGTTTACTCCCTGGAACAGACCCTAGGTGCTCGTTTACAAGCCCTGGAGGAAACTCTAAATAAACATGACAAGGGACCTAATAAGCAGAGGGGCAAGACCATACAGGTTGTAACATCTCCAAATGGCTCTCATACAATGGCTTATGCTGTTATCATCCATGAGAAGCCAGCAGATGACACACACCCCGAGCCATATACAACATATACATTACAACCAATTTCAACAAGTGACTTTAAAAATATAAAGGAAGCAGTAGTTACATATGGGATACACTCCACATATGTAAAACAGATGTTAAATTCGTGGTCTACCTCACATAGAATCATTCCAGATGACTGGCATCAGTTAATTTCAGCTGTTCTAGAATATAGCCAGCAGTTACAGTGGAAAAGCTGGTTGAGAGAAGAGGCAAGAAATTTAGAACAACAAGGTAAACTCAGAGGTTTTGAGATCTCCCAAGATCAAATACTTGGTGAGTGATGTTTTGCTGACAGGAATGTACAAGCCATTTATGATGGGCATACAATATCCCTATGCCGTACAGCAGCTCTAAATGCTTGGGAAAAAATTCCAGAACCTGGAAAAGCAACTGAGGTATACACAAAGATATTTCAGGGACCACATGAACCCTTCACTGATTTTTTACAAAGGCTGAACACAGCTATAACAAAAGCTGTATCAGATAAAGAATTAAGAAAAGTATTAACTGAGTCCTCGGCATTCGACAATGCTAATGCAGAATGCAAAAGAATACTTACACCATTAAAGATCAGATCAGCTCCTTTGGAATAATGGATTCAGTATACTAATAGTGTTAACTCTTAACTACAGTAATGAGGCTTGGATAGGAGAGACAAATCCCAGAGGTGTAAGAAGGCCCCGTGGTACTAAATGTGGTACACCAGGTCATATAAGTAAAAACTGTACATGGGGTAATCCTAGAAGTAATACTCCTTCTAGGAATAGCCTAAACAAAAGACCCCAACCACCTCCTGGATTATGTAGAAGATGTGGCAAAGGCCGACATTGGACCAGTGAGTGCAGATCAAAAATAGATATACAAGGCAACCCGTTAGTAGCGGGAAACACCTCAGGGGGCCTCTTGAAGGGCCCCAAATCAAATGTGGTAAGAACATTCCCGGCCACTGTGGAAGACATTCCTCTCCAGGACAACTGAATAAACCAATGTCTAATGTAAAAACGGATACTGTAATGGATGATAAAACAGCTCTGATAGATGAATCACAGTTTACAAAGAACACAATAAAACAAATATTTTGGCAGACTTCCATAAATGAACAAAGGACAAAGCTTAGAATTCGAATTAATGGCTTGGTTCTGGAGGGCCTGGTAGACACAGGTGCGGATGTGACTGTAATTACACCAAAATCATGGCATCCAAATTGGCCTCTTCAAGAGGTAGATGTCCAACTTTTAGGAATTGGCACCCTATCTCAGATAAAACAGAGTTCGAGATGGGTTGAATGCATAGGGCCAGAAGGACAGAGAGGAAGGCTGAAGCCATATGTAGCAAATGTAGCAGTAAATCTATGGGGCTGAGATCTGTTACAACAGTGGAATACCCAGATTAAAATTCCTACACTCTCAGAAAAGGAATACAGGCCAATGCATGTTTCTAGGAATAATATCATAACATGCTATAAAAACCAGTCACCAACCATTCAGGCTGTACACAAACAGAGCACAACTGCTGTTAAACTCTCAGAAGTACCAACTGCCTTACCTTTAAAATGGCTAACTAATAAACCTGTCTGGGTTGGACAGTGGCCTTTGACAAAAGAGAAGCTACAAGCTTTAGAACAGCTGGTTCAAGAGCAGTTAAATGCTCAACACATTGAAGAATCTACCAGCCCTTGGAATTCTCCTGTATTTGTTATTAAAAAAAAGTCTGGTAATTGGAGAATGCTGACAGATCTGAGAGCTATTAATAAAGTAATTCAGCCAATGGGCTCCCTACAGACTGGGATGCCCTTGCCCTCTCTGCTACCCAAAGAATGGCCTATAATAGTTATTGACTTGAAAGACTGTTTCTTTACCATACCCTTACAAGAAAATGATAGAGAAAAATTTGCCTTCACAGTTCCTAATTATAACAATTCTCAGCCAGTCAAGAGATATCAATGGAAGGTCCTCCCACAGGGAATGTTAAACAGCCCTACCTTATGCCAATACTTTGTGCAAAAACCATTGGAGTTAATTCGTGTAAAGTTTCCACAATCCATAATTTATCACTACATGAATGATATCCTATTAGCTGATCCAAAGTTAGACACATTAGAAAGCATGTTTGAAGAAGTAAAAAAAGTTTTGCCTCGCTGGGGACTGCAAATTGCTCCTGAAAAAATACGAAGAGGAGATTCTATTAATTACTTAGGATATAAGATAGAGTTACCAAAAATTAGACCCCAAAAGGTACAACTGAGGAGAGATCGATTAAAGACTCTTAATGATTTTCAAAAGTTGTTAGGAAGCATTTCCAACTTATTGGGTATCATGGGAATACCCAAAGATGGACTACAAAATTTGGCTAATACTCTAGAAGGGGACAAAGAATTAAATAGTCCCAGAGAATTATCAGCCAAAGCTGAGAAGGAATTGGCTCTAGTAGAAAAGACAATTCGAGAAGCACATGTGGATCATGTGGATCCAAAACTTAAATGTATTCTTGTCATATTCCCCTCCAGACATTCCCCCACACGTATTTTGATGCAGAGGGAAGATATTATATTGGAATGGATATTCCTACCACGTAAACCAAATAAGAAATTAAAGACTTATATAGAAAAGATCTCTGATTTGTTTCAAAAAGGTAAATTAAGACTTCGTCAGTTGACAGGAATGGACCCAGCAGAAATTGTAGTACCTTTAACTAATGAGGAAATTTCGTCACTATGGAAATATAATGAATACTGGCAGAGAGCCTGCAGTAACTTTTTGGGAGAGATTAACAACCATTATCCAAAAAGCAAGAGAATAGAATTCATAAAGAAGACTGAATGGGTCCTTCCTCACATTGTACGACACAAGCCAATGTCTGGAGTCCTCACATTCTATACAGATGCAAATAAATCAGGGAAAGCAGGATACAAATCAGGAGACTTAAGTAAAGTGGTACAAAGTCCATACAGCTCTGTACAAAAGGCAGAACTGTATGCTGTTCTTATGGTACTGATGGACTTCACAGAACCCCTCAATATAGTCACTGACTCTCAATATGCAGAGAGAGTTGTTTTACACATTGAAACTGCTGAATTTATTCCTGATAATACAGAATTAACTTCATTATTCATACAATTGCAGGAAATCATCAGAAAAAGGGAACATCCTATATATATAAAACACATATCAGATCCCATACAGGTCTGCCAGGACCTCTAGTACAAGGTAATGATGAGATTGATCAGTTACTAATAGGTAATGTGCTAGAAGCCTCAGAATTTCATAAGAAACACCATGTAAATAGCAAAGGTTTGAAGAAGGATTTCTCCATTACTTGGCAACAAGCTAAGGATATTGTGAAAAAATGTCCTACTTGTTCCTTCTATAACCAAACTCCATTACCTGCAGGAAGCAATCCAAAGGGTATACAAAGAAATGAAATTTGGCAGATGGATGTGTTTCATTTTGCAGAATTTGGAAGATTAAAGTATGTACACCATACCATTGACACCTATTCAGGATTTCAGTGGGCAACTCCTATGAGTTCTGAAAAGGCTGATTCTGTGATTACACACCTATTAGAAGTTATGGCCATCATGGGAATACCTGTACAAATTAAGACAGACAATGCCCCAGCATATGTCTCCAATAAAATGAGACAGTTCTTTGCTTATTACAATATAAAGCATGTTACAGGTATACCACACAATCCCACAGGCCAAGCAGTCATAGAAAGATCCAATCGAACTTTAAAGGATATGCTAAATAAACAGCAACAGGTAACAATGACTCCTAGAAATAGATGGCATAGTACTTTATTAACCTTGAATTTTCTCAATGCTGATGAGAAAGGAACAACAGCTGTGGAGAGACATTGGACGACAGACAAAACTCCTGAGCTAAACCAACCGGTTTATTTCAAAGATGTGTTGACCTCAGAATGGAAACCTGGATATGTCCTACGTTGGGGAAGGGGTTTTGCTTTTGTTTCCACAGGAGAAGAAAAGCTATGGATACCAACAAAATTAATAAAAATTCGATTCGAACAGGAGAAACCCCTTGATGAGGAGAAGTAAAAGATCATCCACCAATGTGACATCTCTTCAGGTTGTAAGAAAAAATTAACAATCAAAGGTTGGGGTAGGGTTCTGTTTTTGTCTTTCCAGGATAATGGAAATACCCATCTTCCAGAAATCATAAGGCTTTGGATATCCGGATGTTTACAGCAGAAAGAAAGAATCTATTGGTACCAATCTACACAGGATAAGATATCACTGTCTAATATCTATATCTCTATCAATCCAGAATAGTTGTGGTTCCAATTTAATTATAAACCAAGCTGGCTTTGGAGATGGAATTGGCTCACTCCTTCTCTAAACCCAAGCATATTGATAAAAGAAAAGGTTGAGAGATTCTTCAGTCCCATATCAGAAGAGCCCTCTGGTGTGAGACAGAAGGAAACCAATTATAAGGGACCATTATCTTCAAGATTCTAATTCTCTCCATGCTTACTCTTGATTTCTTGGAATCCTTTCTTACATGTCATGACATCTTTAAATCCAAACCTTCCATTCTGATAAAAAATAAGTTTTTTCCAATAGCAACCTCTGAAGACTCCAGAAGGAAGATGGGGCCCCAACAACAACAACTCTACCCAATCCAGAATGATGCAATGGTAATCATCATCATACTACACTTCTTGCCAAAATTTCAGACAATCTTACCCATTACTCTGAGAGTTGCTGCAGAATCTACAGTTAGTCTAACTGAGATTTAACTATCTGAGCTTTCTCACAATACCCAACAGAGATACCATTGCTCCCTAAACAGCAGGAAGCAATTCTAAGAAAACGACGCCCCTTCTCCCTAAGGTTCATATTTCTCAGGGTTATGGATAATGGTTCTAGGGTTGGGGGTGGAAGAAACTGTTAAACTCAGTACTCTCCTTAAGGAAAGAAAATATGTCTCAAAAAAATGGGAAAAGAAGAAATGGAATGGATAGGTATAAGATATTATGGTAGACTGTCATATACATTAGGAAACAAATTTAGTAATATAGCAGCCTTTGCACTCTTATGAATTCTTATATGTTGATACAATTATAAACTTTTTACATTCCTATTTAAGATAATTTGTATATTGATACAAATACAGAACTATGTTTGTTATATTGTACACATATTTTTACTCTTATGTGAAATATTTGTATATTGATACAAATGTGAATTTATATCTGTCATACTGTATGTATGTTCCACTTCTGTTTAAGATATTCTGTATACTGATATATATTTAGGATTATTTGCATATTGCATATTGCACTATACATTCCTACCTCTGTTAAAGATATTTTGTGTATTGTCACAATTTAAAGTCATTGTCCTTTTACTGTGCATTTGCTTACAGACTGTTTGCCTTATTTATAGGAAGCTTAGTCCTTAGGTTGTTTAGGTAGATAAGACTTACATAGTTATTGTCACCTATGCTTGTCATCTCTATAATTATGTTAGTTAGGTTATACAGATTTACAGATACATAGGTCAGATGGACAGGTAATCTTCAAACACTTCATGGACCTAGAGAACATGGCATTTAAATAACTTAGAATTCTGTTGACGTAAGACACAATTGCTCCTGGCAACACCAATTTGATCCCGAGAGAATGTTGGGCTTCTAAGACATTTCCATTTTAAAGTTTGTCTTCTTGGCACAAAATGGCCTACTGGACAAAGAACTGCCCTTGCCTCAACTGCTGACAGTACAAATGCTGTCCTTTCTGGACAAGCGGGACACAAGGAAAGCAACCACTATACTTTGCCAAGACAGGGTAAGATGGTCTTTCAGAATTCCTGCTTCTGAAAATGGTCTGTCAGATACTCTAGGCCTGTAGCCAATTTGAATGCACCAATGATGCTGAGAAACATTAGGTGACTGTCCAGGCTGCAAGCTGTCTCTGTCTACTCTTGCAAGACTCCCGAAAGTTGCTTGCGTCCTTCTCCCATTTCTCAGGTATTATTATATTCCTTCTCAGGTCTTTGATGAGGTTGGAGATTAGCAGTTATAGTTACAACTTAGTATATATACATATATAATATCTTAGATAGAATATATTATGTATTAGACTCAGGTTCTTTAGGATAGGACACCTTTTGGAATGATCTTTGTAACATGCTACCTACCCATGCCCTAGACTTCCCTGGATTTTACTATGTGTTTTTTGCTTGATATTGTTTGCACTTATTGTAATTCCAACTTATCTAGGTCATTATCCCTCATTATTCCTGGACAATATTTGATAACCATCTCTTTGTATATAGTATTGTATTAGGTTAGAACTTTCTTATTTAGACAAAAGGGGGAGATGTAGTGGATAGCCATCCCAGCATTGGCCTGGAAGTTCCAACCCCCACTGAGGCTTCGGTAATGGTTCAAGCCCACAAGGCAGGGCGGAGGAGGAAGTGGAAGACCAAGGATAGGGAAGAGGTCACTCTCTGGACGCTGGAGGTAGACTGAGCAGAGTTCTCCAGAGAACACGGCCGGACTGCACTATACCCTTGCCAGACCCTGTAACCTACCCCCTCATTTGTAAGTACCCCACAAAATAAACCTCCCTTTTAACTATGTGGAGTGGCCTTAATAATATCACCAATAACCCAGCCACCCAGCCACCAAGCTACACAGCCAGACACGGAATAAGAAGGAAAGAAAAGGTATACAGGAATAAAAGCCCCAAGGCCAAAGATAGATGGGATAATTTAAAGTTAAGGAAAGCTGGCAAGAAACAAGCCAAGCTAAGGCCAGGCATTCATAATTAAGAATAATTATGTGTGATTTATTTGGGAGCTGTGATTTATTTTGTGTGGTGGGCCCCCCAAAAGACCAAAAACAAACAACAACAGTACTTCCTTCACCAGACATGTATTAGAACCTTAGGATATGCAAAGTTGTGCCAGGACACCTGGACACACACACAGTGTGGAATATGGGCCAGTCCTTAAAGAGGTAGCTCTCCATGGAGTAACCGGTGTTGGGGCAAGCACAGCAGGTTGAAAGTACTGTGTGTGGGAGGAACTCAGCCTGCTGCATGGTCTGGAGACAGAAGCATCCAGACCTTTCCTAGGGCATGAGACCTTCCAGGGGCAGAGCAGCCACAATAGTGTACACTTGGTGAGTTCTTAAGATACCCCTGGTGTTAATTTTCAAAAGATATTGTTTTTTGCTTATGTTTTCAAATATTTTTGTAACGTATAGAAGAATTGTAAGTGAAACACGAGGGGACTGTGATGGCACAGGTGTCACACTCTAGAGCAAGTCAGCGTCCCTTCCTACACACAGTGGACCAGACTTTTCCTATTTGCCCACACGCTCACATCTGCAGACTAACTTTGGCTTTCAGGGAACACCCTGATAGGCTCAACAGTGTCCGTTAAAGCCAGCAGACTAATTCAGGGTCCTATTTGCTCTTCTGGTCACCTTCAATGTGGAACAGTCCCTCTGGTCTCTTTGACACTTTGTAGGCTGTCCCTGGATGTATTTTTTTCCATTTTTCCAGCTGTTAATCTGAGTATCTGTCCTATCAACTTGAATATTACATTGACTCTTTCCCTACCCTTCTCCAAGTTTAGCTAGTTGCTAAATTAGAGTATTCTACATCTAAAAGTAATGGCTAACCTCTAATAAAAGTTCATGGTACCCGTCACTGCTCTAAGCATTTTCTATGCATCAATTTAGAATAGCAGATGATGCCCATTTTACAGGTGGGAAGTAGAGGCAGAGAGAGGCTAACTCCCTTGTGTGTCTAGTAGGAGCTAATATAGAGTGTGAAGTTGGGGCCCTGGTTGGCAGAAATATGCCCTTCTCCTCCCCTCTGGGGCCATATCTTGTCTCCTCATGCTCTCAGCCTAGAATCTGGTCATCATTCTGTCCCTGCTTATAGGATGGGTGAGGTCTGTGGACCCTGCTGCTGTGATGGTCTACTGGAGGCACACCGCCCCCACTCCCCAGTGGCCAGTGTTGTCCCGTGCCCCACATAGTGAAGTGCAAAGCCCGGGCAGTGGTGTTTCAGCTTTGCTCTCCCCAACCCCCTCCCCCAGCCCTCTTCCCACGCTTAAAAAAACAGATCAAAAAATAAAAGTAACCTTCCAAAGTGTCAAAGAGACCAGAGGGACTGTTACACATTGAAGGTGACCAGAAGAGCAAATGGAACCCGGAATTAGCCTTCTGGCTTTAATGGACACTGTTGAGCCAATCAGGGTGTTCCCCGAAAGCCAAAGGTGGTCTGCAGATGTGAGCATGTGGGCGGACAGGAAAACTCTGGTCCTCTGTGTAGGAAGGGATGCTGACTTGCTCTAGAGTGTGACACCTGTGCCATCACAGTCCCCTCATGCTCCACTTACAATTCCTCTATATGTACCAATCTTTGCAAACTGGCTCCTTCTAGAGGACCCTGAAGCATTTGCTCCTCCTGGTTCTCAGCTTCAAATGCCAGGTCCTTCCTCTCCTTTCCATTCCCCAACTTTTAGAAAAAAGTAAACAATACTTATTTTATTTATTTGCTCTGTGTGTGTGTCCATGTCCATAATTGGTGCTCATTCATGCCTCCTAATCATAGCTTCCTGAAAAGTGAATATTTAAGAGAAAAATACAAAACACAATTGAAATTCTAGCAGAATCACAATCTTCTGGGGAGTGGAACTCACTGTTAAGGAACGTCAGTTCTTGACCCACTTTAGCAGAAGGGCCTCTTGAGCGCCCTTCCTTGAGTGGCAGACAAGCCAGGAAGGACACACGTGTATCCTTCTGTCATTTGCTCATCCAGATAGCTGCTTTAAGCCAAGTGGGGAGGTGCAGGCACCCCCACAGTATTGCGAGGACAGTCCAAACACAATAGGAAAACAGCAGTTACAGCAGGCAGCAGAAACAAGGCAGATGGCCACAGGGACAGCTATCTCCTAATGCACATTCGCCCCAAGCAGTAACTCTGGCTTCCAGCTATAACAGGAAGGGAGAGGTGGGGACAAGAGAGGGACACTCAGAGGAAGAAGTGCTTCTAGGTAACTGATTAAGAGGGGTTCACAGCTGAGCTCTGGGAGGCCACAAGATTTCTGTGGCTTGTATTTACTTGGAAACTCCTTTCCTGGGATGGCTGGTGGCTGGTCATGTGGAAAAGATATTTTCCGACTTGGCTTCCAAGGCAAAGACACTGTGTTCCAATTATTTCCTTCTTTCAGCCTCCTACTAATATGACTATTATAGGTTTGCCCCTCTGAAATGTTATTTAATAAATCTCGACACAAAGGCAATTAAAACGCTCCATCTCAAATTAACAACAGCTGTGTGGAGTGGCGCTGGCTGCCCCAGTTAGAAGAAGCCTTCCGTGGGAGCAACAGCTGCAGATTCTTAGCATTTTTGGGCCAAATGGCGCAGGCAGTGTGGAATTTTAAGTAACCTGTACAATGGCATGATTCTTCCCCTTGCTCCAAACTGGGGAGCAATGTGATTTTTCTCACTGTAAAAAGAGCATAAAATCTGCTGGTGGCTGCATGGCTTTTCATCCTGTCTCTAACGTCACTAAAGCCCCAACTTAACACTTTTAAATAAAAAGGGGGCTTGCTCTCCCTCTAGGATAATTTGAAAACATGGAACAAATTCTTTTGAAGAACCCCATCTCAGAATGAAGGGTCTGTGTTCTTCGGTGGCCAGGTGACAGATAGCCACAATTGCGGCCACCTCACTGACGTTTAGTGTGTCATTAACTGTGTGGCAGACCCATACACAGCCCCACATGCTATAAGTTAGAGTCTAGATGACATTCCACTTTCAAGGGGTCTGTCGAGCCTTCCTGGGAAAAAGAGTGGAAAATCCTTATTTCCAATCTCAAATGGAATTTTAACACGTGGGTTTCCATGGGAACCTCAAGTTGCACTGACGGAACAGGGGGAAAACCCCGAGCCTGGCTTTCCACTCAGCCTGTCTCTCCCCAGAAGGCAGCTCTTCCAGACCCGGTGTTCTTTAGGCTAGCCCTGTACCAGTTTCAACAACCTTCAGTGCGAGGACCTGTATCCCAAGCAATTGCTGCTGCCTGGCTTTGGGAAGGGTCGGGGAGCCGGCAGAGCTGGCAGGGGTAACACATTCGGGTGCAGCACTGGAAAGCTCAGGCAGATGAAGATGTTGGCAGACAACCAGCTACCGCTGCGGCTCCCAGCTACCGAGGAGCATTTGGATGACTCTTACTGCTGACTTTTCCCAAAGTCATAGAGCCGAGCTGGGTCCACACTGCTGTGTCTATTCTCACCCCTGACACTATCTACCACCTCAGGGATCACTGAGGAAGTAGAGCTGGGGTTATTGAAAAAGCCAAATCATGTATTTGTGCGGGTGCACAGTGCACTTCACAAAACATGGTAACTCCCCGCCACACCAAGTGGAAATGATAGAAGGCATCGAGCCTAGGGCTATTATGAAGTTCACCTTTAATGAGGAGTTTCAAATTCACAGTTTTATGTATTTATAGTTACATATATAGCTGACATGGGGTGGATCTTTTAGATTTTGAGCATGATGACCTCATGCAGTCTAGGTTGGCCTTGTGCGTGATGTAGCCAAGGATGATTTTCAACTTCTGGTCCTCCGGCCTCTACTTTCCAAGTGGTGTGATTACAAGTATCCACCACAACCATCAATTACAAGTGTCTACTACACCACCACAATCCATGGTGTCAAGGACTGAATATGGCTTCATGAACTCCGGGTAAGCACCCCACCAACTGAACACAGCCCTAGCCAGTGTCCGCTCCTGACAGTGTATCGTATACTCTTAACTCTTGGTGGTAAGTCAGGCTTAGTGCAGGCCTACTCACACAGCTCTTGTTTGGAGGACGTTGATGGGAGGTTTCTGTGGTGTGACACTGATGGGCCCTGGGGAAAACCATCTTGGAGCTGTCTTCCCACTGAGGAATATCTGTGCCAGGCTGTGCTCAGGGGCCATAAGTGCCCAGTTAGAGGCAGGGGTTAGTAATGAATGGCCATGCCAACACAAGTGGTATGTTAAGGAAGAATCTAGCACAGAGTGGAATCCTCTACCATGTGGGGGAAGTGGAAATCAGGGGGGTCCTGCAGACAATGGCACAGGCGGAGTGTGACACTTTGTTCAGGGCCCAGAGAAGAGAGATATGCCAATGAGCCCTGACAGGCTCTCTAAGAGGCCTGAGCACTGCAAACGTGGTGCTGGCAGGTCTTGCTCTCCCCTCCCCTCTTCATTGCTAAACTGTTAGACTACATTTTAAAGTAGCCACCAAGGTCTGTTCCCTTATTTGGCCACTTCCTTATTTATGCCTGACTAAAACTCCAAGGTCCAGCCATCAAAATTCATTATTTAGCTACACTGGCTAACAGGTCCAACCAGGACTTACCAACTCATCCTAACACAGACACCCTCCTTGTCTCCTTAAAAACCACTCCTGCAGACACCTGCTGCTGCCTTGGTCCAAAGGCAGTCCCTCCTCCCCGACTTGTCCCTCCAGGGTAATAAATCTACTTTGTGCTGAGAATTCAGTGTCTGGGTGTGTCCTGTGCCGATTCTGAGGCCCCCTTCAAGCCCCGACTCTGCAGCTCTGCATTCTGTGGCCATGGACTGGCCCTTTAAATTTCCTGACCTTTGGTTTCTACTTGGGGAGAAATAATCAACCTTTTGTCTCACTCTGTGACTTTTCCCCCCACCAGTCCTTGACCAGTTGCCAAGTTTTGATTCTACTTCTGAAAAAGTCTTTGATATATATCTGTTGTCTATAATCTCACTATAAATGTTCCTCATCTTTTCTCTCAGGCAAAAACATGGTACTTGGTACCTGGCCATTTCTAACAAAACCCTGTTCCTCAGGTCTGTTCTGAGTTATATCACTGAGCACACGGAGGTCTGAATCAAACATAATCCAAAGTTAAAAACAAATGTGGGCATTTCATCACTTAGAAATGTCTGACTGTGTGCAAGCATGTAAGCTGTATCAGCATGTATGCAATTCTGCATGTATATTTGATAGTTCAGTAATATGCACTGGATCTAGAGAACTCTGTGGTGGAATTGTGTTCCCCGAAATATTGTGCACCCTAATAAACTTATCTGGGGTCAGAGACAGAACAGCCACAATATTAAACATAGAGGATAGGCAGTGGAGCACACGCCTTTAATCCTAGCATTCCAGAGGCAGAAATCCATCTGTTCAAGGATACAGCCAGGCATGGTGACTCATGCCTTTAATCCTAGAAAGTGAGCCTTTAATCCCAGGGAGTGATGGAAGAAAGTAGAAGGTATATAAGGCGTGAAGACCAGAAACTAGAAGCATTTGGATGGTTAAGCTTTTAGGCTTCTGAGCAACAGTTCAGCTGAGACCCATTCGGATGAGGACTCAGAGGCTTCCAGTCTGAGGAAACAGGATCAGCTGAGGAACTGTCGAGGTGAGGAAGCTGTGGCTTGTTCTGCTTCTGTGATCTTCCAGTGTTCACCACAATAACTGACCTCAGGTTTGATTTTATTAATAAGACCTGTAAGATTCCTGCTATAGCACTTACAGAATTACTTTTCTCTAAAGCAAAGCAGAGGGTGTTTGCTGGATTCTGATTACCATTAGCAAAGGGTCCCAGGCCTGTATTCCTACACTGGGCCAGAAAATTTCCCACAATCTAGTTTCAGCCAGGTATACGTCTGGTTGAACCTAGGAATTAACCACTTGGCGCCAAACTTCTCTCTAATGGTGTCTTCCCACTGTCACTTTTCAGCTTGTCTGTTTTCATTATGATCCCACCAAATTGATGCATTTCCTTGGGACTCTACTTCCCTAGTCAGCTGTCCACCAGACCCAAACTGGTAATGAATGCTTTGTCTGCTTGGAAACTATGGTGCTTGCCCTGACAAGTGCTGTCCACTCTTCATGGCTGGCCGTTTATTCACTTTGTCTCCACTCTGAGTTGGTAAGTATTTCTGGACAGAGGCAGAAAACAGCCCACTGGACCATGTGTTCTAATGCCATCACAGCTTTAACACCTCTTGGCAACTGTGTTCCGCTTCTGCTGGTATGAGATGGTCATGGTTGTGCTTGAGTGTTTCCCAGAGTTCTCAGTGATGGTGATATGGGGGGTGGACAGCAGAATCCCTGGAAGCTTGTGGACCAGTTATCCTAGTCTACTTGGCAAAGTTCTAGGCCAATGAGAGCCTGTCTCAATCAAAAGGTAGAAGGCACCTGGGAACCAGTGTCCAAGGTTGTCCAAGGTTGTCATCTGACCACACACATATACACACACACACCACATACACACACACCACACATCTATCATACATACTACACACACACACATCACACATGCCACATATACACACATACCACACACACACACACACACTACACACATACCACACACACACCACATACACACACACCACACATCTATCATACATACTACACACACATCACACATGCCACATATACACACACACCACATACACACACACACACACACTACACACATACCACACACACACCACATACACACACATACACACATACACACACAGAGTGATCTTAGCGCTAACATTGCACACTTTGATAATGATTAGACACAACTTTTAAATTGTGGACTATTTTCCACATCTTTAAAGGTGAATGTTCTTTGCAGTTTTAGCTTTGAGAATATTAAGCAGCTTTTGCAAATCAATCTATCCCGTTTCTAGGTAACCTCTGTTGTCATTTTTCCAAAAACTCACCCATTCCTGCCCTTGAAATCCTCCTCTCTAAATGAAAACAGTCTCAACCTTGAGTTTATGATTTTGTGACTGAATGATTCTGTTCAGAGAAAAGCTATCTTGCCACTTAACTGTGATATGACTGCCCAGGAATGGCCAGCCAGCTGGGACCCAGAAGCCACTCCTGTGGCTTTGCCAGGCTGGGCTTCAATGTGCTATTGCTGAGAGTCAATGCTCTGTGGCCTGGAGTGATTAGGAAAATCACCTCTTAATGCTGGTCAATGTTTCATTAGCTCTGAAAGCCTTTAATAGGTGTCTTGGTGGATGTGTTGAAACATGCCAGTGACAGGTCCAGCTTGGGTCATATAAGAACTTTAAAGGGGACTGGAATCCTGAGACCAGCAGACATGCATCCTTATTCTTGTGGCCTAGCATCTAGAAGGTACTTGGCAACTGCTGGATCAGTGACTGGATGGTGAGCCCTTAGCAAAGCAGCCCTGTGTACGACTCAGGGGTCAATGGTTCTGGTTCTAAGCCTTACAGCCTTGTATATGACACAGGGGTCAATGGGCCTGGTTCTAGGCCTTACAGCCTTGTATATGACACAGGGCTCAATGGGCCTGGTTCTAGGCCTTGCTTTGGACTTGGCTGAGTGGCTGGAAAAGAACTGATTTGCCCCCTCTGTGGGGCTACAGGGCTCCTATATCCTGGCTCTAATTAACAATCATTGATGCAATTACACAAGCAAAGTAAATTAGAAAGCTCCTGGCCCCTGTGACATGCTAAGAACTACTCTGCCTCCATGGCCTGGCTTCCTTAACTGGGAATTGGGACTGGATTCCCTGAAGGAATCCCTACTTTGGGTTGTGTTACTCCACAAAATCCCAGCCTATGGAAGGATTTTTATCCTGACCTGCTACAGTTAGGCCTGGAATATTCTCCAAAGGCTCATGTATGTGGTAAAGGCTTCAGTCTCAGCTTGGCACAGTGGGATGGAGTTTAGGAGGTGGTGCCTACTGGGAGGACTCAGGTCTTGAGGGATGATCCCTGAAAGTGGCTGGGATGCTTGTTCATTCATTTTTTCTTTCATGACCTGGCCCTGAGGTGAGAAGTTCTGCTGTCATGTGATCCCACCATGGCACGCTAGGCAGGCACTCCACTATTGACTTATAGCCTTAACCCCTCTCTAGAGCTCTGTGCATTTGGCTGCCCAGCTCTTCTCTTTGCTAGGGAACTGCCACAGTCTTGCTTGGTAGGAGCTGAACCAGCATGGTTCCTGCAGTGAACAACCAAGAAACTTAGTGTTAGGCAAAAATTCCCAACTGGGAAGGATACTGCTGAATGCCTGCAGCTGATGCCTCCTGGAGACTCCAAGTTTTAGAAGATTCCCCAGCAAAAGGGGGCAGGTAGTTACAATTGACTCTGAAATGTATAAGAAGTAAAGCTACACAGAGGGGTAGAGAGAAGCACAGATCTGTGAGAAAACAAGATGTTGCAAAATGCTAACAGTAGAACGTAGTTGACAGGCACACAGTGCGCACTGTAAAAATGCTGCTAGCTCTGCTGGAACTTTGAAATTTCTCATTATTAAAAAAAGAAAAAAGGCTAACCATCAAAACACATTCCCCAGGTGATTCTGGGGATGGGTGGGCCTGTTTGGGAGCTTCTAGAGGAGATGAGCAAGAAGAAGCAGTTTGCCATGATCCCCCAGGGGCTGCCTGGGGGGGGCTGTGCTGATCTTCCTTTTCATATTTACAGTATAATGTGCTGAGATAATGGCTCCATGGTGACTGGGTAATTGTTATGACAGTCAATAGAGTCCTCATCGCCTTATTAAATGCTGGGCCATTCCTCTCACAGCAGACGGGAAGAACTGCTAGTGTCCCTGTCAAGCTGCCGGGAAGGTGCAGAAATGTGCCGGAGAGTCCCTGCATGCCACCCAGAAAAAGTCCCCGTTTCCGAACTTTTCAGCTTTCCGTGCTGCCTAACAGACGTCTGCTTTGCTTGTGATAGGTCATGTGGTGCTTTAAACAGCTTTTGAGACAGGTGCTCTCTAAAACTCTATAATAGAGAACACTATGCCAAGAGCCACAGGTGCCCTGATACCACTAGGCGCTGTAGGACCCCACCTGGAAGGCCCTCTGGCCCTCCTTGCTGGAGTCAGGCAGATGTGCAGTTCACACATACACCACACAGTTCTCTATTAGCCAGTGTGGTCACCGGGTACCAGTGAGTTCCAGGCAAGCCAGGGCTACATAGAGAGACCTTATCTCCTACACGCACACACACACACACACACACACACACACACACACACACACACACACACAACTCAGGAAATTGAGCACTTGTTGAAATAACTTTGGCAAACTCTTCCCACAGCAGAGTGTAGGAGGTCCATTCACCATTTTGTTGACTACACTCGGCTCTTAGTGCGGGTCCAGGTGAAACTGGACCAGCACTGTAGCCAGTGTTACAGGGCTTCCAGAAGGATTTCAGCCACAGGGAAGGAGGCAGCAAGTTTGAGGTCAGTCCTTATTGTGCCTGGCAAGCATATAGACTGTGTTCTTTTCTTTCTTGTGGTAATCTGGTATTCCAAATGGCCATGAAGTCAACAGTACTGCTTTCTTGGAGGAAATCATTTAAAAGTTGAAGAGGAAAGAAAGAAGGAAGAAAGAAATAACAGAAGAAAGAGAAAGAAACTTGGCTGCATTATGCAGTATTCCAAGGATGGTGTCGTGTGCTTTTGAGTCTGTTTTTTGCATTTTATTATTAGCTTCACTGGAGTAAAGGAAGAAAGTACTCACGCCACTTCCTCTAGATGTGGAATCCACTTGTAGTGTAAAGTTTATGTGACTGAGTTCACTTGAAAGACACAATACCTATATTTCTCCACTAGAAAGATGTCTCAGTGATGCACTCAAGGGCTCTCTTGGCCAGTACTGCAATGTATGCCTGCCTCTCCTCTCCCTGAATGGCCAGGTGTTTGAAAATACAGGTGTTGGGGCCAAGATAGTGTGACAGAGCCATTTAGAATCTGCACACTTTCATGGAGGGAAGAGTTTTTTTTTTTTTTTTTTTTTTTTTTTTTTTTGTGTGTGTGTGTGTGTGTGTGTGTGTGTGTGTGTGTGTGTGTGTCTTCAGCTAGGCCCATCTAAAGGCTGGGAGTCAGGTGGAAACTTACTTCTCTATGGAAACCCAGCTTCATTGGCCAGGGGATTCACAGCCTATTACCAGGTATGATGGCACACATCTACAATCCCAGCTTTCAGGAAGGTGTGGCAGGAGGATTGGTTCAAGTCTGAGGCCAGCCTGGGCTATGAAACATTGTCTCACAAATGTAAGCAACAGCAAAAAGAGGGAATTAATTGTGGGAATCAGATTGCTTGATCTTGGAGGCCAAGAGGTCCCACCACGGCTGTCTCAAATCAGAACCAGGGAAGCTGGTTGTGGCAAGCTGAGCCCAAATGTCCAAGAACCAGGGATCCTCTCAGGTTTCTGGCAATTTGATATTCTCGATAGATGGTATAAGTTCTAGAGTCTGAAGGCTGAAGAACCTGGAACTGTGATGTCCAGGGGCAGGATAAATGGATTCCAACTCCCAAAGTGACAGAATCCCCATTCCTCTTCTGTGTTCCACTCCCACTGCCCGCCAGCCCCATAGACTGAATGGTGTTTGCTCATATTGATGAGTTCCGGTCTTCCTTATTTGGTCCATGGGTTCAAATGGAAGACTCACTTGGATAAACCCTCAAGACACACCCAGAATTCACGCTTTACCCACTGTCTCGGTAGCTCATAACCCAGCCAAGTAGATGCAAAATTGCCCATTTCTTTGCTCATGAGCTGTCTGCTTCAAATCACAGTAGAAGCCAGAGTCTAGCCTGGGATTCCATAGCTTGGCATGGCCATTCTGATGATCTCATTTCAGTCTCTTTCCTTCTGTCTTTAAATCAGGGCTTTCTTCCACCTTGAAGGGTTTCTTTGTCCTCACTATTGTACTGATGCAATGCTGGTCCTCTGACACTCTTCTTCTGTCTCTTATATGTGCCCTGTGCCCCTGGGTCCAGAGAGACTTTCAGAGTAGTCTAGACCTCCAGGAGCCAGAGAAGCAGAGCCTCTCTGGAGATGTGGTGCTGTCCTCTGATGCTCCCACAACTGTGCTTTTGAGAAGACCAGTACCAGCAAACATTAAGGGACCTGTGCCCTCCAGATGCCTAAACACAAAGACTGAGGTTTCTTTTGGTCCCTTGTACCCGATCCACTCTCACCTCACTGCAGCTGCTGGTTCTCCAAATGTGGCCCACAGACACTGGGGAGTCCCCACTTGTATTATAATTCTAAGAAGTTATTTCCTTTCCATGGATGGCAGAGGCCATGATTAGAACAACTGAATCAAAGTATCAGAATCTAGCTGAACTATCCATCGTATGATTCTTTAATTTTTCTTACATTCATTTATTTAGTATGTATGCATGCATGCCACAACATGTGTGTGAAGGTCAGAGGGCAACTTGTTAGAGTGAATTCTGTCTTCTACCATGTAGACTCCAGGGATCAAACTCAAGTCCTCGAGCTTGGTGGTAAAGCTCAACCTTTACCAGTGAGCCATCTCACTGTCATGTTTTTGCATCACAGTGTTCCTGAATCAGTATCACTCAAGAAAACTTTGGTGAAGCAGAAAAAAATTAATTAAAAATAATTACCCACAACTATGCACATATTAATTCTTTTGAGATAGATTCTCACTATGTAGCCCTGGCTGGCCTGAAATTTGATGTAGACCAGGCTGGCCACAAACTTACAGAGTTCCTCCTGCCTCTGCCTCCTGAGTGCTGGCACCTAGGGCAGGCATCACCTGGCCATGCCCTTTTACTGGTTGGTGCTGTGAAGTGGGAAGTTCGCATAAAGCCCTGGGGCACAGAGGAATACCTGCTTCCCTCGGGAAGAGTATGTGTGTGACTACATTGTTGAACTAGCTGCCTTTTTCAGCTGAATGCCATTACTGATCCCTCCTTCTCAAGTACCAGCCAGGCCCAGACCCACTTGGCTTCCAAGATCAGGTGAGATTTAGATGCACTTACTGCAGTGTGGCTGCAGATATGTTTACTTTCTGAGGAACCAACTAGGACTTGTCAGGATCCACTATCTGCCAAGCATTTTTTAGAGTGAATACAGCCTGTCACTTCAAGGGAAACAGCTGGTAGTATGTGTGGATCCCAACTTCTCCTCCAAGGTATACTGTTTTCTGATATGTTGTTTATCTTTCTGTCTTACTGGAAATGAACACTGGTAATGGTACTTTGTCCTTTGTCTAGGCACAAGCACTCCACTAACATCAACGTGCTTTCTCTAGTGCCTGGCCTGTGTCAAGTGCTAAACTGATGCTGTTTTCTCTCACAGTGAGGTCCAATAAAAAGCATCATATTGTTTTATATCAGATTTAAATAAATACATGGGTTGGTGAAACCAGCATATTCATGCTGTTGCCCAAATAGATACTTCTGAAAGATAATTTATAGTACTTTCATAACAGGAAACAATGCAAAGACAACAGGGTTATAACGAAGTCATAACAATCATTTAATATTGAATTTCAGGAAAAATTCTCAATTCTCTAGGAAAATAAATAGGACTATGTAAGTGGCTAACAAGGGATATAACAACACACAATCGTATCAGAATAACTCCCAAAGCTGATGGCTTGTGTTAGTTAGGCTTGCTGCTGTGACAAAAGACCTATGAAAAGCAATGTAAAGGCCAGAAGATTGACTATGGCTCACGGTTTCTGAGGGATTGCTCCATCATGGTTATGAGAACATGGTAGAGCTGCACAGTTCTCATCATGGCAACCAAGAAGCAGAGAAAAAGGGTACGGGAAGTGGTAGGACATGAGCTGTCCCCAGAGGAGGTCCCCACAAACTCCTTCTTCCAGCAAGGTCCTGCTTCCTTCACCTTCACTCTCTCCCAATGATGACATCTTATTATGAATCTACCAATGCATCAGTAATTCCACTGATTAGGTCAGAGATCTCATGATCTAACAATCCTCTTTGGAGACCCCTCCCAGACTAGCTAGAGGTGTTTATTAACCCAATTAAGTTAGCAATCAAGATTGCCATCATAATCCTTAAAAACAGTTCCCCACAGCACCCATGCCAACATCAACAAGGCCATCTGTGTCCTGATGCTCTGGAAGCTCCAGCATTGAATGGTGGCTCCATCATTATGCCATTAGCGTTGCCTCTCACTCAATTAACCAGATGTGTTTTCCAAACATTGATAGCCAGCACTTCTACCAATGCTTCGGGTGAGTCCATGTGAACTCAGATTATGTGATGTGTTGGGCACAGACAACATTGAAAGGTAGAGAAGGGAAAAATCAATTCAGCAATAGCAAGATAACATTCAAGAAGAAGGAGGAAGGAGGAAGGGAAGGTGGGTGGTAGAAGAGGTTGTGAAGAATGGTAGGCACCCCTTGGTGGGACACAGGGAAGCTCTTTGAAGCACATTCTCCAAAGGCTTCCAATATTCAGGAGTGGCCAGGCACATCTTGTGTGGAGTAAAGCTTCCTGTATCCAAAGCCTGTGGAGTCTCCACAAAGCCATGTGGTCTGCTTGCTTACCCTGCAGGGATAGCGTCTCTGTCTTTGGAAAAGGTACTTCTCTACAAACAGGAACAGAACAATGATATTCCTGCAGGGGTCAGGAGTCAGCTAAGCTTATCCTTGCACCTGCCCCTCTGTGGGGAGGGAACACTGTCCCTGAACATTCCTCCCACTGGGGTGGTGGAGACCATTCCCACTTGCTCCACAGCAGCTTAGGCCCTAAGGGGGTCGGGGCCTAAGCCTTAGCAGGAAAGTCACTGCTCTCAGTGAGAGGGTTGTGCAACTGCATGGAAGGGGCATTGTAGAGGCTCATAATTAACCTGAACATAACCAACCTCAAGCCACAGCCACAGCAGCAGACTTGCCTGCCAGTTCCAGTCCAGGAATCCTGATTGCTGTGTCGGTTGTTATGGAAACAGACTATACTACTTCCTAAGGAATTCATTATTCCAACAAATCTATGTTTTTCACTAGTTACAGTCCATCCAAATGAGCGGTCCATACGCCAGGAACAAGGAGCGCCAACGAGCAAAGCCGGGGATTAGGAAAGACTTCCTCCAGGAGCAAGAAGTCAAGCCCAACCTTGAGAGATGGGACCTCCAGTGGAACAGACTGACAAGGGATGACAGGGTGTGGACAGAGCTGGAGTCAAAGACTGACCTGGGGATGTAGCAGGGGGGGCATGCTGGGGGCAGTCAGCATACAGTAATGAGAACAATCTGCCGGGGCTGGGCCACTCTGCAGGAGCCGATGGTACTTGAATACAGGCAAGAGTGTTTGGAATATTAACTTTGTTTTAGGCATAGCAGTGAACATGTACACCCAGGCACTGCCAGTTCTGCAGTTCCACCACTGCTCTGGCTGGAGCTAAGTCACGAATGGCAAACTGCACAATCCAGGAATTTTTTTTTTCTTAAGATGAGGTTTCATGTAGCTTAGGCTATCCACAAAGTCCTTTGGAGTCAAAGATGACCTTGACTTTTTGGTCCTCTACATCTGCCTTCAGTGTCGAGGATTGAACTAGGGCCTTGAGTGTGCTAGGCAAGCATTCTACTAATTGAGCCAGATCTCCTTCCCACTAACCTTCTGTAGACAGAACCACATTTGTACCATTGACATCTTTTTTTTTTTTTTTTTTGGTTGTGAGCCTAGCCTTTAACGGCTGAGCCATCTCTCCAGCCCAGACATCTTTTTTTTTTTTTTTAAATTATATTTATTATGTATACAGAAGAGGGTGCCAGATCTCATTACAGATGGTTATGAGCCACCATGTGGTTGCTGGGATTTGAACTCAGGACCTCTGGGAGAGCAGTTCGTGCTCTTAACCTCTGAGCCATCTCTCCAGCCCCACCATTGACATCTTGTGGCTCTGTTAAAATTTACCCAAACAGCTCTGGCTATCCCTTTGTATTCTCAGGGACTTTATGACCTCAACGTGACCTGTGATAATACAGCCATTTTGCTGTTTGTCACAGGGGTATTTAGAACCTAGGCCTCAATTTTAATAGCTGTCTTAGAAAAGAGAAGTCAATTCCCTGTATCAGAGTGGCTTTGTCCCTTCTGTCTAAACTGTAAATTGTTTTATTTTCCCAAGCAGAACAGTGGCTGACCAATAAGTAGAAAAACAGGAGAATTTGGTCAGATCTGAGAAAATTCTTCTGTTCAGAGAAAGAGGGCCTGAGAGGTCTGAGGACTTGGAGGGTCTCGTGTTCAGTCTTGCTGTCTATGATTCCACACTGTGTTCTCTGACTCTCTGAAGGGCACAGCACTTTGCAATAGGTGAGCTGAGGTCTTCAGCTGTGCCCTGACCACAGAGTGACATTTGACAATGCATTTCCAAGTTATAATCAGTGAGTCATAGCAGTGGGAAAATTGGAAATAATATTGCCAGAGGTGGTAATAGCAGCTAGAAGCCATGCTGTATTATTGTTACAAGCTTTTGGAGAGTCACATTTTTGTTTTGTTTTGTTTTTTGTTTTTCGAGACAGGGTTTCTCTGTGTAGCTTTGCGCCTTTTCCTAGAACTCACTTGGTAGCCCAGGCTGGCCTCGAACTTACAGACATCCGCCTGGCTCTGCCTCCCGAGAGCTGGGTGGGATTAAAGGTGTGCACCACCACCGGCCGGCCGAGAATCACATTATTAAAATCACATGATAACTCCTACTTGGAGTTTCTAGATTATCAACTTTAAAGGATCTCTCTTTCCCTAATTTGGTTTCTAATATAAAATCTATACAGAGACTAGAATATATTGTGGTATAAGGAAGCCTTTATGCCTAGAAAACAAATTGTTAAAATTTTAGTAAGGCATTAGCAGGACCTATTTTTCTTTGAATTTAAGATATTCAGTAAAGGTTAAGAAATACACTTTTATTTTCTGAGAAAAATACAAAACAAGTATGGGAGAACTGATGGCTAAGGACCACTAGAGGCAAGCAAAGGAGCCCTAACAAGCCTGTAAATCTCAGGAATCTCACAGACACATGCTGTTCTCAGCTAGAGTTTGCCTTTTGCCTCCTCCCATGAGGCCCTTCCAGCTCCTCCTCCTCCTCCTCTGCATCAACATGGCCTCCTCAGGGAAGCTGTCCTGTGGTCATTACCCATGTGATCTCTCAAGGCTTCACCCAGACTGCTCTTTTCCGCTTTTTAACTCCTTAGTAACGCTTCTCAGGGGATGTGATCAGTCAGTCACTCTCTTCCTTTGGATGGGGTGTCTGGCTCCATCCCAGCCACAGTCCCCTCAAACAGTTACTGTGTGATGAGGGTGAGAACCCGGCACAAGGATACGTAGTCACAGGTCCTTGTCTCCAGACTGCCACCAGGTAACTGAGTGACTTTGATCAGCCTCGACTTCTCTGGGCTCCATCCTCCCCACCTGACAATGAAAGAGATTACCCCAGAGGTGCCCAAGGTGGTATCCTAAAGTCAGCATGCATGTCTACAAGTTGATCTGATTATATTTCTCTGGGGACGACACCATGGTTTTCCCATTCTTGAAGAGGTATATTTATAAGTATAAATAGGTACTTTAATAGAGAATGGACAAGGTATGGGTACTTGCTAGTAATTATATATATGTGTGTGTGTGTGTGTGTGTGTGTGTGTGTGTGTGTGTGTGTATCCATACACATATATACACATATATACATACATACATACTTGAATAATAAACAGGAAAGTGTAACTTTTGGGAGGCATTCTGCTGACCTGACACATTTGGAGAGGGTTGGGGACTGAGCCCAAGACTTTGAACATCACTGGGAAGATCTCTTGTCACTATGCCACACCTCCAGCTCCTCCCCACATTTAAACTGTTGCAAAACCAGTTTATTCCTGTTCACAAGTAAAGCCCCTCTGTGATCTTGGCCAAGTCCCTTAACTGAGTGTCGCTTTCTGGTCTGCGCAGAACAGATGGGAATAGGGCCGGACCGCCCAACTATGGCATTGTTTGAGGATCATCTGAGGCAACCTGGAGCATGGCAGGTGCACAGAAGGTATGAATCTTACGGCATTTTATCCCACAACGCATTAGAAAGCATCATTCTACTAGGACACGGAAGAAATTTTGGGTGTGTGTGTGTGTGTGTGTGTGTGTATGTGTGTATGTGTGTGTGTGCACGCTATTTGGGATCAAGTCCAAGGCTCCCCACATTCTAGGCAAGTGCTTTAGCCTTGGGCTGTACACCCAGGCCAAACTAGACTATTTTGACTGTGTGCTGTGCAGAATACAGTGTGTGGTGAGGGAGGTATGTTTTCATATATGGTCACCATGCATTGAGCTTAAGGAGAGGGTTGACAGTCAACAGCAAAGGTGAATGTTGGACATGGGCACACAGCACCCCTTTGGTCTTGTAATGTATTCCTCTGCTGTAGAGCTGAGCTGGGGCCCAGATTCCTGCAGCCCTGCCTTTTCTATGCAGAAAAGCAACAAGGCAAAAAAAAATTTAAATTGCCTATTTATGCATGCGACCATCTGGAAACCTCAGGGGAATTATTTTGATCAAAAGAGGAACATGATTTCAAAGCAGGACAGAATGAGAGATTAATATAATTTTCTGCTATTACAATATTATTAGCAACTATATTAGAAAAGTTGAGAGCTGTTACTCACCCATCAGGAAAATAATTTTACATTTTCTCAAATCCTCCATTAAGCCTTTAAAATAAGAATAATTTAAATTATTGGCAAGAAATAGTGCACTAAAGCCCTGACTCTACTCGTGTTCTGTAGAGTTGAGTTCACAAGGAATAAACAAACAAACAAACAAATAAATAAAATTGTGATGAACAGATGGTAGTGACTGTTTAGGCTCTCCCCCAGACCCAGTATTTTTTATTTAATACAGACTTTTAATTCTAAGTGTAAAACTGATACCATCAAATAGTGTGACTCACAAGGAAAACCAACATTTTTGCTTGTTTTTTGGTTTGGAGATTGTTTGTTCGTTTTTGAGACAGGCTCTCTCTGTGTGTCCCAAGCTGGCCTCAAACTCAGCTGGACTTCAAACTCTCCACTCTTTTGCCTCAGCTCCCTGAGTACTATGGTGTGCACTATGCCTACATATAAAGCCAACCTTAACCTTTATATTTACGTTTCCTTAAATATCCCTGTTTGTTCTTTCACTTTAAAATGTAGTGCTTTTCTTTTTAAGGGTTTCATCTATGCACACGTTGTATTTGGCTGAATTCATTCCCACTCCTCCCTTCCTCCTTTTAGATCTGCCCCACCCTGACCCAGTACTTCACACCATCCTATTTAATAAAGGAGAAATTAACAGCAAGATATCTAGAAGACAAGAATAGTTTATAGCTAGAACAGACAATGCCACTTTCCATTTTAAGTTATGATGTAAAATTTCCTTTAAAATATCAATATTAATTTATCATTCATGAGTCAGATTGTAGAACAGGACCAAACAAGTAATAAATAGAATCACTAGTACACAGCAATAATCATGACAGTGAAAACAAGATCTGAATTTGGGGAACCACTGATTTAAGGAGAAATGTTTCAAGATAGAGAAAAGTATGAAAACATCTGGAGTTAGTGGGATCCTAAGTGATTCTGGATTGGCAAGTGTTGGAATGGGAACCTCAGGGACAAGGAGATACATACTACATTTCTGGTCCCATAAGCAACAGGATTGACCTGCACAGGGGAGGGGTGTGGGGTGTTGGGGGTACAGAGGGAGATTGTGATTGTGTGTTTTATTGGTGTATGGAACTCAAGGTTTCACATATGCTAAGCAAGGGGTCAACTGCTGAGCTATATCCCCAGCCTTTAAAGTTTATTATTATTATTATTATTATTATTATTATTATTATTATTATTATTTACTTTATATCCTTATCCTGCTCATATGTTTGTGCACCACATGTGTGCATGGTGCCCTCAGAAGCCAGAAAAGGGTGTCAGATCTCCTGGAACTAGAGTTAATGGCTGTGAGCCTCCATATGGATGCTGGGAGCTGAACCCAGGTTCTCTGGTAGAGCAGATAGTACTCTTAACTGTGGAATCATTTATCCAGCCTATCCCAGTCCTTTGGATTTTACTTTTTAATTTGGGTGGGGTCTTACTAAGTGGTGCAGGTTAGCCTTGAACTCACCCTGTATTCCAGGCTGGCACTGAACTTGGAATATTCTGACTCAGCCCCCTGAACAGCTGGGATTATAGGCCTGTGCCATGGTCCAGCTGGTGTCTGGAATTTTCTATGAAGTTAGATACAGAGCATTCCTCACATGTTCTGCAGCATCCCAGCTTACCTGGGCATCTTTGAACATAATTGCAATTTAGGAAGGTGGCCACATTTATTGTGGTTATTTTGGTTATTTTTCAGGAGAGCTCATATGGCTATACCCTATTTCAGTTCAAAAATTATTTTTTAGTTGATAATCATATATTCATACAATGTAGTAATTACTAAGTGTATAAATAATTGTCAGTGACTTGGGAACATGCTTATATAACAGTATGTTAAAAAGTGTGATGATATTTACATATACACGTAGATTCTCATTGGGGTAAATAGGATGAAGATGATATTCCAAAGTGAGGCATGCTAGACTGTTAGGCACAAATGTCATTGGTCATAAGGTTTTAGATAGTTTTAGTTTTCTACAGTGAGTGTGCTGTTATAACCAGGGATAAAGGACACTTCCTAGAGCTGCCAGCCATCCCACAAGCAGCCGAGAGAGAGCTGGCTGTGGGCAGGCCGAGTGATGGCTCTATTGCAGCTCCTGATTCGGGCCTTCCCTGATGATTGCCACACTCATTTGGTGACTGTTATTTTCACACAACTGCTGTCTCTATTCTCATCAAATAACAGTTTATCTAACCCTTCATGGATCAATGGGGAATTAGAGCTGGGGTTATTTAAAAAGCCAAATCACTTGTGTGAGTTACAGCCAATACTATACACCTGTTTCCACAAACCATGGTGACTTTTTTTCCCAAGTCTCATGTATCCCAGGCTAGCCTCAAACTTACTATGTAGCTGAGGATAATCTTGAACTCATAATCCTTCTGGCTCCACCTGTTAAGTATTGGGATTTCAGGTGTGCACCTTCATATTTAGGTTATGGAAGCCTAGAGATTGAACCCAGGGCTATGAGCATGTTAGACAGACACTCCCTAGTTCTTTGAGAAACTTTTAACATGATAAAAATGACAAAGTGGTACTGCTTTGTGACATGTGTTGGGTTGGCTCCCAATGGGACACTGTAATACAGTAATTGCTTTTTGGGAAAAAGAATTCTGTTTCCAACTCAATTAGCCATAATTGCACCTCAGATAAACCCCATTGGCTGTTACCACCACTTTGAATCTTTTATGTTCCAATTCAGCTGAAGAACATTACTCTTTATCATGTGACCTTGCTACACTGTAACACATGTGACTTCCAGTGGGGATGGGACAGTGAGTGTGTCCCAAACATCTTGACATCCACTTCTCACTGAGCTTCTTGGGAGTCATGTTCTCTAGACAGTTAGGAGATGCTTCTCTTAGTAATGATTCCCTTTGGCTCCTCATTAGGGTAACTCATGTTCACTGGCCAGGGGACTGTTGTTTTTAATCTTCTTAGTTGGTGTTAAACATAGAAAGCATATTTGAAGTGATGTGTTCTGATTAGCAAAGGAAACTCACCTCCCATGGTGTCCTCTCCAAACACATTTAGTTGATTGTCACCCTGTTTTAAAAATAATCATAACATTAGAGGGTAATATTAACAGATACGTTTAAGCTCCTTGCTAACATTAAATGTTTGACATTTGAAACAACCCCATTAAGGGAAGAACTTCCAGACACTTGTCCAGATGAGTAACAGAGTTTCAGCCATGCAGTGGTAAGGGACAAAGCTGAAGGCAAGCCTGGGCCATCTGTCCTCAGAGTCTATGGTCTGTAGGCAATGGTACAGAATCCAGTCTCATTCTTTTGGTACATAAATTATGTGTGGACAGAAGAGCTAGCTTCAAGAAGACAAAATTCTTCAATGTTAGAAGCTGATGAATAGGCTTGGTCACAGCTGTTCTGTGAACATCCCTAATTTAAAGTCGATGTTGGCAAGTTTTTCAGTAAAGAGCCAAGTAGCAAGCACTTTGGATGTGGGCCTCACTGTCTCTGGCCGTAGTTCAGTTTGTTAGTTCCCAAGCATAAAATGTGGAAAGATGAGGTGATCATTCCTTTTTTCTGATGTTCATCTTTAAAGCTTTCATTTGACCTTTGGCTAGGTGCCTGTTTTCCTTGTAGAGAAGCCCAGTGTATTTGGGCGACATGTTTATACAGAGTCATTTGTTGAGAATTCTCATCATCATCTACATTGTTGCCTGTCTTATTTTCCTACTTCCTAGGTTACCACACATGCAGGGTAGCTTTAACTGTCAACTTGACACAGCCTAGAATCATCTCTGGGAAGAGTCTTAATAGAAATTATTTAGATGGAGTTGACCCATGGACGTATCTGTAAGAAACTGTTTTGATTCTTAATTGATCAGTAAGATTTAGTCCATTGTGGGTGGCACCATTTCCTAGGTTGAGCCCTGAACTACATAAGAAGGCCAGCTAAGGTTTGGGGATTTAGCTCAGTGGTAGAGTGCTTGCCTAGCAAGCGCAAGGCCCTGGGTTCGATCCTCAGCTCAAAAAAAAAAAAAAAAAAAAAAAGAAGGCCAGATAAAAAGCAAGCAAGAAACGTGTGGCTTTTGTTTCTCTCTGCCCTTGAGTGTGGATGTAATATGACTGAACGTTTGACTTCTCAATGGTGGACTTAAGCCTGGAATTGTAAGTTGAAGAAACCCTTTCCTCTCCAATGTTGCTTTTAGTCATGGCATTTTGTCACAGAAACAGAAATGATGCTAGAACATCACATATAGATGTTTCTTTCCAGGTAGACAGAAAAAGTGATTTCTAGATATCTATGGTTGCACTTGAATTTAAGTGTGTGTGTGTGTGTGTGTGTGTGTGTGTGTGTGTGTGTGTGTGTGTATGCTGTTCTTCTATTTTGCAGTGCATTCTGGGTAAATTTCTGTCAATACAGGATGTTCCCAGCATAGTATTCCTGGTTGCACAGTATTCCATTTTGTGATTGGGACCATAATTAATTTTTTAACCAGTTATTTATTAATGAGCAGAGCTGTTCTCACTCTTTGATTGTTTTAGGGAAGATGGCTCAGAGAATAAATTCATATAAACACCACTCTACACAAATATTCCTTCAGGGCAAGTTCTAGGATTGCAAATTTGTGGTCACAGATTAAATGTATTTATAATTGTGATAGATTTTTGCCAAGCTGGTCTCTGTAGAGGTTACAGTGTTCTGCAAGGACAGCGTCCTTGGCACTTCCCCAGTCTTTTGCATTTAATTCTCTTGAATGCCAGAGTCAGTTCAATGAGGTCGGCTGGTCACACAGACCCCTGGGGCAGCCTGCATGGGAAACACTTTGTCTCTGTACAGGGCCTTGACACCTTGTTAGACTCGAGCCTTCGGGCATCTTTACCGCTTGTCTTCTTAGACTGCCCTGTCTCTGGAGATACTGCAGTAAGAGAGGATGCTTAGCAGAGTGGTTGTTCAGGGACACATTCACATTAATTTATTCTCCCTGTGAAGGGAGACAATCTCAGAATTCCTAAGGCACATTCACTCCCAATAGTTCCCTTATTGAATCTGCCACATTCACAGTAGGCGGATGACCATGATTTCATCCATTCCTGTCATTCTTTCCCCCTTCCCATTCTGAAGATGAAGAAACTGAGGGGCCTCTGGCTATGCCACCACGCCCTTGGTGAAGTCAGCAGAGGAACAAGACCCGTGCCTTTCACTATCTTGAACAGCTCCAAAGATTTTGTCCCGTCAGCAGAGCAACCATGGTGGGTGTTGGTGGTCTTCGATTGCTTCTGGACCTTCTGGCCTTAGCACTCAGGATCCAGCAGTCTGTGCCTGTGAACTGGGGTGACTCTATGATACAGGTGGAACTCTGGGGCTCCCTTCAGGATCAATAAAGCTTGGATGGAGCAGGACCACCATTCTGCTGAGCTGTTACCCCTGCACTGTCCTGAGAGCAAAACCATTCACACCTTTGCATGAGAATTTCTGACTCAGGTGCAGCTTATTAGGGAAGCCATGTGTCTGTACTCTTCTGGAACAATGAAAATGCTTGTCCAAAATGCACACACAGTAGGAGGGTTACTAACATTGGGTAGAGAATGGTTGCTAATCAGAATCTGCTCTCCACTGGTCAGACAGTTGTTGGATACATCTAGGTGATGTCAAGAGGAAACTGAGCCCACCCCCTCACTCTTGAGTATTTTTAGATTATAAGATGATACACTGACAGGCTGAGATGTGTCTCATCTTTCCTGTTTACAGTAGTATGTCTTGGGAGTTTGATCAAAGTTAATCTGAATTCCTAAAACAATGGACCAAATTGCAGCAGGGCCCTCCTCATCTCTATCTGGCTTTTAGAGGTTGACCTGTTTTTATCCCTAGCTCTTATTCACATCTATCTATTTTGTTTGCCCTGAGGCTTTGACTGAAGCCCACTTTATTTCTATTAGCTCACTTGTAGTGAATAGGTTTCTAGGGCCTAGAAGGAACTGTTATTTGTTCTTAGGAATGTCATGCACAGGCATGAAAACCCAGATGAAGGAAATGTTTGATTGAGGGTACAGTTCTCCAGTGATTCTCAGTATATCTCTCACTTCTAGGGTAAATCTTCTGTAAATAAAATGATAGGCTTAGTGGCAGAGGGCTTTCCTAAAGCACCCAGGGCTCTGGTTTTTAGTCTCAGTCCCATAAAACAAAATCAACCTTTTGCCTAGAATTCATGAAGTCACACATTCAATTCACAGCAAAACCAGCCATGAACCAATCAGCCAACCAGCCAGCCAGCCAGCCAGCCAGAACCAGCCAAGCAAGCAAACTAACCAACCAGCCAGCCAGCCAGCCAGCCAAACAACCAACCAAACAGCCAGCCAGCCAGCCAGCCAACCAGCCAGCCAGCCAACCATCCATCCAACCAGTCAGCCAGACAACCAGCCAGCCAGCCAACCAACTAGCCAACCAACCAACAAACCTACCAGTCAATCAGCTAACTAGTCAGCCAACCAGCCAGCCAACCAGCCAACCAGCCAACAACCAACCATCCATCCATCCAATCAGCCAACCAACCAACCAGCCAGCCAGCCAGCCAGCCAACTAGCCAGCCAGTCAGCCAACCAGCCAATCAGTCACCCAACCAGCCATCCAACCAGTCAGCCAACCAGCCAACCAACTAGCCAACCAGCCAACAACCAACCAGTCAGCCAGCCAGCCAGCCAATCAACCAACCAACCAGCCAGTCAATCAATCAACCAACCAGCCAGTCAGCCAGTCAGTCAGCTAACCAGGCAAACCAACCAACCAACCAACCAACCAACCAACCAACTAACCAACCAATCAACTAGCCATCCAACCATTCAGCCAACCAATAAACCACCCACCCACTCACCCTCCCACCCACCCACCCAACCAACCAATCAGCCAGCCAGCCAGTCAGCTAACCAGGCAAACCAAACAACCAACCAACCAACCAACCCATCAGCCAGCCAGCCAGGCAGCCAACCAGTCAGCCAGCCAGTCAGCTAACCAGGCAAACCAAACAACCAACCAACCAGCCAGCCAGCCAGCCAACTAGCCAACTAGCCAACAACCAACCAACCAACCAACCAACCAACCAACCAAATAACCCACTAACCAACCAATCAACCAGCCAGCCAGCCAGCCAACCAGCCAATCAACCAACCAGCCAGCCAGCCAACCAGCCAATCAACCAACCAGCCATCCAGCCAGCCATCCAGCCAGCCAATCAACCAACCAACCAATCAACCAATCAACCAGCCAACCAACCAACTAACCAACCAACAGTAAGGGCTGGGATTGTAGCTCAGTGGTACAGTACTCTCCTGGCATGCAGATGGTCCTGAGTTTAGAATCCAGACATTGCAAAAATAGTGTTTATTTGGGTTGGGGATATAGTTCTATGGTAGAGCTCTTTTCTCGCATGCTCATGGGCCTGGGTTCAGTCTCTAGTACTGAGCAAAAAGAAATGAAGAAAGGGAGGAAGGGAAAAAAAGGAGGGAAGAGGAAGGAGGAGGGAAGGAAAAGGAAAGAAATCTGGCCTTTTACACACACACACACACACACACACACACACACACACACACACACACACCACTCATGAGGGTGAAAGGAAGCACTTGCTTTAGTGAACAAGATGCTAGGGGCCTCTGGAGGTACAGTCTTGCCTCTTCCCATGCTAGGTATGTTCTACAGGAAAGGTGCTAATTTGGAAATATCTGCTGGACAACAAGGGGAGGTGTGGTCTCATTATGGACCATCTGAGGTGTTGTCTATGCTCAGTTGCACTGAGGTTGCATCTCCACTGAGGTGAGACTCGAGAAGTCCCACTGCTCTGACCACCAAGATTCTCCTGAGTACTGTGTACACTTCTATGTAATGAGTTACACTCAAGATGTATAGAAGTGGTATGTAATGAGTTACACTCAAGATTATGTATAGAAGTGGTATGTAATGAGTTACACTCAGGACATATAGAAGTGGTATGTAATGAGTTATACTCAGGACGGATAGAAGTGGTATATAATGAGTTACACTCAGGATGTACAGAAGTGGTATGTAATGAGTTACACTCAGGACATGTAGAAGTGGTATGTAATGAGTTACACTCAGGATGTATAGAAGTGGTATGTAATGAGTTACACTCAGGATGTGTAGAAGTGGTATGTAATGAGGTACACTCAGGATGTGTAGAAGTGGTATGTAATGAGGTACACTCAGGACGTGTAGAAGTGGTATGTAATGAGTTACACTCAGGACGTGTAGAAGTGGTATGTAATGAGGTACACTCAGGAGTGCAGTCTGCAGCAAGTCTCCTTTGCCATTCAGGGAAGTGTGCACTATTGGAGAGTATTTGCATAGCTGGTAAACAGAGATGGAAAGAAATGCGGTGTGTGGCTGACTCACCTTTCCCTCCTGCCCCAACTGCAGGCTCTCCACACAAGTGTCTTTCAGAGGTGTCAGACCTTCCTCTCCACAAGTAGCACTTTCCTTTTTTAATTTCGAAATTGAAATGCTGGTGTCTCTAACCAGTAATTATAAGGAAAACATTTTCTATGTCGTCTCTAGGTTCCTGATTTCACAGTCATGTTTTTGTCAACCCGCCTGCCTTCAAGAAGACGCTGAATGAACCAGTATCACCTTCCTCACACACTGTACGCAGCCCTGCTGTGAAGAAGGGCTCTGGGAAGCTAGTGGGCTAAGGGGAGAGGCAAAATTGTGGGTTCTTTTTAAAGGCTTCTGTTGTTTTTATTCATCTCTCTGTGTGTGTCTGTTTGAATGTATGCCATGAGTGGGTGGGTACTGGCAGAAGCCAGAAGAGGACATCAGATCACCCGGAGCTGGACTTCCAGGCGGTTGTGAGGTGCCTGACATGGGGCTGGGAACAGAACTCGGGTCCTCTTCAAGAGCACCGAGTGCCCTCAACTGCTGAGCAGTCTCTCCATCCTGCCAATGCTTCCACTTGGATTTTTTTTCTCCCTTAGAGTGAAGGTTAGGATTTGAGGAGACAGCTGAGGTGGTTAAGTGCTTGCGGCAGAAGATGATCTGAGTTCGAAACTTACCACCTACATAAAGAGCCAGGAGAGGCCACAATTGCCTGTAATCTTAATGCTAGTTAGGAAGGCACGGAGGGACAGGAGGAGTCCTGGAGCTCACTGGCCAACTAGTCTTGCTGAACTGGTAACTTCCAGATTCAGTTAGAGATCCTGTCTCAAAAAAAATCAATGTGGAGAGCTATTGAGGAAGATATTAGATGTTGATCTCTGGCCAACACACAGAAGGTCCAGGCCTCTGACAACCCCTCCTCAACCTCCTTTGCTTTGAGTAAACCTAAGGCTTTGTAGTGCTGATCACCTCTCTGTTAACACCATCATTCACAGCTTCCCAAAGACTGCTCCAAAACCAGGTATCATCTAGCTGCTGTCACGCACCAACTTCCTCACTTGAATTATCCTTCTACTTTAAAGTTTATTTTCGGTTCCCTGAGAGTAAGGTTGGGTAGAGAGACACAGAGATCGTGACTGTGGAGCAGAGAGCCAAGAAGGTGTGGAAGACAACATCCAGGTTGCATTTGGAGATCGAAGGGATAGAGGGATAGGTCAAAGGGTTGGATCACAGAACTTCTAGCCCCACCCCCACCCCGCCTCTCTGTGTCTCCCTCCTTCCCTCCCCTTCCCTTCCCTCCCCTCCCCTCCCCTCCCCCTCTCTCCCTCCCCAGAAATCAGGCTAGCCGCTAGCAGCTGTAGCTGGACAAATTTTTTCCTGCCTGCTGGCACCCAAATAACCAGTTAGAGGCTAAATATTAATTACAAACTGTTTGGTCTATGGCTCAGGCTTCTTGCTCTTTCATCTTAAATCAACCCATTTCTGTTAATCTATGTATTGCCACATGGTCATGGCATTACTGGTCTGCTGGCATGTTGCTCCTTGGGTGACGGGCTGGCGTCTGCCCTCACTTTGCTCTTCTCTTTGTATCTTTGCATGGACTTCCTGCCTGGCTCTAACCTCTCTTGCCATAGACAAGAGCAGCTTCTTTATTAACCAATGTTAGCAACACATACTCACAGCATACAGAAAGGCCATCCCACAGCATGCAGCTCTCTGGGACAGAGCTGATTAGCAAGCATGCTGCCCTCCCTATATAGCTCCAGGATAAGTTTATGGTCCCGCTTAGTACCTTTCCTTTGGCATATAACCTAAATCAGACTAAGTCAGGAGGTGTGGAGCACATATCACCTCCCCACCCCAAACACCTATGAGTCAGAAGCCTCCTTTTTCCTCTGGAACTGAAGGGTCTGTTTCTCCCTTCAATGTCACAGTGTAAACGGTGGCCATCTCTTCTAGTGCTTCCCCTTCAAGGCCTGATCATGATGGTCCACAGTCATGAGGCTCTCTCCTAATAAGGCTCATCTGAAGGTTAATTTCAGGTCAGCTCCTTTCAACCAGCCTGCGCTGAGGAGAAATAACAAGAGGAGGAATTTTCTAGATTGGCCAAGTTTAAACTTTTGGAATATTTTTGATGAATGAGAAAAAGAGCCACACATGGGGGCAAACCATTCTCTAATCTCACTATTTGGGAGGTGGAGTGTGTGTGTGTGTGTGTGTGTGTGTGTGTGTGTGTGTGTGTGTATGTGTATGTGTGTGTGTGTGTGTGTTTTGATCAAAACCAGAGACTTGAACATGCTAGGCAAGCATTTTACCACTAAGCTACCCAACTCTTGTATTTTTAGATAGGATCTTCCTGTATAGCTGAGGCTGGCTGGGAACTCATTACACAGCCTGAGCTGGCCTCACACCCATGAGCCTCCCACCTTGCCCCCTGAGTTGTGGACTTAGAGCCATGAATGATCACATCTGGCTTTTAAAAGTTTGGAAGTCCCAAGTTCTTCATGACATAGGAGGGCAGCCACATTATTATTCCTCCCAAAGAGCCTTGCACTCTAAACGAGGTGAACATCGTCCCCACCCCTGACCCACTGTCAGCTCTGTGACTCAGTCCTCAGTCAACAGCATGAAGCTGGGCAAAGGTTGAACTAGCTCCTGGGTGGTGTTTCAACAGCCTCCTGCGCTGTGTTTCCTCCCTCGGTCTTCCCCAGCACTAATGAACAGACACGAGTGTGCCTGCATGAGCATGGCACAAGACACATGGAGGGAAGTCTATGTAACAGTACTTGAGACCATCCCAGGCAGCCTGGGCCCTGACAGTGGCTGGTGTCCCAGTCAAATACAGACTGATCTGTCTACACCCATGCCCATATTGACATCTTTAGCTGGGGTTCATGTAAGAACCTGGCTTACACTATTGAAGGGGCTGAGGAGCAAGCCTGACATTCACAGACAGCTGTGAGCTGCTGTGGGATGTTCAAGTATGTCAAATGTGTTGTTCTGATTGGTTAAAATAAATAAAGTGCTGATTGGCCAGTAGCCAGGCAGGAAGGATAGGGTAGGCAGGACAAGGAGGAGGAGAATTGTGGGAAGTGAAGGCTGGGTGGAGAGAGACACTGCCAGCCACCACCATGACAAGTGCGATGTAAGGTACCGGTAAGCCACAGGCCATGTGGTAACTTATAGAGTAACAGAAATGGGTTAATTTAAGATATAAGAACGAGACAGCAAGAAGCCTGCCACGGCCATACAGTTTGTAAGCAATATAAGTTTCTGTGTGTTTACTTGATTGGGTCTGAGCGTCTATGGGCCTGGTGGGTGAGAGAGATTTGTCCTGACTCTGGACCAGGCAGGAAAACTCCAGCTACAGTGAGCCTAGAGAAAGAAGGCAGTGCTGGACATGGTCCCTAGAACTTTTTCTCTAGGGGATCTTCCACTGATTGGATAAGGCCAGCTACTAGAGGAAAATCCCTTTTAACACAGACTGTGAGAGACCAGCTCTCATGATCCACTCAGGGTAATAAAAGGAATGCCTCAGAGTACAAGGGATAGGAAACTTGTTTATCTGAGGGTAATTAGGAAGAAGTTTTAATCTATCTGTGACTGGTGAAATAAGGGAACACACATGCTTTCTGATGATAACTTTCTCTTTTGCTTCATCATAAGAATGGTCTCTGTCTCCACACTTCTGCACACACCTACATATCTTTACAGACATACATTTTTCACATGGCTACACATCTGTCTTTTACATACATTTCTCTTCTACATATTTTTTTCTGTACAGCTTCCTCTTCCTTGTTTCCACATAGTTATAAATCTCCACACAGCCACAGGTAAACATCTCATTTACACAGCTCTCTCACCATACATCACTTTCCACAGTTCCTAGGCACAGCTCCTCTACGAAGCTGCAGCTCTTCCATTCAGTTCTCTCTCTCACACTCACTCACATACACATATTTCTTCATTATTCACTCACTCTTTACTCATTCACTCTTTCATCCACTCGCTCCCTCACACTTCTCTAATGCGTCTTCTTCTTCATCTCTCACTCAGTACACACACACACACACACACACACACACACACACACATTTCACTCACATACTGCAGCAGCTCTCACATAGCTCTACACAGCTTCTCTCTCCACACCACAGCCAAACTCTGGACAATTATAAGTTACATTTTCAGGGCCCTACCCATTCTCAAAACACAAGATAAGTCACATGTTTCTAATAATGTCACATTGACCCATGCACATAGTTCTAAGATGGTGAGGGTTCCCAGACGTTAAACAGTTGGCTGAACCTTGAGCAGTCAGGGTATGTGCAGAAAGGAAGCTACTGCAGCTCAGTCTGTTTTGGAATAGTTCTGAGGTCTTTGCAAGATGTGTAAAAGGTTGTCTTTGAGACTGAGAATACTGTTACTTTCCTGTGTCAGTAAAGAAGTATATTCTGGTAATATTTCTGTATATCAGAATTATACAGCTTAAACAGAAATCCACAGCTAAATGTATGCCCAGAGATGTAAAACACACTACCAAGGGGCTGTGAAAATCACCCCACAGCTGTTCTTATTAGGGAGACATAGTAGTGGCACCCAAGAAAGTTACAGACAGAAAGCAACAGTTTCCGCAGTCAGTGACCCCATGGCTTTGCAAAGTGGGGCTCCCCGGAGGGGGGGGTTATAAGTGGGTTGACTTGTCAAACAAGTTGTCACCTGCTGTACACTCCCACAGTCCTCTGCAGCCTTTACTGACAGTCAACTGGCCGTTGATGTCAATGAAAGCTTCAAAACATTTTCTCAGCCAGAGGAGACTCTCAGTGAAGATGCCCCTAAGTTTTACAGAGAACTCCAGAGATGTAGCTGCTGAGTCCCCTACACTCTCTCAAGGAACCCCTCAAATTCCTTGGCTCATGAAACTAGACTTGGCTGGGTTAGTTCCTCTGGTCAGTTGTCACAGCTCCCCGGGAAAAGTCACTCAGTAACGCCATACCTTAGCAAGGCTGACACGGGAGTCTAAACAGCACAGACTGTAAATGGAGGAGCCAGCTGAGATCAGTCAAGTGGGTGGAAATCGGTAGACCTGCCCAACCTAGTGTCCCACCAGTTCTAGGCAGTGGTACAGCAACAGTTAATGGAATCCCAGCTTCCTCTTTTGAAATGATATTTGAAAATCCCTCAGCCCAAGGACGAATGCTCTTTCTATTTCCACCCTAAATAAATATACAGAAATGTCTATATATTTCTCAGGACGACACATAAGTCATCTCCCAGCATGGCTGGCAGCTCACCTAGTTGTGCGTGCCCGACCACATGCTGGGCCGGGGAGCCAGCCTTTACCATGCCTCTTTCTTTTAAGATGTTAGCACAAAACTCTGCAGGTGGTAAAGAGAAACAGTCACCGTCTTTTGAAAAGCCTTTGGGAAGAGTATTTCGGGAACATTTAAAAGGCACAATGACATCACCAGGAGCAACACATTCAACCACCGCCAAACACCTGCACATGCAGGAGCCTGGGAAACTGGCCGCCTCTTCCTACTTCTACAAGTCCCCCACATAGCACACAACGAAGAAATGCCATGATGGGCGGAGAGGAAAATGCTCAGACGAGACAGACAAGCCTCTGCTGGAACCTTCGAAGTGAGGACATTGCCAAATGAAGGCAGGACCCCTAATGAAGAGCAAAGACTTCCCATTTCTACAACTAGAGGCTGCCTGCTAGGCATGGCTGCCCCCATACAGCTGCTCAGCTGTGTACTACACAGCTGTTCTTGGCTATGGGGCTGTGTGGATGTTGACTGCATGAACCAATACATGTGCCCCTAGCAGATGCATGTGCTTAGAGGGGGTATCACCTGAATTGATGTAAGAATATCAACCCTCTTCATTTTAAATATTCAGAATATAACATGAGAAAACACGGGACAAGAGCAAGTGAAAGTTTACAGCTTTTGCAAGCACACATCCATGGTTCCTGTCTGATGCCGCAGGACTCGTCTATCCCCAGTCATCGACTGCCCACTTCAGTTCCCAGTTGAGGACTTGCTGGCTAACATGGCTCAGATTGGTTCTTTAAGCCTTTGTTACTTTTATGAATACAAGGTTGTGAGTACAGCCCAGACTGGCCTTGAACTCTTGATCCTTCTGCCTCTGTCTGCCTCCTGAGTGCTGGAACTGCCACTATATGGGCATGTACCACTCTGCCCAGCTTCTGAGCCCTGGCAGACCTAGTCCAGCACTTTAGCTCTTCCTTGTACACATTCTAGAGTGGCATTGTGGTTGATTTATTGTGCACCCTAATAAACTTATCTGGGGTCAGAGAACAGAACAGCCACTAGATTAGACGCAGAGGCCAGAAAATGGTGGCACTCACCCTTAATCCTATCAGTTGGGAGGCAGAGATCCATCCGGATCTCTGTGAGTTCAAGGCCACACTGGAAACAGCCAGGCGTGGTGACACTCGCCTTTAATCCCAGCACTTGAGATCTCAAGTGCTTGGGAAAGACACACACCTTTAATCCCAGGAAGTGACGGCAGGAAGCAGAAAGCTGTATTAGGCATGAGGACCAGGAACTAGAGACTTTTAAGCTTTTAGGCTTTGTAGCAGCAGTTCAGCTGAGATCCATTCCAGTGAGGAGTCAGAGGCTTCCAGTCTGAGGAAACAAGATCAGCTGAGGAGTTGGCAAGGTGAGGTTGGTGAGGTAAGGTTGGCTGTGGCTTGTTTTGTTTCTCTGACCTTTCAGATTTCACCCTAACACCTGCCTCTGGGATTTTTATTAATAAGACCATCTAACAATTCGTGTTACAGCAGGTGCTGCTCCTGCTTCCTCTGTTGATGGATAACAGGAGAAACACCATTCCTTTCCTCTGATGATGGCTGTGGGTGGATCTGCTGAGGTGTGAAGAGAAGGATGCAATGATGAGGGAGGGAAAGGGTAGGATGGTCTTCTCAGAAGGGCCCCGTGAATTCACAGCCATCTCCTCCTGAAACAGCAAGCAAGGACAGGGGCATTGGAAGGCAGGATTCCTGTTGTGAAGAAAGGGCATCCTTTTCCTTCTGGCTAGGAACTAGAGGCCTGCCATGAGGCATGGCTGCCCCATACAGCTCTCTCTGCAGCTGTTTAAGGGACAATGGAGACGTCTAAGAGGCAGGAATCAATCCCTCCCTCCAAGCCCCTTCGTGACTTTTCCCTAGAGACACTAAAGTCGGAGAATAAAGAAACCCGAACAGAGTAAACACAGAGGGATTATGTTGTGGATTTCACACAGCAGTGTTTATTTTAAGGAAAAAAAATCAAGAATAGAATTACCATATGGGAACTAGATAACACGTAAAATAATTTTTCCTGGAAACCTTTTTTGTATGAATATATGTATATGTACATATTCAGGTGTGTGTGCACGTGAGCAAAAGGAAGCCCGAAGTCAGCCCCAAGTGCTGTTCTTCAGGTGCTGGCCACCTTCTTTCTTTGAGACTGGAATTTGCCAGTTAGGCTTGTTAGCTGGCCAGAGAGCCCTAGGGCATGCCTCCCTCTGCCTTCCCAGAACTAGCTAGGACTATAGGTACACGCCATTATGCCCAGCTTTTTTACATGGGTTCTGGAGACTGAACTCAGATCTCATGTGTGAGTGGCAAACACCACCTCCTGAGACATCTCCCTAGGCTCCAATTTTTACTCCTGAGCATCGGCTTTACAATTTCCAATGAATAAGTCACCAGCCCTGGGCTCCCAGGGTATGTTCCCTGCCTGGCTCCACTCACTTCTGAGCAGCAGGCCCTGCCAAGGGCAGATCACATGGGTAGAAGAGAGGATCCTCATGGCTGTGGAGGCGAAGCAGGATCAGGAAAAGGCAGGAAGCAGAGGCCCCAGGGGTGGGTGGGGTGGGATGGTAGTGGTTGTGAATGCAACCCATCCATGACCACACCACTGGTAGTTAGAAGGATGCTGTTACCCAGGGCTTGGACGCAGAGGAGTCCACGTCCTTAGCTGTGTGCATGAGTGAGTACTATGGAAGCTGGGTGTTATTCTCCAGGCAGGAGTGTGATTCTGTACAGAAAATGTCACTCTTTGCTTCCTGTTGACAGTTAAGTTGGTGTGCTTGACAGAATCTGTTGCTTTTCCATTAAAAAAAATTTTTTTTTTAATTTCAGGTCTTTACATAATGGAGGGTAATTTCATTTCTATGATCTGCAACACTGTGGCACATTAGTAAAAATGTTGAGTTTGGGGCCAAACTCCGCTGAGTGCTCCTTGATCAGGTGAGAGAACCCTGTCCAGCACTGAAGATCAGTCTGCCAAACAATGGCTGGGTTTGGGGGGAAACTGCAGACACACGGGCATGTCCTCATGACTCCTGTCCTCCTGGAGTCTGGTGTCTACTTGGGGAGTAGCACTGCTTACTACATAAGTAAATGCATTTTCAAAGGAGTGTATAATAGATACAGATTCCCAGAACATGCAAATGAGAGCTCTGATCTGAACTAGGGTTGGGAACTGGACTCTGTTGGCCAAATGGGGAAGAGAAGGGAAGGTGGGGGTGGGGAGAAACATAGACATCCTAGGTAGAGCACTCTGGAGGGACAAAGGAACCCCTGGGTGGTTGGAACTCAGAGTGGACATGTGGATGGGTGGGGGTACCCTGAGGTGCCTGGTAGAGGGGCTCACTGAACATCAACAACAGAAAGAAATACCCGAGGGTAGTTGGCAAACGGAGAAGTGGCCTGTTCAGTCAGGGGACTTGATAGAGACCACTGTGTGTGGAGTGAGCTCTGAGGAGGTTTAAAGGACCATGGCGGCTCCAGAGGGTGGTCAGGTGCTCAGAAGTGAGATACCAGCTTATCCTATGAGCAGCAAATCCTTGTACACATACACTGCACCTCCGCATCCCGTGTCTTAGGGTATCAAGGCAGAGTTGTTCATTCATATCTTTGGAAAGTCTCACCTTTCAGCAAAGATTACAGATGTGGGCTCAAATCCAGGATTAGCACCCACTAGCTACTGCTTCTGGCCTGTAAGCTCGCCTCTGCTCCCTTCGGTTCTGTCCAAGTGTCCTAGCTTAGCGGAAGCTAGGTCTTAAGCACACATTGTCAAAGGATGTTCTGAGGCTCTTGTCCCTAACCTCAATGACAACGCTAGCATTCAGCTCTGCACAAAGTGTGTGAAGGAGATTTGCTGGTTAAAATGCAGAAGAAACACCCTAGGAAAGGTCTGGGGAAAACAATTTACTAAATATATTACTTTCGTTCCCCATCTTCATTGTCATCATTTAAAAAAGAATGTTAAACTCAACAGTAAGCATAATAAGTTCACTTATTTTTTTTCACTTAATTGAGTGGTTACCATGGTAACTTGAGAACTGACTACTCATTGCCCTGAATGAATTTCAGATACACATTTTTGTTTCCTCTGCTTAGAGTTGCAGCACGCTTTTAGGAGAGGTAACCCTGAGCTACGGCCCTGCCCTGCCCTGCTTTGATGCCAGCATTCCCTCACTGTGGGATCTGAAATGGCAGCATTTCATTTTCCTGGGTAAGAAAACTATAACCTGGGAAGGGTATGCTAGAAATGCCATCAGGTTTCAAACCTGCAGCCAGCCAACACTGGAGGAGGCATGCCATCCTTCCAGAAGCCTCCTTTCTTGGCAAAGATCTTCTGGAGTCTATCTCCAGAACCAAATTATGGTATCAGAGGGACGGAGGTCCTGCAGTCCACTCTCCATTGCTCTCCAGAATCACTGTCTCCTTTCATTCTTCCTTCTGCTCCAGACCCACCTGTAGCAAGAATCCTAACTCGTCTTAATAATAAAAACCCAGAGCCAGATATGGGGTAAATGCTGAAAGACTAGGGAGATAAAGGAGAAAGCCACAGCCACCTCTTACCTTGCCAACTTCTCAGCCTGAAAGGAGGCGAGCTCCTGTCTCTGCCTGCCTTATATTCCTCTCTCTGTCCAGCCATATCACCTTCTATCTCCAACTTCCTAGTGCTGGGATTAAAGTGACTCCCAAGTACTGGGATCAAAGCCATTACCACCTGGTTCTGTTTCTCTTTTAGACTAGATCAGTCTCGTGTAGTTTAGGATGGCCTTGAACTCACAGAGATCCATTTGCCTCTGTCTCCAGAGTGCTGGAATTAAAGGTGTGTGTCACCACTGCTTGGCCTCTATAGCTAACTAGTGGCTTAGCTCCACACTCTCAAATTTCAGGCAAGCTTTATTTGTTAGATCACAAGCAAAATATCACCACACCTACCCCAGCATCTCTTTGCCGGAATTGGTATTGTGGAACAAGGGAGATGGCCTACCGAAATCCTAAAGCAATCCATGTGAGCAAGGCTTCTTGTTACTGGGCTAACAGTGCTGAGCTCTGTCCCCTCACTCACTTCTCAAAGGAAGCGAGCAGTGCTGTGGGCCAGCCTGCGGCTCATGGTCAGGAGCAGGCAGGAAAGGAGGGCTGGCTCTCGACCTCCCCCTTGATGGGAAGAGAAAGGACAACGGTTCGTCCCCCTTCAGCGACAAGCACCGTTATAACTTCGCTGAAATGCTGTTAGTTCATACTCAGCCCATGCTCACGAACACCTCATTAGAACATGGATTCCACGAACCATGAAGAGAAGTAAAGTAAAGGAGCCAAATAAACCAGTGACAAGAAACAAATTAAGAAAACCTCCTGCCTTTCAGAGATTAGGTTTGCACAGAATTTACTGGTCACTTTCCTCATTAAAACAGAATCATACCATCATCTGACCCTATCTCCAGAATGTTTTCAATGAACTCAGTTTTTAAACTTCAAACCCAGAAAATAATGCTGCTATATGGATCACATACAACTTGGAAGCAAACTTAAAAAGTCTGCCATCTTCTGTGGTTTAACCGCACTGCAACACTCCTAGACTGTGTTAATAAAGTTAACTTGAATGGGGATGGGGGGCGCTCTAGCAACTAGCTGACCAGAATTAGCTGTAGAGAAGCAATAACAGGAAAGGACCAACAGACAGGAAAGGGAAGGGAGGGAGGGACTTGGAATCACAGGCTCTCTCTGATCTGTGATGTGTGGAGAGAAGAGGGGCTGGCTGGGTCCCCGGTGAGAAAGAGGGGGCAGCTGGTCACTCCTCCTCTCTCCTTTGATCCATATGGTTTTCACCCCAATACCTGACTCTTGAGTTTTTATCAGTAATAGAACAATTTAGCAAACACAGCATGGCTTCTCCTATTTTTAAATGTAGCTACTCAAACAAGGTGGTGAGGAAGCATGTTTATCAAATTGAAAGAGATTGACAACGCATTATGTGACTGCAGAGGTAACAAGTAGTTATATTGTGAAGCCATATGATTCACCACTTTATTTTCCTTTGAAATTCATGCTACATAGTTCAGAGTTTCATTGTGGCATTTCCTTGCTCTTATTGACCACCCCCATCCCTTCCTACCCTTGGTGGCTCTTCCATCTGCCAGTCCCTGTGTCTTTGTGCTGTCAAAGCCCTTTCCAGAACGTTTTTGTCTTTGTCTCTATTTTGACATATTTGTCCTATATTTTCTCTAGCAATTTTCAGGTTTTATATGAAGATCTTTGAGCCCATGGGGATAGATTTTCTGTGCATGATAAGAGATATGGATCAGCTTTATTCTTCTGTATGTGTACAGTCAGTTTTCCCACCACTGGTGGTCAATGAAACCACCTTTCCCACAACATGTGTTTTTGACACTTTTGTGGCTGTGTGGGCTTAGTTTTTAAGCCCTTTATTCAATTCCACTGGTCTCTGTGAACATTTGGGTGCCTTTACCAAGCTGAGACTTTACCCACCACAGGAAGAAGCGATGACCAAGCTGTGTTATAATTTTGTGCAGTTTTGCTACAACACAGTCAACACGCACCTAGCAATCTGCATTATCAACACAGACAGAAGAAAAACATCAAGTGGTATGGGATATGGACAACATGGGCATGTAAAAGTGATTGGAATATACAAAAACAACTCTTACCTTGCTTAGGAATACATTATTTAACAGCTAATAAATGGTTTCTGAATGCCTGTCCGCCACATGTCAGATGTTTTAGGTCCTAATGATCAAGAGATGAAGTACCTGCATTTCCTAGTTCTGGTATTCTAGATACAGTGGACATAGGAAGACAGATGTAGGATTGATAAACACTGCAACTGAGAGCAGGAAGCCTCCAGAAGGCCAGAGGATGTGACCTGGAAGTGATAATAGAAGGCCTCTGTCATCTGCAGTTTTGTGTGGATGGTGCAGCGGTGGAATGGTGCGCACAGCTGCCTTCTAACTCTTTGTAGTTTTATTTCTTAACTCTGGAAGTGGGTAAATGATGATTCCAGTTTCATTCTCTATAGCTTTTAGCCTTTCTGAAACACCCAATGAAAACCAATTTATTTTTGTTTCCTGGGTTTGCTTCCACAGTTTTCTTTTGTTCCAATAAAAACATATTCCCCCTGCAGACAACAGAGAGGTCATAGGAAGATAAAGAGAGGTGTTTCAGGCACAAGATTTGTTTAAGAAAGCCTGTGTAAGGCTGGAGAGATGGCTCAGAGGCTAACAGCATTGACTGCTCTTCCAGAATGGGTTCAATTCCCAGCACCCACATGACAGTTCACAAATGTCTGCAGCCTCAGTTCCAGGAGATCTGACACCTCACACAGACATGCAGGCAGGCAAAACACAAATGCATATAAACTATAAGTAAATAGATCATTAAAAAAGAGAAAGCCTGTGTGCTTGGGAATGGCATGGTGTCTGGATACTTTTTTTGGAAGGCTATGGGCTGCACTGAGCTGATTGTGAAGCCAATTAATTCATTTCCAAGGAAGCTCTGCTGCTCACCCTCGGGCACTAACTTGCCTCATCTAACCATAGGTGGCTGGGGTGTCAGAGCAGGAGCTTATTGACCAGTGGACTGCAGATATTCTAGCATTCTGACTACCGCGGAGCACAGAACTGGATCACATTTAACAAGAGAAACAAGGTTCTAGGACTCCTCAGTGTACCCACTGCTCCCATTTGTTGAGCATATGTTGTGTGGCAGGTTGTGTGGCAGAAGGCATCACATGTTCTATGACAGGCAGGCAAATATTGTGACTTAAGGTGTCATGGGTCCCTGAAAAAGATGAGCCAACCATTGTTGTTAGCCTTTTTTCTTTTGAGGAAGGGCCTCACTATGTAGCCCAATTGGGCCTGAAACTCACTCTGTAGACCAGGGTGGCCTCAAACCCACAGGGCTCTACCTGCCTCTGCCTCCCTGTTGCTGGGATTACAGGCATGCACCATCATATTTGGCTGACCAGACATGTCAGTAAGCTAATGGAGCCTGGCCATTATGGTGCATATTAGAGGCTCTTCAGGAGGGAGGTGATGGGTCTGGGGAAGCTTCTCTACCAAGGGAAGAGACTGCAAAGATCTGGGTGTGGCTGGACCAGGCACAGGGATGAGTTTGGAGAGCAGCAAAGAGGTCAAATTCTGAATCATAAGTTTCATGTGTTACACGAAGCAATTCTGAGATCAGTGAGGAGCCAGGAGGGGTTTTAACAATAGACTGCCATGGTTGAATTTGCTTTCATAAATGATCATTTTGTGTGATACAAAGACCAGAGCAGCAAGACTGGTTGGCAGTCCCAGGCAAGAGGGCAGAGAAGATGCTCATGCAGGGACAGTGGGACTGGAGAGGACAGGAGCCATTCCTGCATAGGAAATCTGGTTCTCTACCTGGCTGAATCCATGTGGGATAGAGAGAAAGGAGAGAGACAAGGAAGCACCTTGGTTTCTGGCTTGCGTGGCTGGGGAGATGGTGGTATCAATCACAGAAATAGAGGAAACAGAAGGAAGAACAGATTTTGCAGGGGAAGATGGTTTGGGACGTGTTGAACTAGAGATGCACATGGGAAATCCAACCAGTGCTGTTTTTTGGTGGGTAGATACATGCAACAGGAGCTCCCCAAGGAGCTCCGGGTACAAGCAAACCTCCGGGAGGAGCCTCACACAGGAGAGGGTATGTAGTGACATGTTAAGGGGTCACAGACCGGATGCTGGACATGTATTTGAGTAATGGAGAGTTTGACAGGGAAATGAAAACGGAGTGAGTAGAGAAGCAGAGCGGGGAGCACACAGACTGTGGGGCTATAGCCTAAGGCTAAGACCAGGAGCCTTGCAGTCCAGCTTGGCTGGGGCTCACACACCTCCCTGGACACACAGATGCTCCATTTTCCAACCTCTGCGTTTTCCAGCCACTGACTATGACTGCTACCAAGCACAAGGTGAGGTCATGTTTGGTTAAAGTTCATTCCTCAAGTGCCCCAAGCCCTCAGCCCTCCGTGGTCTCTTCGGAAGTCAGCCGTGAAAGGTCTCTGGGAAGAAAGCAAGTGGATTTTGCTTTTGCTTTAGTATGCCAGCATAGCCTAACCCATTCTTCCTGACCCTCGCTCTCGGGGTTTGAATTCCGGTTCTACCTCTTGAATTCTCAGACTTGACTCTTGTTGACTGTTGTGACCTAGCATTAACTGCCTCAGTTTCCAAATCAGTACAGTAAGGCAGAGAAACAGTCACATCTATATCATGTAGTTTCCCAGGAATACAATCGCCTAAAAGAAGGGAAGAGATGAAGATGTAGGGATGTCAGAAACTAAGAGAGAGGAGGAAACCAAGAACCAAGGAGTGGTTCATAGCAGAGCTCAGCCAAGTGTGGCCTGCTGGCCAGTTCCATCTGGCTGCCTACCTCTGTTCAGCCTCCCAGATGAAAGCAGGCTTGTCTGTCATTGTTGTTGCTGCTGTGTGCTGTGGGATGTCTTTCTGTATGTTGTGAATATGTGTTGTTCTGATTGGTTGATAAATAAAGCTGCATTGGGTTATGGCAGGGCAGGATGGAGCCAGGTGAAAAATCCAGAGGAGAAAGACACTAAGGCTCACGGTCCAAGGGTGCCATCCGTCAGAGCATGGGAGCCACGGTGACAGTGTATCTACAGTCGAGATGCAGAGAGGGGATGCATGCCTGTGTTCAGCCAGCTTCCTCCTTTTACGCAGTTCAGGACCCAAGGTCCGGGAATAGTGCACACCCGGGGTCTAGCTTAGTCTCTCACAGGTGTGCCTGAAGGCTTGCTCTTCATGCCAGATCCTGGTAAGTTGACAACCAACTATCACATTTATCATATTAATTTCTTTCCTTTCTCTTTCCATTCTTTCTTATAGTTGCTTCATGGTTTCTAGTCTTCCTTTATTTCTTTGAATATTTCAAATCTTTCTATCTAAGACTTCTTTCAGTGTTTTCTATGATCACTAGCTCTTGGGGATGTGAAGCTTCCCACTTGTTGCTGGATTTCTTGCTGTGGCTCATTTCTTTTTGCAGTCTATAATTTTAGATGCACACTGTGAGCAGTGGCCATTTGTCTTAGCTGAGGCATTAAGGGTCAGCAACTGAAAAGGCTCCAACACTGTCCCCTGGCTCATTGTCCCAGGGCAGGATGGGAGATAATGCACTGTGAGTCTTAGAAAATGTGTGCTACAATTAGACATGTATATGACGCCGCTTCCAAGGCCCAGGGAACATCATGGAAGACAGGGCAGAAAGCATGCAAAGGTAAGGAGGGGTAATGTAGAACACTGTCTTCCATGTGTGACATGGTCCTGGTGGTCCTGAACTCAGCAGCTGTGATTACTTGCAAAAGACCGGACTGGTCAACAGTCTATCTTAGAGAGGGAAAGTTCATAAGGCCTTTACCCTTCCTGAGGATGTGTAGACAGTTAATGGTTGCTGGAGGTAAGACACTTTCTTCAATGTTGTAGCCACTGGTAAGTGCATGTGTTCTTGTAAATAATCTCTGACCCATGCTTCTGTAAGCAACCATAATGAAACCCATTGGATCATCAAAGTGAAAAACCAAATATCAAAGTAAAGGAGACTAATTAGTTGGGGAGCCAATGGACATGGAAGGAGGTCATGATGAGAAGGTAGATATAACCAAAATTCATTATGTACATGTATGAAAACAACATAATGAAACCTATTAATATGTATAATTAACATATGCTAATAAAAATACTATAAGCAAAAAACTACATCCTATGTTCCACATCTCCATTGTGAAACTATTTGTGTGACCTTGGGCAAATGACTCATCTTCATTTTCTTATCTGTGAAGTAGAAATCATAATTCTACTTATGGAGATGCTGTGGAGAGTTAGCACAATAGTCAACACAGGACCAAATAGCTTAGTTTTCCATGTAGTAAATGCTTAACGGCTACCAGGTACTCTAAACACAGGGTAACCATTATGTGTTTATATATCTGTAAATAGTTTCATGTTTTGTGATGGAAGGAACTTAGTTTGTGAACACACACACACACACACACACATTTATACATGTGCACACATGCTCACAGTATACACACACACAACACACAGTACACACATACAAACATGGGACACACAGTCATCATGTGTGGACAGCAATCAGCTTTATTTGCTTCACTTGTGACATAAATTAGTTGGAAATGGGAGCAGAAACCATCACAAGAACGCACGTGGCTCTCCACCACTTCTGAGAAGCACTGGCGAGAGTGGGCAGAGTCTAAGACATTATCTTAAACAAACCCTAAAGCCCAATTAGGGAGCTAGATCCTTTGCCAACTATTTTGGATCATTAAAATATAGCAGTAGAGAAAGTTCTTGCTGAGAGGAAAATGACCCAGATAAATTTCTTCAGTTCTATTCAAAGAGAACATACATTTAACTCCTTGGCCATGTTTCCCTTGGGCGTCCTTCCCTGCAAATAGATACAGAATAGCAGCTCTCTGAACTCACAGCTGATGCTCAGCCACATGCTTGGTTTATTGTCGGGAAGGTAGAGTGTATTCATTACTGTTACTGTTCTCCTTGCTCTGACAAATGTTGAGAGAAGTCACTGAAGGGAGGAGGGGTTTACTGACCCAGGGTTTGAGATCCAATCTATCACAGGGGGAGACACAGCAGAGGGAGTGCTCCAGAGGGAGGCAGGGCAGAGGGAGTGCTCCAGAGGGAGGCAGGGCAGAGGGAGTGCTCCAGAGGGAGGCAGGGCAGAGGGAGTGCTCCAGAGGGAGGCAGGGCAGAGGGAGTGCTCCAGAGGGAGGCAGGGCAGAGGGAGTGCTCCAGAGGGAGTGCTCCAGAGGAAGGCACAGCAGAGGGAGTGCTCCAGAGGGAGGCAGGGCAGAGGGAGTGCTCTGGAGGGAGGCAGGGCAGAGGAAGTGCTCCAGAGGGAGGCAGGGCAGAGGGAGTGCTCCAGAGGGAGTGCTCCAGAGGGAGTGCTCCAGAGGAAGGCACAGCAGAGGGAGTGCTCCAGAGGGAGGCAGGGCAGAGGGAGTGCTCTGGAGGGAGGTAGGGCAGAGGGAGTGCTCTGGAGGGAGGCAGGGCAGAGGGAGTGCTCTCAGGGTGTGGTGACAGCGGCTGCTCCCTTGAATCTTGGTGGGTTAGCAAAGCAGAGAAAGAGAGAGGTGGGGGAGTAGAGGGAGGAGGAGAGGGAGGGAGGGGGAGAGGGAGGGAGGGGAAGAGGGAGAAGGGGAGAGAGAGCGAGCTGCTCAGTGGCTTTCTTTTCTTTTCTCTTTTTATTCGGTCTGGGACCCCGCGTTTGGACCAGTGCCTCCCCTATTTGGATCTTACTACCAGGTTACTCACACCCTCTGCATTTATTAATTCTCTCAACTAGACAAAATTAGCCACCACAGAGACACAGGCAAATTCTTGGGGAGGATGAACTTACTTTTATCTCAAGGAATTTTCCACCCTGAGTCCCTCCCTTAACTAAAGGCTTTGGGTCTGAAATGACAGGTGAGAGAGAAAGTAGCCAAAGAAGGCTGCATGAGACCACAGCTCAACACGAAGTGCATTATCAGGGATCCGTCAAGATCTCACAGGGTCAACATTTCAGCTTTCAGAGATTAAAATTAAACACATTTAAATAGAAAAACGCTTTGAGGTTTAGTTACCTGGTCATCATAATCTGATCCTGTGTCAACGATCTCTCCAGCATCAAACATCATCGAAGGGTCAAGGTCAGTTGAATCTAAGTTTAAGAAAGACACGATCAGGAGACTGTCTGTGTGTGGTTCCAAAGCAAGAAGTTTCCCATGAGGTTGCCATACTGTCCTATTGTTCCATTAACCACACACACATTTATACACTGCTCCATCCTTCACGCTCTGTGTCTGGGCTGGCGGTAGAGGACACAGACACTCTGGATCCTGTCCCGGCCTTCAGAAGAACAAGCTCTGAAGGAGGCTAATTTGTCAACAGCAAGACTCAGAAACCAGCAGTGTGAGGCACTGGATCTGGTCACCCGTGAGGATAACAGACTGCAGTGTGAGGGACTGGATCTGGTCATCTGTGAGGGACCAGCAGTGTGAGGGACTGGATCTGGTCACCCATGAGGATAACAGACTGCAGTGTGAAGCACTGGATCTGGTCACCTGTGAGGGACCAGCAGTGTGAGGGACTGGATCTGGTCACCCATGAGGTGACGGACCAGCAGTGTGAGGCACTGGATCTGGTCACCCGTGAGGATAACAGACTGCAGTGTGAGGCACTGGATCTGGTCACCCGTGAGGATAACAGACTGCAGTGTGAGGCACTGGATCTGGTCACCTGTGAGGATAACAGACTGCAGTGTGAGGCACTGGATCTGGTCACCCGTGAGGATAACAGACTGCAGTGTGAGGCACTGGATCTGGTCATCCGTGAGGATAACAGACTGCAGTGTGAGGCACTGGATTTGGTCACCCGTGAGGTAACAGTGGTACTGAGAGTCACAAGGAACTGATCCGGGAACTTGAGGTTGGAGAGGAAGATGAGTATTTAGGAGAGGTGGCTTCAGGATGTTCTGAGAACTGAGACACAGGGGCACCACAAACAGCAGAAGAAGAGCAGGGAGCTTCTAGACATGCAGGGCTGATTTCCTATTCTAAAACTTAACTTTTGCCTCAAGCCTACAGGTGCCCTTAACCTCTGTTCTAGCTTCATTTCATTTGCTGTGACAAATACCTTCACAAGAGGGGACAGAGAGGGAAGGAATTGTTCAGCATTCAATTCCAGGCTTCACTCCATAATTGAGAAGAAGTCAAGAACTCAGGCACCTGGTCATTCATGGTCATAGTCAAGAGCAGAGAGCGATTAACATATCGTTGTCTGCTGGCCACTCAGATAGCTCCCTCTACTCCCACCCAGTCCAGGGCCCAGCACAGGAAATGATGTGACTCACATTCAAGGAGGGTGTTCCCTCCTCAATTAACAGTCAAGACAATTCCCACAGACATGCCTACAGGCAGTTCTAGACAGTTCCCACAGACATGCCTATAGGCAGTTCTAGACAGTTCCCACAGACATGCCTACAGGCAGTTCTAGACAGTTCCCACAGACATGCCTATAGGCAGTTCTAGACAGTTCCCACAGACATGCCTATAGGCAGTTCTAGACAGTTACCACAGACATGCCCACAGGTAGATCTAGACATTTCCTACAGACATGCCCACAGGCAGATCTAGACATTTCCCACAGACATGCCCATAGGCCAGGCAGATCTAGACATTTCCCACAGACATGCCCACAGGCAGATCTAGACAGTTCCCACAGACATGCCCACAGGCAGATCTAGACAGTTCCCACAGACATGCCCACAGGCAGATCTAGACAGTTCCCACAGACATGCCCACAGGCCAGGCAGATCTAGACAGTTCCCACAGACATGTCCACAGGCAGATCTAGACAGTTCCCACAGACATGCCCACAGGCAGTTCTAGACAGTTCCCACAGACATGCCCACAGGCAGATTTAGACAGTTCCCACAGACATGCCCACAGGCCAGGCAGATCTAGACAGTTCCCACAGACATGTCCACAGGCAAATCTAGACAGTACCCACAGACATGCCCACAGGTAGATCTAGACAGTTTCCACAGACATGCCCATAGGCCAGGCAGATCTAGACATTTCCCACAGACATGCCCACAGGCAGATTTAGACATTTCCCACAGACATGCCCACAGGCAGATTTACAGTTCCCACAGACATGCCCACAGGCAGAGCTAGACATTTCCCACAGACATGCCCACAGGCAGATCTAGACAGTTCCCACAGACATGCCCACAGGCCAGGCAGATCTAGACAGTTCCCACAGACATGCCCACAGGCCAGGCAGATCTAGACAGTCCCTCAGTTCAGACTCTGAGCCATGAGTCTAGATTGTGTCAAGCTGACAGCTGAAACTTGTGGTGGTATTGTGTTCCATGAAATATTGTGTGTTCCTGAAATAAACTTATCTGGGGTCAGAGAACAGGACAGCCACAATATTAAACAGGAGGATAGGCAGTGGTAGCACACGCCTTTAATCCCAGCACTCGGGAGGCAGAGCCATGCGGATCTCTGTGAGTTCAAGGCCACATTGGAAACAGCCAGGCATGGTGACTCACACCTTTAATCCCAGAAAGAGAGCCTTTAATCCCAGGGCGTGATGGCAGAGAACAGAAAGATATATAAGGCATGAAAACCAGGCACCAGAGCTAGTTAAGCATTTGTCTGGTTAAGCATTCAGGCTTTGAAGCAGCACAGTTCAGCTGAGATTCATTTGGATGAGGACTCAGAAGCTTCCAGCCTGAGGAAACAAGACCTGCTGAGGAACTGGCGAGGTGAGGTAGCTATGGCTTGTTCTGTCTCTTTGATCTTCCAGCATTCACCCCAATAACTGGCCTGAGGTTTGTTTTTATTAATAAGATTTTTAAGATTCATGCTACAGAAACTAACCATCACATTCCCCAAAGGCGAGAAGATGCAAGTTGACTAACAGAGACAGTCTCTTCTCAGTAGAAGAGACTGCATCAAATCACTTGCCATTAATCCCCCAGGCTCAGATTTACAGCATCAGTTCCCACCATGAGTTCTCATAGCAGAGTTGAATTGTTACTTTCACTTAACAACTCTTCCTGTGGGGGGACATCCCCCTACCTAAGTACACATGCCTCCCTGGCCAGGAACGTGCTGCCCATAACAGGTTTATGTGTCCTGTGAAACAGCAAACCACTTCTCATTCCACTGTAAACTGGGCTTTGACAAGTCATTCTTGGTCAGAGTATGAAAGTTTAATGAAGTATATTTTCAAAAACAGTAAATACTACACACACTTCTCAGAAGCAGAGCAGCCTCAGAAGTATTGCTTTATATTCCTCTTAACACTAGAGTCAAGGTGGGGTCTCACCCAGTGTTCCCTCTTTCTTCCCCCTTCATCCTTCCCCTTCCTCCTTTTCCTTCATTCTTTCTTCAGATAGGCCTCAGTCTTTAGGTCGAGCTGGCTTTGAACTTGTGAAGCCGCAGCCTTAGGCTCTCTAATGAAATTGCAGGTGTGCACCCCTCTATGCTACGGCTCCTCTCTGCTAACCCTACTCTCTGCCAAACCGCAAAGCACTCGCCTTTCGACCACTGTTTGCGGTTTTCATATTCTTTTCTGCTTTTCTAGGACAGAGTTTGACTGTGTGTCGGGATGACCTCAGAGCAGGCGCCACTGTGTGGTAGCAACAACAGAACTCGAAGCTTCCATTTCTTTCTTCTCATGCACCCTGCTGACAACAAACTCTAAGCAGAGCGACCTGCAGGGCTCTGCCACTGCTGCTACATAGGTGAGGACCTGAAGGCATGGCTGTCCATTCAGCATCCTGAGACAAAGAGGGGCAATAAATGCATCTGGATGAAGCACATTGCAGGGGGCTGTGGAAACCTCAGAGGTAGAAGAATGAAATCTAGTTCAAGCCTGGACAATCAAGTCACCTTCCTAGGTAGCTTTTGTGGACAGCAGTGTTAAAGACAACAAAAATGTATTCAGCTCTCCTTAGTCTCCAGTGTAGACACTGTCTTCTTGACTGGTCAAGTAGGGGAAGGTGTGTGGGTGAATGTGTTTCGCTAACCTCTGACTACCCTTTGATTCCGAGAGTCCACAGGATCTGAACACAGAGTCTTAGTGAACACTCAGCAGCAAGGACTCCCTTGTCCTACTTATGGTTGACTTGGAAACCATTCTTCCCATTGTTTTCAAGAAGTGAAATCTGAAGGACCCTTAACTACCCGCCAAGTAGGGACCACATACTACCATTGAACAGCAGCAAATTCATTAGAAAACAATTTTTCAGTCACATCAGAATGAAAAGACTTGATTAAAACTAACTTCCCTCTTAGGAGGAAGAGGAGATTGATGATCCTTCCTAATCAAGGGCTTTGACAGAAATCTTACTGTATCATTAAAGGATGGCAATTCTTGACACACTGTTGCCCCTGGCAACCATAGTATTAATATATCTCAGATGATAGACAAATGGTATCATTATCAGCTCAGATAATCAGTGAATGGCTTGCATTTTTAAAAACACTGGTTGCTTAGTTTTCTGGAAATTAGGACTTTACTAATAGCCCAAGGAGTTAGGGAGACAACACTGATGTGCTTCGGGCCATCTTTCAACCAATACACAGGCACAGAAAACTCCAGGCATGATTTTCTTCCTCAGAAATGACCACAGAATTCAAACATTTAGAAAAAGTGATGGTATGGCTTTATTTTCCCCTGTTCTGAGGTTTTCAATTTCTTTTCAGATCTAAAGAGATCCTCTTTTAGATAACGAAGAAAGGTCTGATCTGAAATGGCTCCCCACCTGACACACTCGGTGCCATTTGTTTTAATGTAGGTGGTCTTCAGAAATATTATCCTCAGGCTGCCTTTAATTCAAGTGGGAACCAGAGGCAAAGGGCTTTCCAGAGGCAGTGGAGGTGAACCAGACCACATTGCTCTCCAGGACAGCATCACAGATGTCAATCTAAAGTTGCAGGAGGACACACCTGCCACTTGGCCTGCCAAAGAGACTCTCCTGCAATGAGGCTTCTTGAGCCATAAAGGACAGCACTGACTGAGACCCTTCCACCCCCTGGCTGTCCCCTCCAGGGGAGCAACATCTCCTGTTCCTATAGCCATTAAACTGCCAGGACTGTGCTTCAGCATGGCATATCAAAACACAACATAGAAATTAAAGGTGTTCTGTTCACAGGCACTTCACAACTGAAGATGAATCAAAGGACCTCTGCATTCTCCCTCAATAGATGCTGCTCCTGGGCACTCTCTGTGCAGACCGAGTACTTCCTGTCAGGGATAGATGCTGCTCCTGGATACCCTCTCTGTGCAGACTGAATATTTCCTGTCAGGATAGATGCTGAGTACTTCTGGTCAGGGATAGATGCTGCTCCTGGGTACTCTCTGTGTAGACCAAGTACTTCCTGTCAGGGATAGATGCTGCTCCTGGATACCCTCTGTGCAGACCAAGTACTTCCTGTCAGAAATAGAGCTGCTCTTGGGTACCCTCTCTGTAGACCGAGTACTTCCTGTTAGGGTTCTGTATACGCTGAGCTTGAGAATCCCACTCTTATGGCACAGGCATGGGAGTGTTAGCCACACTGTGGCAGAACTCCTTTGAGGAACAGTACTGCATGCATCTGGGAAAGGCAAGCCCCTGAGTGAGGAGAGGCAGGGCTGGCTCTTCAGTGACTCTAGGATAGGGTGGGGAGAGGGCAAGAAAGAGGGAAAAGATAGGAGAGCCAAATATGGGGAAGAAGGACAAAGTGTAATGTCTAAGACATGGTCTCCCTTGACATCTTCAAAAGCCTTCAGTCCTTTGCAAAGACACAAGCTCATATGCAGCCTTTCCAGTAGGACAGAACACCCTTTACCCATGAACTCACTGCCTCATTCCAGTGCCCCTATGAGGCAGGTACTCTTGTCTCCTCTTTCTAAATAAGGGAATGTGAACCCAGAGAGATGCACTGACACACAGGTAGGGATGGCTCTGCTCAAAGGGCCAATGGGCCCACAGAGGAGGGACACTAGTGAAGGGTGTAGAGGTCATGGGCCTGCAGCCAGAGGAAAAGACAAAGGAACCCCAAATACATACTGGGCTCAAGGTGAAGATCTGGTATACCTATGAGGTGTGAGCTTGGACCAGTGGCTCAGCTGAGGTGGCCAGATAGAAGAGAAAGGCTTTATGCCATCTCCTGTGGGCTCTTGCACGCGCGCACACACACACACACACACACACACACACACACCACACACACACATGTGCACACACACACACACACACACACACACACACACAGACATACACATCCTCACAGAGTCTTGAAGATATCACTCTTAAATAGAGACACAGAGGAGGACCTGGTCCATGTAGGATGAGGCTGTGGAACAGGACACAGAGTGGGAGCATACAGATGGAGACAGGCATTCAGTGTGACTAGAAGAGCAGGTGCCAAGGCCAGAGGCAGGAGCTAAGCCAGTCAAGGAAGTGCAGGGATGGCGTGGGTGAGGGGTGGAGGTGAGGCTTCCCTGTACCTGGGACAGCTAAGGATTCTGGGTGTTTGGATATAAGAAGGGCGCTGGCACCCAGCCTGCAGAAGAGCTACAGGGTTTGTTTTGTTGTTTATCAGGGAGGTGGGATGGTTGGAGCATTCTCTGAGGATCTCTTGCAACAGCATTCCTGACAGGCAGGAGAGCCCCAAATGGGAGCTGACAAGGCCACCAACACTGTGGACACAGAGAAGAAGAAACGCCGACTGGTGCAGATGTGAGAGCAAGAACACTGTTGGCTGACTTTCTGGAACAGAGGAAAAGTGGATTTACACTTGTTCTTGCCCATGGCTTCCTTCTGGACCATTAGAGCTGGAGCTAGGATTTTCTTATTTGTTTTGTTTTGTCTTCAGGGGGCTCAACAGAAATCCAGAGCCTGCTGTTTCCAGAGTGGCTGACTTATTTGAATATAGTGTGTACATACACAATACAACATCAATCAACAATCACTTATCTATTTATCTACATCAACCATTTATATATGTATCATCTATTACCTATAGCTATCTCTCATATATTTATTACCTATCTATTCTCTATTTTATAACTCTTTACATCTCCCTGTCAATTATTATCTACCTGTCATCTATCATATATTTGTTTCCACCTATGTATCGATGTATCTAACTATCTTGCAGGGCAGAGAGTTTAACCTAAGGCCATGCACACACTAGCCAAGTGCTACCTATGTTCCCAGCTCCCAAACCTTTATTTTTAAACCTAATTATCTTGTTCTTAATTTTTCTGAGTTGTGATTTCATAAAATATAATAAAAAAGTTCTAGGCTATAAAGTTAAAAAATGATGAGTTGGGGGGAGGAACAGACAGACAAAGTAGCATGGGGAGTTTACCTATATCAGGTTATATTTTCCATGACAGAGATCCAGGGTTGAGGGCTTAGAAAAAGAGGAGAAAAGTGACCGTGGATCTATGGGATGGGACAGATGAATTTGGATGCCCAATGTGGGCCTGAATTTCCACATAGGGCCTGAGAAGGTGAAAACAAAACAAAACCACAAGACAAACAAACAAAAACTGGATATGGCCCCTTTAAGAGGCTCTGCCATACAGTGAGCACTCGAGTAGCCAGCGCATCAAGTAGAAATGACAAGCTAAGTAAAACAACTCCTGCCACAGTGTGGGTACCAACTTCCTAGAGCTGGGGCAGTTAAACGCAGCACCCAGTTAAATGTAGCTCTTGGCAAGGCCTGTGGGCTTAAGGCTCAGCTCTCACAGACCCAGGGAGAGAGTGGAGCCAGCCAACAGAGCTAAGGTGGAGGGCTTAGCTGTCACTTAGTAGTTTAAAGTTTGGCTCACACAGTTAGAAAAGGCTATAGATATGCAGTAAAGACAGATCCAGATAGAAAAAAAAAACTCTAAATAGGTTACAGTGTGTTTAAAAATGTGAGTAGGCTTAAGAAAGAAAAAAATGGGTATAGACAGTCATAGGAAAAATTAGTTTTTAAATAATGTAAAGTTGTTAAAGAAAGAGTAAAGTAATATAAGAGGAATAAGCCACATAAAGACAGGAAATACACAGGGATTCTAGACCCTGTATGGTGCTATATTGATTATTTTCATTGCTGAGAGACGTGGGATTGTAATGGGGACTACTAAATTAAACCAGACTAGATACTTTAGGATATCTTCAATTTAAAATTGAGTTCAGAAAACATATTTCATTGGGGGAGATGTTATGCTTTTGTTTCCACATGAAAAGAAAAGCTGTGGATTCCTTCAAGGTTAAGAGAGATTAGGTTTGATTGGGGGAGACCTCCTGAAATATTGGCTAAAGACATAAAGTAATAAACCAGGAAACACTACACAACAGGTGGCATATATGCTGACCCCTCTACATAGGAACCCTTCCAAGAGTGGACAACAAATGTTACAACTCATTTCCCCAGGACTTGAGCATTGTCTCAGTTTTCTCATGTTCCCCTGGGGACCATCACCTCCAGACAGCAGGAAAACAGTCTAGAGAACACAAGGCTCACATTCCCAAGAGGTGAGACTAGTGGTTTGTGGTCAGTCAGTGGATTATGGATGTTTGTCATCATTTAGGGGGGCATCTCAAATATTTTACATTGGTTTGTATTTTTGTATACAAATTATGGATTTTTATATAAATTTAAAGTTATTTTTGTTATACTTTATATGTTTCTATTCTTGTTTGAGGTATTGTGCTTATGAAGCTCATTTAAAAATGCAATGTGTAATTAAAAATGCAGCTTAGTAGTTAGTCATCTATAATAGTCAAACTTGTAGTCATATTAGGTATGTTTTCAAGGTTAAACAAATATATTTTAGATAGATAATCTTAAATACTTCAGAGACTTATAGAATATGGCATATAACATGTTTAATAACCTAAGGCTTTTCATGACAGCGAGCCACATCTGCTCCTGGTAGGACCAATCTACTTCATAAAAAGGATGATGGGCATCGAAGTACCTCCACATGGAGTTTGCTTTCATTGTGGCAAAGCTAGCCATTCGGATAAGAAACTTCCCTGCTTTAACTGCTGATAATATTCTGTACAAACTGGACAAGCAGGACATAAAGGAAAAAGGGTGCCAAACTTTGTCAAGATAAGGTGGGGCAGTGCTTCAAAATTCCTGCTTCATAGAAAACTCTGCCATATATTCCTGGCCTGTAGGATGAAGACGGATGCCCCAGTGTTGAAGAAGAACCTTAGGAGACTGTCCAGGAAGCCAGATTTTATAGGTTTGGAAGTGGCTTACATTGCACTTCTTGTTTCCTTTCTATTTAGTTTTTAATCTTTATTTTTTTAATCAGAAAGAATGAGGCTAAGAACAGGGCAGCCCTATCAGTCCCATAGCAGCTGATGGAGCTTTGGTGACAGATAAAAATCCTGAGCCATTTGGCAGCTGATCCTGATGTCCTGATGCCAAAGGCGGTGGTGACTTACCTGTTGCAGCCTCCTTGTTTGGAAACAGCTTGTTGTCGACTGCCACACTGATGTCATAGAACACGGCATCCTCATCTCGGTCAGCATCAAACTGGGGAAACCAGGGAAGACAAGTTTGCAATGTGAGACACACAAATGAGTTGAGTCTGACATACAGCAGGCACACACCATTCAGTTGGGTCTATAACGAGGCAAGAACTAAGCAGCTGTGCTTATAACCAGACCCTTAGAGAGGGAGGGGAATGGGCAGTAGGAAGAAAATGTTCAGTCACTATGCTAAGAGAAATGGGTAACATTTGCTCAATATATAAAGCAAGTTCTAAAAAGATAATTGAAATTTACTTGAGGCTTTCTGATTTAGTTTTTCTAATAAAAATAAAAAATATAGTTATAAACAAGAGGGGTAAAGATTTCCTATTTATTTATCTATTTATTTATTGTGTCTATGATGTCTGTGAGTGTGCACAAGTATATGCAGGTGTGCATGCATATGTGTGCATGCATGTGGAGGCTGGAAGTAGATGTTTGGTATCTAGGATTTCTTTGAAATTTTTACTATAATTATTTGTGTGTGTGTGTGTGTGTGTGTGTGTGTGTGTGTTATGTACATGTATAATGTACATGTATATAGAGGCCAGAGGACAATCTCAGATGTGAATCCTCATCTTCCCCCTTGCTTGAGACATGTTCTCCTATTTGCTACTGCGTACACCAGACTAACTGTCCTGTGAGCTTCATGTATTCTCTAGTTTCAACCTCCCATCTCACCACTGGACTGCCAGATTGCGGATGCATACTACCGTGTCTGGCTGGATTGCAGAGGCACACTACTGTGTCTGGCTGGATTGCAGATGCACACTACTGGATCTGTTTGGATTACAGATGCACACTACTGTGTTGGCTAGATAACAGGTGTACACTACTGTGTCTATCTGGATTACAGATGCACACTAACTACTGTGACTGTCTGGATTACAGATGCACACTACTGTGGCTGGATTACAGATGCACACTACTATGTCCGTTTGGATTACAGATGCACACTACTGTGTTGGCTGGATTACAGTGTACACTACTGTGTCTGTCTGGATTACAGATGCACACTAACTACTGTGACTGGCTGGATTGCAGACACACACTACTGTGTCTAGCTTTATTCAGGTCTGTGGATCCAAACTTAAGCTCTCATGCTTATGAAACAAATGCTTTACCCACAGAACCAGCCCTTTTCTTATTCAGAGCGTCATAACTCACAGAAGGCATGGGACAATCTGTTTTGTGTCATTTAATGAGAGAGGGCTGAAGAGGCCAACTGGAAATTTCAAAATGAAGTGCTTACCAAGTTTCCTAGTCTGACCACAACCTGTATTTTCACAAGAAAACATAAATCTTTTCGAAGCATGTACGAAACGTCTATGCTAGGAAAGAAAAGCACAGCAGTGGGAGCAGAACTGGGCCCCATTCACGGAGTACAGCAATGACCCACATTTTCAAGGGTGGAAACAAGTCTTTGCCTTTATTTGACCATGCTGTTCAGAATCAACAGGCTGTGTGAACCTCCCTAGGGATACCCCTTTCTCAGCCTTCCCTCTGTTTCCATCCCAGAGGTACCACCTTCGGGGGAAGGTACCAATTTAATCCTTCTTCAAAATTCCACCTTTAATTAAACTCAGGAATGAGTCTGAGGGGAAACAAACGGGCTGTGTTATTAGCATTGTTTCAGTTTCCAATTTCCCCTGAGTGCGTTCTCTAAGCATCAAATCAGGCTCTAGAAATGCTCTCTTCTCCTTGGCCTCAGCCAGAAATTTCAGCCAGGCACTCTCCCCGTGGCTTTCTTCCTCTGCCCTCAGTCGCAAAGAGTTAGCCCCTCTGATGCTCCCTGAGAGCCATCCATGGTGGGACACATACATGTTTGTAATCTGCTGGTGAGCCACAGAAGGGAAGATCCCTGGGGTTTGTTGTCCAGACTAACCTAATTGGTAAGTCCTGGGCCCCAGTGGAAGACCCTATCTCAAAAAAGCAAGAGATGGGTCAGCAGCAAAGAGCACTAGCTGCTCTTCCTGATGACCCAGGTTTAATCCCAAGCACCCACACGACAGCTCATAACCATCTGTAACTCCAGTTCCAGGCTATCTGATGTCCTTCTTGGGCTCCATGGGCACTGTACATATGACTGTACGGATATACCTGCATACAGAACAGCCATACACATAAAATAACACTAAATAATTCTAAAACACAAGCAACAACAGCAAGGTGAATGACTCCTGAGGGATGACATTCAAAGTTGATATCTGGCTCCCACATTCATGTACACACACACACACACACACACACACACACACACGTCACACACATGGACATGCCCTTCTAGGTCACAGAGTGCTTAGCATTCTTTCTGCTTTGACTTTCCTATTCTGTAGGTTAAAAAAGTAAAGACTGCGTTAAAACCACAGCACTTAAAAGACTCATGGTGCCTGCCATGAGACCTGCAGACATCAGTGGTGGATTTGGGGCCAAAGAAATCCCTTTGCAGGACTGAGTTTTCAAAGCTTCATAATCTACCATAAGACCTGAAAGAGACACACTACACAAAGTGGCGGGCGAGGTGGGCAGGGGCAGTTCTGTGTCTGGGGCGAGCATCCCTGTACTTTGATTTAAATTCCTGCAGCTCAGCCCTGTGGACTCCAGCTCTGCAGGACTTATTATTTCTTCATAGAAGGAGATAAGGGCAAGATGTAGAAGGCAGATCTAAATTCTGGCAGGATTCAGGCAGAGGGATGTGTACAGGGCACATGGAAGCTGTGGATAGCAGAATTGAGACTCCTCGTCTCCACCTTTCCCTTACTGGGAATTCAGATGCTCAATCAACAGTTTTGTTGAGAAAGCTACCAGAGTAAAGAGAGTCCAGACAAGCCTCTTAGGATATTTACGGAATGCTTTCAGAAGAGAAAGCTCCTGAATTTGAAGCTTTAACAATGTATTGTGTCTTTGATTTGTTTTGTGATTGGAACCTAAGGAAGAAAGAAAGGCAGGTCGATAATCCTGCTTAGCTAATAACATTAGCTCAGAGCATGTTCGTCACAGTCTACATCAACGCAGCACCAGCTCTGAAGATCCACACCACACTACCACAGGCTGAGAAACTGCTTCACTGTGACGGTCATCCGCCAGGTGGATTTCAGCCACTCAACCTCTGCAACAACACTGTAAGCAAGCAAGCGTTTCCACACGTGTGCACCCCGCCCAGGGGCGTGTGCACGGGAACACCCTCCCACACAAAGGACCGTTATCTTCAGGTTTGAAATGGCCTCTGGCCTCCTTATGTCACTCTGCTAGTGTGTGTGAAGTCTGTGTAAAGCTGTGGGTTCGTCCCCAGCACCATAAAAAGCAACCGATCAATCAAACAAGACAAAAACAAGACGGAGGTCTCAAGGGATTAAATGACCGTTCTAAGGTCCTGTAAGTGGCGGAGTGAGAGGCCGAACACACTCCTGGCCAAATCAAAGTGTGAGCTCCCAGCTCTCCCAGCTCCCCCAGCAAGTCCCTGAAAAAGTATTAATTGTTGGGTGTAGCTGCTCACTTCTGTAACTCCAGTATGTGGGAGGCTCTGGCGGGAAAGGAAGGAAGTTTGAGGCCAGTCTGGGCTGCATAGTAAGACTCTGTCTCTAAGAACAACTACTTCCCGCCTCTCCCATTTAAAAATTTGGTGTACGTGTGTGTGTGTGTGTGTGTGTGTGTGTGTGTGTGTGTGTATGAGCTCCTGTGTGTGTGCATGTGTGTGTGTGTGTATGAGCTCCTGTGTGTGTGCATGTGTGTGTGTGTGTATGAGCTCCTGTGTGTGTGCATGTGTGTGTATGTGTGTATGAGCTCCTGTGTGTGTGCATGTGTGTGTGTGTGTGCCTGTGAATGTGTGTGTGTGTGTGTGTGTGTGTGTGTGTGTGTGTGTGTATGTACAGGCACACATGTGCTAGAGAGCACATCTGGAAGTCAGAGGACAACTCTCATGAGTCTCCTCCCACCCTGCTGAGGTAGGTAGGCTCTCTGTTTTTTCTGCTGCTCTGTGTATGCCTGGCTAGCTACCCATGAGCTTCTGGGCAATCCTTTCTCCTCCTTCCATCTCTTTGTAGGACTGCAGGGATTACAGAACTGAGCCAATGCATTGGAATCTTGTGGGTTCTAGTGATCAAACTCAGGTCATCAGGCTGGTGAAGCAAGCATTTTTACCTGTCGATCCCCCCATCCTTCATTGAGCACATTCTGGATGACAGGTTCTGTACCAGATTTGACACAAGGCAGGAAGACTAACCCATGTTGTTTTGTCCTTGTTAAAGCATGACTAAGGGAAAGGGAAGGTTATAAGGAGAAAATTGAGAAAAGGAGCTATGCTTTGCGGGACCGAGAAATACACTCTGCATTTCCTACTTCTTACTGCACAAGCAGCATTGGAGCTGTCAGTCAGCCACCAAACACCAAATGAACCGACAGGAAAGCCAACTTATTAAAGTGCCTTTTCCCTTTCCTGTTCTCTCTCCTCACAGAAACTCTTGCAATCGGAGGCTTTCAAAAATTACAAAATGAAAGATTTAAACCCTCGTCAAGGAAGTTTGCAAATTAAAGAAGTTTGAGTGCTAAAAGACAATTTCAACTTTATGTGACACCCATACCTTTCCTAATTACAGGCTCTATTGTTTCCCATGCACCCAATTCTGAACAGTGCCCTGGAAGGTGCGCGCGCGCGCGCGCGCGCGCGCACACACACACACACACACACACACACACACACACACACACAGAGTTGAAGCCACAAGATGTGTGACTGGGGCTTTTTAGCCCTAGAAGATGGAAGATCAGGCTCATTCTAGTTTTTTCTTTGTTGGTTGATTGTTGTTATTTTCCTTCTCTTTCATATTAATTTTTTTCTTAGTTGAGATGCTTCATCCAATAATCACCACCAACCACTACCATCATCATCACCACCACCAACATCACCATCACCACCACCATCATCACTGCCAACCACCACCACCATCACAACCACCATCATCACTATCACCATCATCATCCCCACTACCATCATCATCACCACTATCACCATCACCACCACCATCATCATTAGTGGTGGGGATGGTACTCAGGGCCTGGCACACACTAGTCAAGCAATCACCCTAAGCTATCCCACAATCCTTTTCTTTCATTTCCTGGCATTCTCTACTCTGGGGATTCAATTGCCAGCACAGATAAATAAATGCTTCTGTCTTCTTGATTAGCTACAATGGTCAAATATGGTCAATTCATAATTATGTGGAAGAGTCAATGGAAACCAAGTAGAATCAAAGAGATCAGATTAGAAAATTGAAAACTATGGGAAATGTTTCTGACAGAGGAATACAGGACAAGCTGGTGAAAGGCATCACTCGCAGGTAGGAAGAGGAGTTATATTTTCAATCAATGCCTACTGTGGCTAACACTAAGGGATTATTCTTCTTGCAAACCTAACAGCACTTAACCTTTATGGAAGTGTTTTGTTGGAACAGTGAATAATGGATCTGGGTAGTCAGGGCAGAGACAGAGTGTGCCTTAGGGATCCTGGGGCCAGGGGGCAATAGTAGAATGGAATGAGATATGGTCAGAGGCTGCACAGGATTATTATGTCTTTGTTCAGGCAAGACTAGCAAAATGAAGAAAGGAAGGCACTTCCAGGGAGGGGGAACAGCAGGGAGACGGATGGAGATTTGAAAGCAAGTTGTCTCCTGGGAAAATGAGGATGCTTCTGGTTATGTGGTCTTCTTGAAGGTATTTCAAGGCCTTCTTTGGATTCAGTAGCTTACTACTCGCCCTAAAACCTCTTGCCATATGAAATGGGTGGGCACTGTGTATGAACACAAGGAAGGGACAGTAGAGCTCAGGTATGTAACAAGCGTTTACTATTAATTAAGCTTTACTCCAGTGTAGTGACAGGTACTCACCGCAAAACATCCCCATGGGGTTCTAGAACACTGTGAAGTATTAATGGACACAAGAAATAGTTGGCCCAGAAGGTAAGCACTTTCGAAGGTCACAGACCCAGTGAGAGAATGGGTGGGATGGGACCTTAGGTTCTTCTCTCTACCACACTCTAAAGCTAAGTTATTTTAGCTCTGGGAAGAACCAAACACGTTCTTAATGACCTTGTTTCTCTTTCCTTCCTATTTTTAGCTTTAGTTATTGCCAGCCTCTGAGCCTTTCAGTGCCCGTCCTCACTCCTTCCTTGATGCACTATCGCAGCTCTAACACACTGTGGTGTTTCTGTCAGCTTCCCCCTTAAGAAGACAAAACAAACTGGCTGATCTTAATTTCAGAGCAATTAACTTCTCAGCAAGATGGTCCAATGATAGAAAGTAATTACAGAATGGGGGGGTTGTTAAAAAATTCACTCACTGACTCTTCAGCTAATTGAGCAATTTTGCCCCAGTTTCAGGAAAATATAAATGAGAAGGAAGAGAAGAATGAGAGAGGAAATCTGATCTGTAATAAGGAAATGGACTTTACAATCTGTAGACACTCCTGAGGACTTGATGTGAGTGTACATGACTCGCCCAGCAGGGCGATTAATCACTCTATTGGTCTGCTAACACGGCCCGTGGCCTGTGAGCTGCATGTGTCTAAGATGGCTATGAATGAAGCTCCACACTTTTGTGTGCAGTGTTAAATACCAATATCAGAAGGCTGGACAGCCCTGATTTAGGGCTTTGACAAGCAGCAGGTGGAAAGAAAGACTGATTGGTTGCTGTCTAAAAGGAATACCTACATTTTATTTGTTGAATTTTTATTCCATAGAAAAGCAATTTTATTGGCCATCTATCACTCAACCAACTACACTCTTAGCTGATTTAGCCACATGTGGGGTCAGGGCTGATGCATTGAGGGTCAGGGAATGTGGTAGATCTTTCAGCCAGTGGTTGATTTGGGAAACAGAAGAGGAGTCAGGCAGGGTATCTTGAAGAAGAAAACTCACTGACTGCATTCAGGGAAACACCCATATGTGCCATTTTTGAGATTAGTCTGTATCCTGCCCTAAGTTAATCCATATTGGGTAACATAATAGTTTTCAGACTGTGCCTTGCTTTGGGTTACTTGTCTTGGGTTATAATCAGCATTTGGCATCATGTTAAGTGCAGATTCAGAGGCAGGAAGACTCTGTGCCTTGGTATCACACCAGTGCCTGCCCAGTACCATCAGAGACACAGACTGATAACTACCTAAAGTGCCACTATAAATCCATCAAAGTCCACTGGGAACATATAGACATATGGGTGTATTCAAATTATATTAGGAAAACCAGGCTCAGAACTTATCAAATCTACAAGACTACAAAAGGATGTAACACCTTCACCAGGACCCTACTGAGACAGGATGAGGGCAAACACTGTGATGGTCAAGGCTGTAACTGACCACCTAGAGTGTGCATCTGAGATCAAGGACTGACAGGGCACTCCTGACTGTCCCTGGGGGCTTCAACTCATCTGAGTTTCATGTTGATGTGGTTTAACTTTAATTGCCATCTGTCTGTCCATTTGTTTGTACTCAGTCCTATACTTTGCCTCTATGGCCTTCATCACCCTTCATTACGCTTCTTTAGCTTGGCTTGACCTTTAGGTTTGGCTCAGATTTGTGACCTGGGGCTTGTCTCTGTATTCAGGGCTCCAGTAGCAGGAATCTAACAAGGTTTATTAATGTCTTAATTACCTATGGTAATAGTGACTCTCCTTGTATCTCTGTCAGTATCTTCCAGTGAGGCTCTGAGCTCCTGGAAGACTACTGTGGCATCTCTAACCTTCTGTGTCTACACGCACACATACACAAACACTCACTCACACACACACACACACACACACACACACACACACACTTCTCTCTCTTCTTGTGTGACATGTAATATGTGATCTGAGAGTTAACATTGATAACTAAGATTATAATAAAGAACTTGTGTTTGCCAATGGCCAGATATCAGGGAAGTTGGGACTATCAACTGTAGTCACCAGAGCTGACAGTACTTATTAATGTATTGTTATGTAATGAATCCTGGCACTGTAGAAAGACATACGTGTGTTGTATGTTTGTAAAGCAGCAGGCTAACTGCATCCTAGCTCGGTCTTCTTCACCTGTTTGATTTGGCTAACTGCAGTTAATTTTCTGTTAAGTAGGCCTTAATCCTTCTTGTTCTTAATAAGCCTGAGCTCCTGGAAGAAATTCTTCCTACCCAAAAAACCAGCAATGACAGATTCCATTTTGGAAAGGTGTGACTTTAAAGACAAAGTGACCACTGCATTGGAGGAGCACTTAGCTTCTCTGTGGCCTGTTTATCTCCATCTCTTCACTACTGCAATTAGGGTATAGTCTACCTCTTCTTAAGGAGACTGAAATTGACTGGCTGCCCCCAGGAATGTAGGCTATCTCACACCTGCAACTCAACAGGATTCTTTGCATTTTTAGAGAAAGCATCCTACTTGATACCCGGGTTCAACTGGAGATAGACTCCCACTAGAATCTGTACGGAGCTTCAAGGGCGACAGGCTCTGAGAAAAACAAGTGCTAATTTCAGATCCAGCCTTCAGGCTTTGCAGAATGAGGCAAACCTGATCTCGGAAAACAAGCGACCTGCCAGCATTACAATGCCACAAAGGAACTTTGCAAGACATCCATGGAATTCACCATGCTTTGCAGGATCCTTCCTTTCAAAGTCCCACTCTTAATCTAAAAATAGTCCACCCTATCCTTGGGTGGCATCAAGGATGGGCACCAGGGCGAGACCTTTCCCCAGATGTCTCTGGTCCTGAGGAGACTCCCGAACCCTAACATTTACTGCTCCCAATAATGGACATTGCTGAGGAGATTAGTCAGGAAGGGCTTCATAAGATTTTGTCCTTGCATGTTTTCAGGTCCTCTGTCTCTTAGAAGCTGGTGAGTCACAATCAATCTCTCAATACATTTTTCAGTAAATTCTTGAAATTTCATTCTCATTGTAAGTTCCTAACAGCTAAGTCTAACTCAAGTATTTATGGAGTGTTTGACCTTTGTTGTGGATATTATCCAGAGACAATCTCCTCTGTAGCTGTAAGTTTCTCTGGTCCTGCTCAGCCCCTCAGTCCTGTAGCTGCTTATAAAATAATTACTCAGAGGCTTAATATTAATTACAAATTAAATGGTCTATGGCTCAGGCTTCTTGCTAGCTAGCTCTTACCACTTAACCCATAGCTATTAATCTATGTATCACCGCGTGTTCCGTGGCTTTACCTGCGTCCCATTACATGTTGCTCATGGACGGTGGTTTGGCGTCTCCCCTTACTTTTCTTTCTCCTTTCACTGTCTCTCTTGGATTTTCCCACCTGGCTCCATCCTGCCCTGCCATAGGCCAATGCAGCTTTATTTATTAGCCAATGGAGTAACACATTCACAGCACACAGAAAGACATCCCATGGCACTCCTCTGTGTCACCATATTCCTTTTTAACGTCTTATGAGCACCCTCCCCTGTCTAACTAAGAATGTCCACTAAGGGTGTGGAAACATAAACACAGCCTGAGTATAAACCATATGCCCTACCAGAGGTTTGGTGTTAGGGAAACAAGGCTTTTGCCTTATTGAGTTTACCATCTAGATAAAGGGGTCTATTAACATCCTTGTCTGGACAAAAGACACTCTTTTTTAAAATTTATTTTCTTTTTATGTTATGCATGTGGATATTTTGTCTGCATGTATATCCAAGGAGGCCATAAAAGGGCACTGGATCCCCAGAACTGGAGTTACAGACAGTTGTGAGGTGCAATGTGGGGGCTAGGAACTGAACCCTGACCCTCTGGAAGAGCAGCCAGAGCTCTTGACTGCTGTCCCATTCAGCCCCATGTAAAGACATTCTTTACCTGACAGCAGTTGATGTATCAGAACATACATAGCCAAGACAACACCATTTTAAAAATCTGGCTGGGTAATTAATACATTTTACAAATGTACATACATTTTACAAACTAGGATAAAGTCTTTGAAGTACCAAAAAGTTTATATCTCCTTCTGATACCTTCTTGCTCTAATAACGGTTTGTTTGTTTAGAACTTCCTTGCCACACAAGTGTGTGTGGCAAACACCATTAGCTCACTGATAAAGGAAAGAAGAGCCTGAGCTTTAACAGATTACCTCAGCCCTCGGGCTCCCCATGGACACAGTCCAAGCAGATGCTCACATAAAGGATGCATTCTGCAAGGGAACACAGGATTAGTAAATGAACCATCACCTCGATGACATTGCTGCCACGCATTGTAGCCTTGTCCTGGGAACGAGGCTAGGCTTCTGGTTTTACCTTGAAGGTGGTTGAAGGAGTTCTAGCTGCCTGAGCATGGTAAACCTGGCTCTGACAGGCCCTACCCTTCCCCCATTCCCTCTGCCTTGCTAAAATGCATTTGATTACATTCCTAAAGCTAGCCACCAAGGTCTAGTCCCTTATTTGGCCACTTTTTCCTCCTGAGGCTGACTGTGAAGATCCAGCTGTCAAAGTATTGAAGTCCAGCAATCAAAAGCCCCCTTTGGCTCCCTGAATGAACACGTCCAATCAAAGTTAACCAACTCATCCTAGCACAGGGGCCCCCTTTTCCCCTTATAAACTGCCATTTGCCAGTGGGCTGCATCTGCCTCCTTTCTATCTAGAGACAGTCCTTTGTCCCTCCTGGCAATGTCTACCCCCTTTCCTTTCCTCCTCTCCCTCCTCCTCTCCCTCCTGTCTTTGTCTCTTATTTCCTGCCCCTTGTCCCTTTGGGCCAAACAAATCTCCTTTGTGCTGAGAATATGGTCTTGGGGTGTCTTGTGCTGACTTGCAGGTCCTTTCAGTGGTAGTTCCTACAGTATTATAAAATGCTTTCTTGAACTTAAAAAATACATGAAAGGAAATCCTGTCACTAGTTCCTGACTAAAAGGTCGGAAAAGGAGATTGAGGACAAAGTGATTGTTTTGATGAGAAAATAATAGCAACAACACTAACATAGGTCACCAGGCCATGGGTCCATGGGTCAGACACAGACACACACACAGACACACACACACACAGACACAGACACACACACACACACACACACACACACACACACACACACACACCTCATAACAAAAGCCAGTTGTTCCTTTGGCCACTAAAAAGCCATTTCCTTCTGGCCTAAAACCATGACCTACTTAGCCTCTTGTCAAATGATTCAGAGCCATTATTAGGAGTGCACAGACAGGCTTCACAATTAGCACAGCTGAATGACAGAGGTGAACAAAGAAAGACCAATGTAGGTTTTCTACTTGGGTACATAATTGTTAAAGATTCTTGAGCAGCCACATTCTTATTTATCTTAATATTGGTGTTCACCAAATGTGTGATTTTAGTCTTTAGTATATCTAGTGAACAACAGAGGGATTTGTTCAAATTTTAAGTTGATCATCTCCATGGCATGGAACACACCAGTAATTATCCAGCAGCAGAGCCAAGCTACTTGTTAGGGAGGCCCCCAATGCATTAGAGGTCCCCACCATTCCATTCATGAGGTTTTGGTTTTGGAAATTTGTGTTTCAGAGGAATAATGAGAAATGAATATCTAGTTTCATCTTGTGCCTTCCAGTAACTTCTACAACACACTTTTAAGCACAGCCAGGCTTAAACATAAACAACCAATTTAGAATGTGTAATTATATTTGTGCACAGTAGTTAAGCTGCCATAGACAACATGCCAAGACCTTCTGTTCTGGATGTTTCAACCACTTGAAGAGTATTCATTCATTCAAACACTTCATTCTAAACTATCTTTGTCTCCACACAGAAGGAATGCTTACTATCGGGGAGGAGGCCAAAGATGAAAAATCTCTCACACAGCTTTGGGTTACCCAGGTGTTAAAGATCTGCTGGCCTGGTTCCAGCTGGGTTCTGAGAAGCTTGCTGACAGACATGTGTGTGAACTGATGATAATTCAGGGAACACAGAGTAACGCACTCCCAATGCAGCATTCAACCCTGAACAACACAGGGCAGAGACGGTGTGACTACAGCATCCCTTCTTCCCCTGGTGACGAATGTCTCCTAACACAGCAGCTTGACTGACACTGTAAAATAGGACTGTTTCCATGGAGACCAGTGGGGCTGGTATGAACACACAGTTAGTGTCCAAAACTTTTCTTCTTCTTGTGTGGTGTATGCATGCCTGTGTGTGCACAGGTATGTGTAAATGTGTGGTGTATGTATGCACATGTCTGAAGATGTGTGGTGCATGTGTATGCATGTGTGAGGCCAGAAGTTGATGTCAGGTGTCTCCCTCAGTTTCTATGTTGTATTTGAGACAGTTTCTCACTGAACTCAGAGCTCACTGAGAGTCAGGAATGGCCGACTAATGATCTCTGTCGCTTCCCTCCCCTGCTCTAAAGTTACAGATATGTGTGACCACCATCTGGCTCTTCCGTGAGCATCAAGCATCTGAACTCAGGTCCTCAGCTTGAGTGGCAGGTATTGTACAGACTGAGCCATCCTCCCAGCTTTTCAGACTTACGGAACAAAAATAATGCCGTAATGGAGTAAGAGAGATTCCAGCCCTGAGTTTGCTACAGCTACTGTTAAAAAAGAAAAATAATGTCTTATTATTTTATATGTAAGTGTGCTTTGCTTGCATATATGTATGGGTACCATGTGTGTGCCTGGTACTCATGGAGGTCAGAAGAAGGCATCAGATGCCCTAGGACTAAAGTTACAGATGGCTGTGAGCCACCGTGTGGGTACTTGAAATTGAACGTAGGGCCTCTGCAAAAGCAACCAAGTGTTTTTAACTGCTCGGGCAAGTCTCCAGCCCCTTACAGCCACTTTTATATATGTGCATGGCCACAGAATTTCTCAGCAATATGACTGTCAGTGTGTCATTATGCCACAGCAGGATACCAAGAAAAAAGTAACCGATAAAGCCATGCAAGGAAAATGTATCCAGGCTGTGGTTATGGCAGACAAATTTTAACTCAGAAATAATGGCTCTCTAGCTTTAAGCAACAACACATCATGGATGGAAAAGATGGTCTTAGACAAAAGATAAACAAGAGATTGTTATTTGATTTTCAAATGACTTCGACATTTAAAAAGTGCTACAAGGCAGACACCAACTCATGCTAACTCTTAGCAGAAGGAAGTTCAAATGAGACACAAGCAGCCTTCCACTTCCCCAGCTGTGCCCTGAAGTAGACAGTCACACAGGACCATCAGCACTGGCCGACCTGCCGTTGCTGAGGTTAGGAATCAGCGGCCACACAATTAGGTCCTTTCTTAACTTGTTCATATAAGAATGCTTCATAGAAATTGCTCCTTTGGAGCCTCCAGGTGGTTTAGCCAGCAAAAGCCTTGCCACGCAAGTCAGACAGCCTGGGTGTGACTACCAGAACCCACATTGAAAAGCCACATGTTGTGATTCTTCTGCAGTTCAGCTCTCCTGCAGTGGGCGAGCAGTGGGCACAGGATGGCCCAGGAGCCAGCTGGCCCACTGTACACTGCATGGCAGAAACAAAGGATGTCTTAACAAAGTGGCAGAGAGGATGCTTGAAAGTTGTCTTCTGAATTACACACACACACACACACACACACACACACACACACAAACACACACCACATACATACATACATACATATGTACATACATACATACATACCCCCCCACCACACATACACACACACCACACATAAATATACACCATGTACCAGACATACCACCCATACACACACACCACACACACATCCCATATACATGTGACACACACATATATTACACATACACACCACACACATACACCACACCCCCTACACTAATAATAATAGTATAAAAAACAGTAAACTAAAAACAATAAGAAAGCATACCTCTCTATATATACACATTCCACATAGTGCAGGACTGAGTCTTTTGGCTTGGCTCTCTCTGTTTAGAAAAGTTAGCACATGCTGATATGCTGTGATACAGCTGAGAAATGCCGGGTGACGCTTGGCATAAACTGCTAATGTTTTCAAGGATGAAAAGATTGTGGTTTTCTAAGTCTGTTATTTCTAATCTTAAAGTGTGTGTGTGTGTGTGTGTGTGTGTGTGTGTGTGTGTGTGTGTGTTGGGTGGGGGGAGAGAATGAACATGGAGGTCAGAGGACAGCTGTGGGAGTCAGTTTTCTACTTCCAAGGACCAAACTCAGGTTGTGAACTTGATGGTAAGGGCTTTTCCATGCTGATAGTCCTCAGTTCCAATACCCTCCCTCCCTCCCTCCCTCCTTCCTCCCTCCTTCCTCCCTCCCTCCTTCTCCTGCCTCCTTCCTTCCCTCCCTCCTTCCCTTCCTCTGCCCCTCCCTCCCTCCCTCCCTCCTTCCTCCCTCCCTCCTTCCCATGCCTCCTTCCTTCCCTCCCTCCCTCCCTCTTCCCTCCCTCCCTCCCTCTTCCCTCCCTCCCTCCCTCCCTCTGCCCCTCCCTCCCTCCCTCCTTCCTCCCTCCCTCCTCCCTCCCTCCTTCCTCCCTCCCTCCTTCCTCCCTCCCTCCTTCCCTCCTTCCTCCCTCCCTCCTTCCTCCCTCCCTCCCTCCCTCTGCCCCTCCCTCCCTCCTTCCCTTCCTCTGCCCCTCCCTCCCTCCCTCTGCCCCTCCCTCCCTCCCTCCCTCTGCCCCTCCCTCCCTCCTTCCCTTCCTCTGCCCCTCCCTCCCTCCCTCTGCCCCTCCCTCCCTCCCTCCCTCCCTCCCCCCTCTTCTTCTCCATCTTCATTCTGCCCCCTTCCCTTCAGCAGCTGGCTGTGCTGTCTGGGCTGGCCTCCACACTCCATGCTCCCCATTAACTGCAGCCTGTGCCATTTCCTCTGGAGTTCTGAGTCACTGCCAGTCTGCCATTGTCATTTAGTTGTTGGAATATGCTGCCTTGTAATTTTGTCTTCCCAGAATCTTAAAAAACACAGATTCTTAGAAGAGATTGGCTTCCTGTGACTCTGTATAGGGTTTGTAGAGCCTTAAATTCTCTCTCTGGCTAAGCGCTTAAAGGTACTACTGATTTATAAAAATTAATCTACAAAGATGTCAGGAGCATAGCTGTTATATGAAGTGACATTGTGGTTATTACATTATTTTTGATTTAAATATAATTAAATCAAGGTAATAGTTCAAGGGTTAAAGAGAATATGCTATCAAAAGGCTTAAAGAAACCTAGCAGTCCCCTGTCTCTGGCAGGCAAACATGCTTTTATTCATTTTTCCTCATTATTGGTAATACACTTTACTATTAATTATTTCTTCAAACATTAACTTTATTTTCATTTGTGTGAGTGTTTTGTCTGCATGGATGTCTGTGTACTACTGTGTGCCTGATACCTGTGGACCCAGAAGTAGGCACTGGATCCCCTGGAACAGGAGTTACAGATGGGTAGGAGCTGCCATGTGAGTGCTGGGAACTGAACCTGGGTCTTCTGCAGAGCCGACAGTGCTCCTAACGGCTGCACTATCTCTCCAGCTCCTGTTATTCCCGAGGACTTGGCTTGGGAGTTCATTTCTGACACCACTTTCTCCTGTTCATTGTGGCCTCCACTTTCCATTTCCAAACTGTCCTGGCCATGTGGTGCGGAGACCCTGCCCTTACATTTCCCTGAAGATGGACTGCATGGTGGGAATGTTTTCCCCCTTTTTCTTCTGCCTTTCTCAGTTTCTTCCACATCCACCCCTTCTCCGTTTATGGTACACGTTATCTTTTGTTGTACATTTATGAATGAGGCCACCGTGCCAGAAGATCTCTGCACCAGGCCACGGTCATTTTATTTCCTTCATAAGAACCCACTGATATAATAAAGGAATGTTTTAAAAGCATAACCACAAAGATGATGATGTTAACAAGAGCAGTCAGGATTAAGGAAGACAGGCCAAGGAAGTTTTGAAAGCCAGAGGCAGATGTAACATGTAAGTAATCTAAGAGGGAGAGGAATCCTATTTGAAAGTGCACAAAAGGAGACTATAGTCAAGAAAAAACTAAAATATAACCCCCCACGGATGATTGATTGATAAATAAAACACTGATTGGCCAGTAGCCAGGCAGGAAGTATAGGCGGGACTAACAGAGAGGAGAATTGAGAGAACAGGAAGGCGAGAGAAGGAGATGCCAGCCTGCCGTCCAGGGAGCATCACGTAAAGGCAGCAGGTAAAGCCACAGAACACGTGGTGACATATAGATTAACAGAGATGGGCTAAGTATAAGAGTAAGAGCTAGGTAATGGCAGGCCTGAGCTAATGGCCATGCAGTTTACATAATATAATCGTCTGTCTGTTTATTTTATAAGTGGGCTATGGGACTGTCGGGGCTTGGTGGGACCCGGAGAGAAAACTCTAGCAACACCCCCCGCCCCCCCAACCAGAGCCTTCATGACAGTCAGGATCAGTGCATTGCTGTGGCTGAGTGCAGCGCACAGTTTCTCTGGGAGAGGCGTGTCCTCATCTTAGGGGGCATCTCTTGACACTAGAGCCTTTCCTAGGGCAGGCCTGACAGCCTGTGGGCAGGCTTCCAGCTTCATTTAGCTGCTATTTCTCTATAAATCCCCACGTTGAGGTGCTCATCGCTAGTCCCTCAGCATGTCTGTGGGTAGGAATATGGGTTTTAAAGAAGCGAGGTCTCAGTGTCATGGAGGACCTTAAACCAGCGTGACTGTTACAGCTGCAGCAGGAGATGAGGACAAGGCACCACAGAGGAACAGCCCTGGGAAGATACAAGGGGGGGGGGGGCTGCAGAGGAACCAATATCACCAAATTTCACCTTGAGGTTTTGGCCTCCAGAACTGGGAGAAAAGTGGAATACTTTATGGTATTTTAAGCAAACAAACACAGGCGATGTTTTCACATCTTGAATTTTTTGTTTTTAAAGAAAAAAGTCTTTAAAATTCTTTCAGAGACTAGACAGGAAAACTAAGACAGACAGACAGACAGACAGACACACACACACACACACACACACACACACACACACACACACACACAGAGGAACTTAATCTCCAGGCATTAACAGCGCAAACTTTTCTTTAGTGTTCGGCCATGAGCTGACACTCAGCCCACACCAGCAGGTGTGCTCTCTGCCTTATTTTCTTGTTCGTAATCTCCTTTCACATATTTTTAAAGAAAATTTCTCCTACTCCTAGATGACTGCTTTCTATTGCCTAGAAGTGTGTTGGCGTCTCTCGTTTGAGCCTAGCTGCTCTTGTTAACATCATCTTTGTCGTGACGCTTTAAAGACTCCTTTGTTACTACACTAGTGAAATCTGGGAAGGAGAGGAAGTCTGTGTGAGTCTGCAAGAAGTTTACTGAAGAGTAAAAATTATAAAATAAAAATATTCCCAATAAGCTTTTAAAAAGCAAGATTAATTGTAGGGCTCATTATTCCCTACTTCTGATTAAAATATCATTTGAAACTGTTAATTTAAAAAAAGTGTGTGTGTGTGTGTGTGTGTGTGTGTGTGTGTGTGTCCTGAGGAAACAAGTCAGGTCAGCAAGCCCCTGTTTACACACTTGTTGGTCCCATACACATTAACTTCTACCATTTTATTCTACATACACAGTTTATTTGAAGATTTTAAATTGAATTAATAAGTTGCTGTATTATGCAAAATGGGCATAACTCTGACTAAATTTGATCTCACTTATAATATAATCGGTAGAGGGCGAAAAGGTCTTTGTGCACACAGGTTAGCACTGGAGAAGCCAGGAAAGCTAAACATACAGCCTCCTCTTCAAGGGAATGAGGTACGTAGTTGCTCCTCCTAGAATTCTGGGAATGATGTAGTTTTACAGCCTGGTGATACTTCGCTGTCTGATGAGACACTCTCTGCCTGTGTCTCCTAGAAATCATGTTTTACTTAGCCCAGACCCTTCCCCCTTAATCTTGAGCATCACTTCTAGGCTATAAACCCATCCTTATGAGAGATGTCACCTGTGCTTTACAACAGCCTCGGTGACTTCTGTGTTCTCTTAGGGCCAGGTCAACCCTGAGTCCCACAGGCCTTATGTTCACCTCAGTTCTTCTCCCTGGATCCTTTTCTTGGGCACTATCTTTGTCAACAGTGTCCATTTTTGTGAAAGAAGTCAGATGTACTTTGTAAGGAATTTCAATGTTTAGGTATACCTAAATTGGGCTGAACAGAGCTTCATTCTTGTCTCTTTGCTGATTGTTTCCTTGGCTTCTGTAATGCCAGCAGGAACCCTCTACAGTAATCAATACATGAGAGTTATCTAACACATATTTTATTACATTGGGCAGTGGATTGCATTGCAGCATTTTATTATTGTGTATTATCATACTATTTTTGCCAACTGTTAGCACTGGGCATCAAATTCATACTATATATATTGAACAGTCTCTAAGTTTTGCTTTCTTTTATGAATTATGCAACATTTAATAGGTTACAAAAAGATTCCAAGTTTTACTTCTTAACTGATTGCCTTTTATGTGAACATGTGTAATGTGAATTTTTGTTTTTGTTTTTGTTTTCTGGAAGGGCATAGAAAGCAGTAACAGAGCTGGGTGGTGGTGGTGCATGCTTGTAATCCCAGCACTCGGGAGGCAGAGCCAAGTGGAGCTCTGTGAGTTCGAGGCCAGCCTGATCTACAGAGCGAGATCCAGGACAGGTACCAAAATTACACAGAGAAACCTTGTCTCAAAAAAACCAAAACCAAAAACCAAACCAAACCAAACAAAAAAGCAGTAACAGTCATTAGAGCTTCTGTACTTAATACAGACAGCCCAGCTCCAAGAGATCACTGTTTGATTTCATATCCCCATGCTGTTAAGTCCTTGGCAAAATATTGCCTTTGCCAACTTAAAGTTGATTTAAGAAGCTGAATTGGCAAATGTTAGAGAAAGATGCAAAGGGAGGCTTTGCAACCTAAGACTGCAAATATTTTTCTGCTTTTCTGGCTCATTTTGAATGCATTTACATGATTTCTGCATATTTTAAACATATCATCAGTGAGTTACCAAGTTTTTGTGTTCTTTTCCATGGCATGGGGGGCCAGGAAGTATTTCCAATGCTTGGTCTTTTTCTTTGTTTTGTGTCCTGCGTGTGTTACAGAGAAAATGTTTATTGAGCACCCAGAATAAGAGGATCCCTAGCAATGGATTTCTGGTGACATCCAGACATCACACATGTCATCATAGTGTGGAGGGGATGGACCAAGACTCTGTGGCCAGAGAGGAACCAGAAAGCCAGGCTGGTTCTTATCTAGCAACATACACCATTCTACTCCTCCAAAACCCAGCCTTCTTCCACAGGACCATTTTGATCCAATCACCAGGGTGACTGTGACCTAAGACATGGCACTAGGCCATACTTTATAAAGGCTTCATCACCCTCCAACACTGTCACATTGGAGAACTGAGTTTTGACAGAAACAAACCCTATTTCAAAAACAGCAGCACTGGCCTGTGCCTTCTGTCTACCAACAGCCCTATGAAGGACATTCTGTTTCCCTTACTTTGACACTATTTAACAGAGGGGAAGTTAGGAATAGAGTACTGAAAAGTTTAGCCTCACTGTGATATAGGTTGTGAACCCAGGCCAGCCACCCCGCTATGCTTTTACTCCACAGCCACCAAAGCACCTACCGTTCTATTTACTACTCTGTTGTGATTTGTAGTGACTGCACCCTCATCACCTAACACCACAAGGCTTCCCACATGACAGGAATATGCTAGATTCGACAGATGTTCTTCTGGTCTTTAATTTTCACAGCGACAGTCAGCACTGTATTATTTCTAATTTATTTATGAGATAAGGAGACATGTCCAACACTTTTCTTCTTTCTATTATACTTTCTTTTCTTCTTGGTGTTTTTAGCAGTTCTGTCTCCTCTTCCCTGTCTCCTTGGAATGCTATTTCAAAAGTGGCAATGGTGTAGGTTATTGTAGAATATTAGTTTAAGATGTATTACATTTGTTTATGCTGTGGAACATTTGTTAATGACGCAAAGATGTGTTGTATTCTTTTATGTTGCATTTGTTTAACTCTGTGAAGCTGTGTGACTGTGCCTGCCTAAAACTCCTGATTGGTCTAATAAAGAGCTGCATGGCCAATAGCAAGGCAGGACAAAGGATAGGTGGAGCTGGCAGGCAGACAGAATAAACAGAAGGAGAAAAAGAGAGATTGAGGAGCAAGAGAACAAGGAGAGGAGGATGCTAGGGGCCAGCCACCCAGCCACACAGCCACACAGCCAGCTACAGAGTAAGAGTGAAAGTAAGATATACAGAAGTAAGAAAAGGAAAAAGCCCAGAGGCAAAAGGTAGATGGCATAATTCAAATTAATAAAAGCTGGCTAGAAACAAGCCAAGTTAAGACCATGCATTTACAAGTAAGAATAAGCCTCCATGTGTGATTTATTTGGGAGCTGGGTGGCGGGCCTCCTAAAAGAAGTGAAAGAGTAAAAACAACCAACTACAGCAGGTAAAGCAGTATTCAAACCATCTGAATCCCCGAACCTAGATGAGTCACCCCACCTGGCTGAATCTCTGTTTCCTCATCTTGCAAGATCAATGCTCTCTGCCTGCAGAATGAGGTGTGTGCAATAGAACCTGTAGATGGCATCAAGCTGTGTTTGCTTACAAAATCTCTCAGTAGGTGTGGGAACTGTAGCTGTCCCCATCACAAAGTTCTAAAACACAGCTGCAGAGGAGGCAATGGCCATTTGAGTGATTCCATGGCAGACTTTCCAATATCTTTCACACTAACAGTAAAATTTATACTGTTGACTGTGATTTATGTGTATACTCCACAGTTGTTGATGTAAAGCCTCACTTTTGATAATTCATTAGTTGTGGAATGGCTCTGAACACCTTGGTTTATTAGTATTTCTGATGACAATTGGGCTAGGCACCAATTATATTTGTCTTTCTGAGTCTGGATTACTTCACCCAGGGTGATTTTTTTTTCTAGTTCTATCCATTTGTCTGCAAATTTCATGATGCCATTTTTTTTGAACAGCTGAGTAATACTCCATTGTGTAAATGAACCACATTTTCTATATCCATTCTTTGGTTGGGGGACATCTAGGCTGTTCCCAGTTTCTGGCTATTATAAATAATGCTGCTATGAACATAATTGGGCAAATGACCTTGTGGTATGATTGAGCATCCTTTGGGGATATGCCAAAGAGTGGTGTGGTTGGGTCCTGAGGTAGATCAATTCCCTTATTTTCTGAGAAATCACCATATTGATGGCTGTACAAGTTTGAATTCCCATCAGGAGTGGAGGAGAGTTCCCCTTGCTCCACATCCTTGCCAACATGAGCTGTCACTTGTGTAATTAATCTTAGCCATTCTGACAGGTGTAAGGTGGAATCTCAAAGTAGTTTTGATTTGCATCTCCCCATTGGCTAAGGGGAATGTTGAATATTTCTTTTAAGGGTTTCTCAGCCATTTGAGATTCCTTTATTAAGAATTCTCTGTCTAGATCTGTACCCCATCTTTATAATGGATTATTTGGTTTGTTGATGTCTAGCTTCTTAAGTTCTTTATATATTTTGGATATTATTCCTTTATCATATATCCTTTTATCATATATGGAGTTAGTGAAAATCTTTTCCCATTCTGTAGGCTGCCATTTTGTTCTACTGACAGTGTCCTTTGCCTTGCATAATCTTTTCAGTTAAATGAGGTCCATTTATTAATATTTTTGAGACAGGGTTTCTCTGTGTGGTTTTGGTGCCTGTCCTGGATCTTGCTCTGTAGACCAGGCTGGCCTCGAACTCACAGAGATCCACCTGGCTCTGCTTCCCAAGTGCTGGGATTAAAGGTGTGTGCCACCACCGCCTGGCCCATTTATTAATTGTTGATCTTAGTGCCTGCAATATTGGTGCTCTGTTTAGGAAGTTGTCTCCCGTGCCAACCAGGGAGGCTTCCTCTGGCAGCTTATATGAGCAGATGCAGAGAACCACAGCCAAACATTAGGTGGAGCTTGTGAACCCTGCAGAAGAAGGGGAGGAAGGCTTGTAGGAGCCAGATGGGTTGAGGACACCAGAAAAACATGACCCACAGAATCAACTAAGCAGGGCTCATAGGGGCTTACAGAGACTTCAGTGGAAATGCTTTGCCTATATGTTATGGTTGTTTAGTTGGGGTTTCGTGGGACTCCTAACAGTAGGAGTGTCTCCGACTCTTTTGCCTGCTTTTGGGACTCCTTTCCTCCAACTAGGTTGCCTCATCCAGCCTTGTTATGAGGGGATGTACCTAGACTTATTGTATCTTGTTATGCCATGTTCAGTTGATTTCCACAGGAGGCCTGCTCTTTTCTGAAGGGAAACGGAGAAGCAGTGGATCTGGGGGAGAGGGCAGGTGGGGGGAGGACTGGGAGGAGTGGAGGGAGGGGAAACCGCTATTGGGATGTATTATATGAGAGATGAATAAAAAATTTCCTTCATTAACAGGCAATGGGACCACATCTTGTCTAGGCAGTGTTCATCTGCATGATGGGAGCTGTCACTGTGCTTACACATTATTTAAATGTGACATAAAGATGTGGAAGAAAATCATGCTCATGATGGATTTATCACAGCTCTGGTATAACATGCTTAATATTTTAATAATACTTATTATTTCTTTTGTTTTCTCAGTATTAAAAGCAAATCAATTTCTAGATTTTGCTTTCTTTTCTGAATTATGCAACATTAAATAGGTTACAAAAAGATTCCAAGTTTCACTTCTCAACTGGTTGCTTTTTATGTGAACATGTGGAATACAAGTATTTTATTTTTCCTGGAAGAGTATAGAAAGTAGACAGCCCAGCTCTAAGAGATCACTGTTTGATTTCATATTCCCATGCTGTTAAGTCCTTGGCAAAATATTGCCTTTGTCAACTTAAAGTTGATTTAAAAAGCTGAATTGGCAAATGTTAGAGAAAGATGTAAAGGGAGGCTTTGCAACCTAAGATTGCAAATATTTTTCTGCCTTTCTGGCTCACTTTGAATGTATTTACATGATTTCTGTATATTTTAAACACTGTGAATATTTGTTGCTCTCATTGGTTTAATAAAGAGCTAAATGTTCAATAGCTAGGCAGGTAGAGGTTAGGTGGGACTTGTGGGCAAAAAGAGAGCCCAGGAAGAAGGAGGGTAGAGTTGCCAGCCATATGCAGAGGAAGCAAGAGATGAACATGCCATGCTGAAAAAGGTACTGCCATGTGGTAGAGTGTAGATAAGAAATATGGGTTAATTAAGTTGTAAGAACTAGTTAGTAACAAGCCTAAGTTATTGGCTAAGCATTTATAATCAATAATTATAAATGTGTGATTATTTGGGAGCTACAATCCTGACAAAAAACCCCGCCAACATATGACACCCTTTTCTGGCCTCTGGAGGTACTGCATATGTCTATGGTACACACATACATGCCTGCAAGACACACACACGCATACACACACACACACACACACACACACACACACACACACACACACACACAAATAAAATAATAAAAAAGAATTGTAGCAACTATATCACTGCATTCATTTTTTTTTTTTGGAAAAAACACCCCACATTTTTGTAGATTTATTTTCACTTAGGTTTTTTTTATGTATATACATGTGTGTGTCCGTATGAGTACATGTCATGTGTGTGTAGGTGCCAAGGACGCCAGAAGATGACACTGGATGCCTGGGAGCTGGATTTATAGGTGGTTGTGAGCTTCCCAATGTAGGTTCTTAGAACTGCATTTGGGTCCTCTGGAACAGCAGCCAGTGCTCTTTACTGTGGATCTGTCTCTCCAGGCCCCAAATCTACATTTTTAACAGACTCATGCAGCTGGAATTCATGTGGTAAAACACTGAATCGAGTTGTTTTCTCTTTGAAAGACAGCCAGTCATTCCCCAGAGTATTTGCATCATTTAAAACTATTTGATTCAATACACACCCACATTTTACATCGTATTATTTTATTTTATTAGCTTCTTTAAACATTTGCTATTACATTTGGATATTTTGATTGAAACTGCACCAGCCTTTAGTGCTTTTAAACATTAGGGCCAGAAGCAAGGCATGTATTCGTTTTTTTCCTTTAAATTGTTTTTTATTTCTCCTATTAGAGTTTGGTAATTTTATTTGTCCAGTATTAGAGAATGCCATATTAGTATAAGCAGCAGATATTTATTATTGCTGTTGACATTGAAAATCAGATCTTGTTCCTCTAATGACCACTTTACCAAGTTTTCTAGATTTTATGACAAATAACTTTAAGTGTATTATACTAGATTTTGTAAGTATAAATGGTTTGAAAATTTTAATATTTTTCTCTTTTCTTTCTTCTATTAATACCCTGTTTTTAATGACATCATAATAGCAGCAATCTTTTATAATTTGGTAAACTTCAGTACGACAAACTGCACCCTTGGTTTGTATGGAAATGTGTGCATTGTGCTTGGGTTGGCAATTTTTTAAAAGAAACATTTTATGATTAAACTTCACTTTCAAAATCTCAAGGGAAAAGTATAATTTTTATCAAATGTCTTTTGGAGAAATCTGTTTATATATTTATCTCATTTTTTTTGCTAATCGTTCTGTTGATATTTGTGAAATGATTTTTCTCATGTGGCACTAAATCATGTTCTAGAGGTTAGTTTTATTTAGCTATGCTCAATGTGACAGAAGCCCCAAGAATCCTGGGATGCTGGCTAAAGGGGTATTATTTTTATTATTAACAATAACACCATAGCATCTCATTATTTAATGCTGGAGAGATCTATGAGACTTAGTGTCCATATTAATTCTTGGTTAACATCCAAGAAAATGGAGATCTCAAGATGTTACTGACTTCTTCATAAGTCTATGGGAGAATTAATGGCATAGTACAGTTACATATATAGAAAGCAAGTTTCATAGCCTTAGAAGGCATAGCAATAGGTCTGGGAAGGTGGCTCAGTGAGTGAAGTATCCATGAGGTCTTGAGTTTGAATCCTTAGCAGCATGTAATAAAAAAGCCAGGTGCAGCAATGTCCATCTATAACCCTAGTTGGGAGAGTGGTGTGGAGACAGATGGATCCTGCCAAGTCACAATGAGCTCCAGGTCAGGAGAGATCCTGTCTCAAAACTCAAGAAGAACAATAAAAAGACTTTGACCTCTTCATATAAGTGCACTTGTATACTCATGCACATGTGTGTGCACACACATGCATACAGACATAGCAATACTAAGTGCTATTAGTTCACTGAAATCATCTACTACCCATTTGACTCAATTGATACTTTGGGCTTAATTTAAACAGTCCAATAAAAATAAAAAATTCAGGAAATTGGTCTTATGAGAAAATGTAAAAGAAACTGGGGTCATCTAGTTTGTGGGGGTGGAAAGATCGAAATGGTCTTAATATCATCTTTTGTGCATTTTTTCCTAAAGAAAAGAAAACCCGTGTTATGGAAGTTGTTAAGGAACTGCTAAAGATACAATCTTGACACCTCCATGTTTCCCTGTGATGGAGTGCACTGTATGATGATGGAGTGCCCTGCCTGATGATGGAGTACACTGTCTGATGAAGGAGTGCCCTGTCAGGTGATAGAGTGCACTAATTGATGATAGAGAGCCCTGCCTGATGATGGAATGCCCTGCCTAATGATGGAGTGCACTGTCAGGTGATGGAGTGCCCTGCCTGGTGATGGAGTGCACTGCCTGATGATGGAGTACACTGCCTGATGATGGAATGCCCTGCCTGATGATGGAGTGCCCTGTCAGGTGATGGAGTACACTGCCTGATGATGGAGTACACTGCCTGGTGATGGAGTACACTGCCTGGTGATGGAGTGCACTGCCTGATGATGGAGTACATTGCCTGGTGATGGAGTGCCCTGTCAGGTGATGGAGTATACTGCCTGATGATAGACAGCCCTGTCAGGTGATTGAGTGTACTGCCAGGTGATGGAGTACACTGCCTGATGATGGAGTGTACTGCCTGGTGATGGAGTGCACTGCCTGACGATGGAGTGCACTGCCAGGTGATGGAGTGTACTGCCTGATGATAGACAGCCCTGTCAGGTGATTGAGTGCACTGCCAGGTGATGGAGTACACTGCCTGATGATGGAGTGCACTGCCTGGTGATGGAGTACACTGCCTGGTGATGGAGTGCACTGCCTGGTGATGGAGTGCACTGACTGGTGATGAAGTACACTGCCTAGTGATGGAGTACACTGCCTGATGATGGAGTACACTGCCTGGTGATGGAGTGCACTGCCTGATGATGGAGTACATTGCCTGGTGATGGAGTGCCCTGTCAGGTGATGGAGTATACTGCCTGATGATAGACAGCCCTGTCAGGTGATTGAGTGTACTGCCAGGTGATGGAGTACACTGCCTGATGATGGAGTGTACTGCCTGGTGATGGAGTGCACTGCCTGACGATGGAGTGCACTGCCAGGTGATGGAGTGTACTGCCTGATGATAGACAGCCCTGTCAGGTGATTGAGTGCACTGCCAGGTGATGGAGTACACTGCCTGATGATGGAGTGCACTGCCTGGTGATGGAGTATACTGCCTGGTGATGGAGTCCACTGCCTGATGATGGAGTGCACTGCCTGGTGATGGAGTACACTGCCTGGTGATGGAGTGCACTGCCTGGTGATGGAGTGCACTGACTGGTGATGAAGTACACTGCCTAGTGATGGAGTACACTGCCTGATGATGGAGTACACTGCCTGGTGATGGAGTGCACTGCCTGATGATGGAGTACACCGCCTGGTGATGGAGTACACCACCTGGTGATGGAGTGCCCTGTCAGGTGATGGAGTGCACTGCCTGATGATGGAGTACACTGCCTGGTGATGGAGTACACTGCCTGATGATGGAGTACACTGCCTGGTGATGGAGTGCCCTGTCAGGTGATGGAGTGCATTGCCTGATGATGGAGTGTCTGCCAGGTGAGTGCACCACCAGCCTGCCAGCATCTCTGTGCTGAAGGCATGCAGAGGGGAGGGGTGAGTGGTAGGGAGGCCTGGTGAGGGATCCCTGAAGTTTAATAACTGGGCTTAAGTTATTTAAAGTTTTAGCTTTAATGTTACCTACTGTTCTCATGAAGGCTGTTTCTACACCAATGTGGGATTTATTTTGTTTAATAAGATGTTAGTTTTGGATAACAGCGTATTTCTAGAGTTTAGCTAAATATATACAACAGAGAACGTGGAGTACTGCTGGTAATAACAGGAAAACAGTGGTAATGATCAGCTAGAGTTACTTGGGTACCCCTCAGAGTCATGAGCTGAAGAGTGTTCAGAATTTCTTTTGTTCAGTGTTCTGTTAAGCAAAGCCCTGGGAAGTGAGGAGGCCACAGTGTTGCTGACTTGGGGAGATACTGACAGCCACCTGTGGGAGCCGCTGTCTTGCTGTCTGTAGAGGATGTCTGAAAGCAGGGCTCTTTCCGAAGCTATTGTTCAAATTTCTAAAAGGTCTTAATAAAAAACCTAGAGCCAGAAATTGGGGTGAATGCAGAAAGATCAGAGAGACAAAGGGACAAGCCACCTCTCACCTCCAGGACTCCTCAGCCTGAAAAGCCTTCTAGACGGAAAAGCTTCCTTAGCTGAAAAGCCTATAGCTCCTGTCTCCTCATGCCTTGTATACCTTTCTCCACCCAGCTATCGCTTCCTGGGAGTAAAGGCGTGTGACTTCCAAGTACTAGGATTAAAGGTGTGTGCCACCACTGTGTGGCCTCTATATTTAATCTAGTGGCTTCTTCTGTTCTCTGATCTTCAGGCAAATTTTATTAGAGTATACAACATATCACCACAGAAGCCTCTGGTTCCGAGCATAACGTCTAACTCACAATTGGCCTGTTAATATCAGGAAGAGCTGCCTGGATGGCTGGAACCGGAACAGTTCCTTCTTGTTGCCATGGCAAGAGTCCATAGACTTTCCAGAAGCTGGAAAGTTCAAGATCAAGTTTGGTGAGGGCCTGCTGCCTGGCTCACAAAGCTGCTTCTTACTACAGCATCACACGGTATAAGGGGAAGTGAGCTCCTGTGGCCCCTTTCATAAGGGGGAGGGGAAGGTTCCTTTCAATACATGAATATGTGGATTTATACATGAGTTTTAGCATGAACTAAACTGAATCTCTTGCCTAGAAGAGAGACACTTTCCTTTATTAGCATTCTGAGACGCCTCTGGCTTTAAAGCCTTACTAGAACTGAATGGTAAAAGTTGGATTTTGTCTTTTCATCTTTTAAAAAACAAAATTATTTATTTATTTATGTGTGTATGTGATGTGGTGTGTGGTGGCATATGTGTCCCACTGTATACTTGTTTGCTGATGGTAAAACATGAAAGAGATGAATTTTAAAACATCTTTGTTATATACTTTTTTATTATTTATCAAAGCTGGAAGCAACTTACATATTAATGAGATGGGTGTTCTTGCTTACTTTTACATAAAGAATTACATCTTGGCTGAATATTTGATACTGTGGGATTAGGGCACCTTTGCTGGCTTTTAGTTGAGCAATATTTTTATTTTATATTTGTCAATACTGAGACTGTTGTTTCACATAAGCCTGTTGTGTAAGATGGTAAAAGTATGCTTGGGGCATTTCAGAAATTGTTGGAAATCCTGTCATAATCCTAAGCCTAAGTTCATTGAATAATATTTTATGAAACTTAAGTGAGCAATTTAAAAATAAATTTTAAAAGACTGAACATTTCAACATAATATAATCCAAAGATACACTAACTTGGGGGCAGTGGTAGGAAAACCTGTAGTTTGTTTTCCATCATTAAGCTGGTATATCTCTACAGAGCAGGAGATTTCGGATGTAAGCTACCACACTGCAGTTCCTTATAAACCTGAGCTGATGTCTTAGGCAGCAATTGCTGGCACTGTGAGGTATGGCGTGCAAAGAACTGAGGCTGGGGTAAGTCCCATGATGTAGCATGGATGAGCATGAAACACTCAGATTCGTAGAGGTAAGAACTAGTGGCTGGCTGTTCTGCTTCTCTGATCTTTCAGTTTCACCCTGATATCTGGCTCTGTTTTTTTTTTTTTAATTTTTATTAAAAGACCATCTAAGATTTGAACAAGAGTTATATGTTTAATTTTTTGTCACTGTGTACTCAGAAACCTTTCACTGTTGCTGTTTGTAATGTTCCACGACCCCCATGTTCAGCAACACAACCCCAGGGGAAAAGGATGTTTAGTTTAAACAGTGTGTTCTAGACCATGCCTTACTCTTTGCTTCTCTGCCTACATCACCTTAGCTCCCAGCCTTCACCCAGCTAATCCTCCTTCCCCACCCAACCCAGCTCAGATCTACCTCTTCCGAGACTTTCTCTGACCTTCTACATGGCCCTGTCGCTCCAGCAAACCTCTATCTTGATAGCACATGGTACACAGGATAGCTGTTCCCTTCAACGCCACAGCTAGTCTGTGATGCCCCTGAGTGCAGAAATCACAACCTACATATGTCTGCAGCTCTCTACTTAGCACAGTGCCTGGGCACTCAGGAAATGCTTGCCGATGAAGGATATAACACACTTAGAGCTTGGGCCCTGGGACTACCACACTGCTTATGGATAGTGAATGGTTGGTAAATCCTGTGAGACGGGAAAACAGCCCCTGGATGGAACAGGACAGTAGAAGGCATGAGATCAGTAACACAAGCTCTGAGTAGTCACTGTGCTGAGACCTCTTGGACTTATTACTCGTGTCTTTTGGCAGTCATATGACCTCTTAGAACCACAGCTCCTGGTCTATAAAATGGGTCATAATAATGCCGAGCCCCTGGTCTATAAAAATGGGTCATAATAATGCCGAGCTCCTCAGCTTTGGTGAGGATGGGCTACAGAGTGCTTAGTCTGGCATTTGGTATGGGAAAGTGCTCGAGAAAAGCAATTATTATCAGAAGGGAAGCGTGGGATTTGCACGTTACTGCACTTTCCTCCAGATTTTGGGGCCAGAGATGATGATGCAGTGAGCAGTTCCCTCCACCATGCCATCCCTGCTGAGGAGGATTCCAAAGTGCACCCTTGTGGCCTTCACATGTCAGCTGGCTCATTCATCGTTGACCTTCTCAGTGGTTGGAAACACTCCACTCTGTAGGCTCAGTAGGAGCATTCAGGAGGCTATTAGTAATCATCAGTTCCTTGGAGCCCCGCAAACTGTTGGCATGCTACAGAAGCATATTGAAAGTCCCATTTTCCCACAAGGAATAATCAAACATGTTTTAGATTGGCTTTTAAGATAGGCTTGTACAAAAGGCATGTTTTGAGCCCTGACCCACATTGGGTGCTTACTTAGGTCCATGTCTCTCACAAGACACCTTCTGAGACATGCCCTTGCAGTGGAATGCCAGAGTGCACTTTTTCCTTCTGTCCCTGACATTTCTTTTGTTTTCAAATTTCAAAATGGATGCCCTACTTCTTCTTGGAAGGTGGGGCACAGATAAGAAAATTTGACCCCTGGTTTTGGTGTTAAGGAAGTCACAAAGTAGAAGACTTCTGAGAGTCCTCCTCCATTCTTAAACTCACTGCCTCTACAGAGTGTCTCAGTGCCACCATGAAGACTCCCCCGGTCACGAGACCCCCAGGACCTGATGGTGACAATCAGCGGCATTCTGTCTATGTAGTGTTATCTCTTGGAGTCTCTGATGGTCCTCTGCAATGGTCTAAGTCCACTGGGTTGTAATTCCACCGTCAGCTTCTGCCAGCAGAGAAAAGAAGCCACATATCCAAAGCCTCTTCTTTTCTGGGGTCTGTGACGACCATGATTAGTACCTTCTGGAAGCCACAGAGTTTGAGTGGTGTGCTGAAGATGCCAAATGCAGCATTCCGAGGGTGCAAGCCTCTGTGAGGCGGGCAGCTGTCTAAAGCTTTCTACCATGGCTGATCCAAAGCAAGGGCTACCAGCCACATGCCCTCCCTTCCTGCTAGACCTTGGGTCCTTGTCATGCTGGTTCATTCCAGGCCACAAAGGTCAAAGGGCATGTGAAATATTTAGACCACAAGACTGAAACATTGTGAAATGGGTGATGGTATTGAAGAGAAAAATTCAGTATTGTATTCACAGAGAAGTCCAAATGCCCTGTCCTGGGCCTGCTGAGGTGCATTTTTGTGCAGTGTTACTGAGGGTATGAAGGATGCACCCTGCGTAAAGAACAGCTGGGGTCATAGTTTACACAAACCCAAACACTGCTTATAATCTGTGCTGTATTATTTATTACAATCCACAGTAGTTTGATGAGCTAAGAGACCTCCCTCAGCCTAGAGAAGCTAACGCTTCAGCTCCATCAACTCGGGACCGCTGTAGCTTGGGGATGTTCCCTGGAGCCCCCCAGTTCCACCTGCACACCCCCCTGACCTCTGCTGACACACTGGTTCTCTCCAGCTTCTCCACAACTGCAACCTGGCTTTAACATGCATCTTTAAGTGACAGGGGCTCACCATCAAACTCTGTTACCCTGCTTCATACAAGCTGAAAGAGAACAGGACATGCTTATTTCCTCCCACCTTCTCTATGATCAGGGGTTATGTTGGTTTTCCTACATTTTATAATTCATATTGTCACAAGTCTGCCTTTACAAAAGCTGTAAGCATATAATCCAGGTCTTATAATAATTTTTGGTTTAGATAGCTTTCTTTCTTTTTTTTCTCTCTCTCTTCCTCCCTCCCTTCTTTCTTTCTTCTTAAAGATTTTTATTATTAATATTATTATTGTTGTTATTGTTATGTACACAGTGTTCTGCCTGTACATCTGCTTGCAGGCCAGAAGAGGGCACCAGATCTCATTACAGATGGTTGTGAGCCACCACGTGGGTGCTGGGAATTGAACTCAGGACCTCTGGAAGAGCAGCCAGTGCAATCAGAACCTCTGAGCCATCTCTCCAGCCTGATATTTTCTTTTTTAATCATTGAATCAAGAAAAAAAATGGGCCATTGAGATGGTTCAGTGGGTAAAATTGATTGAATTTGATCCCCAGAAACCACTGTAGAAGGAGAGAACAGACTTTCAAAAGCTGTCCTCTGACCTCTATACACGGATATGGCACATGTGTACACACATGTCATATACACATAATAATGATGATGATAGTAAAACAAAAAAACTAATTATCCCTTATCTTCTTCTACTGCATTTCAAGTTCTCTTTATTTCTTTATGTGTGTTTAAATTTCTGTTGAATGTCATATTGAAGTACTTGAAGTTCTTGTAACATTTCTTTTATGAGGGTCTGCTTGGTTTTAATTAATCTGTGAAGACTGTATCTTTTGTACACTGGTTTATTTTTTTTAAAAATGTATTCCTGTAGTTAACGTTTTCCTACCTGGCCCACAGTCAGGACAAATCTCTCTCATCCGCCCGGCCCATAGATGCTCAGAACCAACCAAGTAAACACACAGAAACTTATATTGCTTATAAACTGTATTGCCGTGGCAGGCTTCTTGTTATCTACTTCTACTATCTTAAATTAACCCATTTCTGTTAGTCTATACTTTGCCACATGGCTTGTGGCTTACCGGTGTCTTTACATGTTGCTTCTCATGGTGGCAGCTGGCAGTGTCTCCCCAACCCAGCCTTTACTTCCCAGAATTCTCTTCTCTTTTGTCCTGCCTATACTTCCTGCCTGGCCACTGGCCAACCAGCATTTTATTTATACAGAGCAATATCCACAGCATATTCCCTTCCAAATCTGTAGCTAATTGTCCTCTAGTTTGCAAGGTTTTGACGGGCAGTGTGTTAGAGCTCTTATTTTCTCCCTCTTGACATAATGTGATCATCTTCTCTTTCTATATTCTCTCTGCCTGCTGTTTATGTTACTTACATTATGGGGTACTTAGATATTTAGTATTTACATACCCTTGGCATTCTCTAGGTCTTTTGATTCTTTGGCTTATTGTCCACTATTAATTTTTTGGAAAGTTATTTCTATATTTAAGTTAAATTTGAATTCTTCTATCTCATTGTCTCTCCGTTCCTTTTAGAACCTCAATCATACAGATGTTAGAAACTTGGGGATGCTTAGGGACTATTTTTCTACCTTTTCATTTTCACCCCCTCTGGCCTGTGTGCTCCGTTTTGAGTAATCTCTATTGCCCTGTCCTGGATTTCCCTGAGTCCTTCTGTGGCTGTGCTGAATCCGCTGGAGAACCCAGTGGACAGTCTTAGTCTTTATCTCCTACCGAGTCTCCTTTTCCAGCATCCCTGGTTGTTCTTTCTTTGTCCATCTGATCTGTCCACCTTTTCCACCACATTGTGAACACATGAATCAGGCTCTTCATGCATCTCACATCTAGTTCTACTCACTGCTTTGTCCATTGGCAGTGTGTGGCTTCCCCTGCATGTAGTGTGGCCCATAGTATTTGTTGAAAGCCAGACACTGCAGAGAGCAGGGACTTTGGTGAATGTTTGTACATTTGGATCAAGCTTGCCTCCCTTTGTCTGACTTCTACAGTGTGTGATTCATTTAACTACTTGCTGCTACAGTTACTACAGGGCTCTGAGGCTTCAGACTCCTCTAGGGATCGATTATGTATTTGGGGATGGCCTCTGGGAGTTTTCCTAAACTTTAGGCCTTTGCTCTGTGCCAGGCATCAGAATCCATCCCATGTCTATATTATTTGCATTTCTGTTTTATTTCCTGAATACCCTATAGCACGCCTCTCCCTATGCCTTCATTTCATTGAACATATAGGTAACAGGAGAAACAAATAAAGAGGCTTTGGCCTTTCTAGAGCTAGGGCAGATATACAAAGACATGTTTGAGATCTTCATCACAGGGTGGTTGGGTGAGGGCTGTGAAACCAGAGACAGTGATTCTCAGAGTTTCAGATGCTGAGTGTGGGCATATGATGATGGCTTTGTCGTTATTACTATTAAAATTGTGTGGATCTTTTCTTCCCAGCATGCTTTATAATAGAAACCTTGAAGCAACACTGTAAGACATCCCACTGCAGAGACCACCCAAGTAGAAGGAAGGGAAAAAAACTGAATGCCATTCAAATGAGTATTTCCTAAATGCCATCACATCTCACTGATCAGGTCTATGTAGATTTTTAAAACGCTATGTCTCAAATGGCTTACCTGGATGTGAACTTGGTATGTTCTGGACAACGAGCTGAAGAGCTTAAAAGAGTGGTTTTGGTGAGGAAAAACACCTCAGTGCTAAAGACACACATGAAACGCTTGATTAAAATAATTTCATGGTGTACAAGAGAACATTCTTAATGAGGCAACATGGTATTTTCAGGTTGCTATAGGAACACAAAGCAGGGAAGATCTCAAGATTGTGACATTCAAGTCAAGTCCAAGAGAGTGAACAGGCATCCTCCAGAGGCAGAAGCATCCAGAGGAGCATCTTTATAACCGCACAGAAGAATGAATGGTCACTAATGAATGGGACCTCTGGGGGCCTCAGCAAAGTCTGAAGGAAACGTGATAGATGAAGGTTCATATTGAAAACCCCCCAATTATTCAAGAGACAGCAAGGAATCACTGGAGGACTGTGGGCGACTGAATGACAAGAGTGTAGCACCAGCCACAGAGTGTGAGGTAATGGCTGGAAGAAGGGGTGAGAGCAGCAATGTTGCATTCCATCAGCAGAGGCTTGGCTGGAGCAAGAGCAGTATGGGGGTACTCACAGCTGAGGCAGTACGGTTGAAGAGGAGGGGCCATACCTAAAAGGGGGGTCTTGAGAACTCAGCTGTTGACTGGACATGGGGAAACAGAGAGAGACAGTGTGTGGTGACCGAGGACTCTGCTTCCCAGGAGGCAGGGCTGACATTCTTGAGGGAAGGAATGTAGGGCAGGTTGTAGGGCTGAGTAAAGTTATACTTTAGTCTTGAATGGGCTATGCTCAACTGCCCTGGGATGATGAGGAGAGAGGCTGACTCCCACAGGGAGTCTGGCACATACATGACTTCGGTGCCTTCATGAAGAATGCAGGACAAACAGGAGAGCCCCGAAGGGATCAAGAAGGATAGCACAAAGGCTTCGATGGATTGAGCCCACCACTGGTGGGGACAGGGATGCTTTATACCTTTGGGAGAAGTGACTGTCACCTCGCTTGAAGCATTCAGGTAGAGAGATGCGATTGGTTATTTCAGCTTTACTACAGAGTAACGCTATTCAAAGGTGTCACTTCCAAAAGGGGGCCTTTCCTCAGTTTACCTTCTGTCTCTCCTTCACCTCAGCTGACACTGTACACCATCCTGGTAAATATAATCTCAAAAACGCCAACAGTTCTTCTTAGGGGTCAAAGGGAAAGATGACCAAAGTCTTAGCAATGGCTACTGCACCAGCCACCAGGCAGCAAAGGAGGGGCAGACTTTAAATCAGGACCCTGGCATGGAGTCTAGTGATGCTCTTGCTTCTCAGCTTGGTTTTGGATCAGCTTCCGACTTGGTTGCTCCCTTTCTGGGGGTGGGGTGCGGGGAGTGAGAGAAGTCCCCTGGAGCTTGCCTCCAGTTTGCTGTTCTCCAATGAGTGTGAGGAGGGAAGGGTGGTGTCTAAACTATGTCCCTGCAGACTTTAAATATGGCCATGCTCTGCAATCACTGTTCAGTGCTTGGAGATGCAAGTGACATAAACCTGTGGTGTTCTCTTTGTGTTCTCAGGTGGCTCCAGGAATCTGATGCTGTGCTGAATGCTCACCATTGGGGAATGATTCAAACAAACAAACAAACAAACAAACAAACAAACACGCAAAACCCATGAGCTGTTGCAACAGTCTCTGATCAGGACAACACTCAACTCTTGTCTGCGTATAACACATTTCTGCTGTCCTTCTCTTACTGAGCATCCCAGCAGCCCCATGGAGTGAATATTGACACTGTTTGTTGATTTACACAGGTGGCAAAATGGGGGTTCAGATGTTTAGCCGCTTGGAGAGTCACCCCAGTCTTTCTAATGCCAAACAATAATCTTTCCCCTGCACTGCACTATCTTCCACATGGAGCTAACACTTCCAATATCAGATTGTCCCAGCGTCTATGAAGAGTTGTACTGAGCAACATGGCCAGTGCAGCATAAGAATAATCCACTGGGTTCCTTTTTTCCACTCTACTGAGAGCCACACTAAATAAGGGCCTCAGACCCAACCTGGGAGGCAGGTTGGCAGAGCAACTGAAAACCCAGCTCATCAAATGTCTGTGACCAAAATGGGAAATAGAAAACATCTTCCCATGCTTCCCAACCGTGACAAGGGTGTGGGCATAGCGTGGTTCTCCCCAGCGGAGGGTGGCAAGCTGTGATCACCTTCTCACTTGCTCCAGTATTAGTCCTTGTAGGTCTAGGGTGTCAAATCTCCCACATTCATGCTGTTGTCCCCTTCTGCCTTCCTGCAGATGCCACTAAGTGACCATAAGAGCTCAATGTCTGTCTCCATACAGTCTCTGCATGTGCGCTGATCAGGGTGGGCATGCCAGGGGAAGACCCTGGCGCTCCTCCTTGAGGTCAACAATATGAACTTTGCTATGGTATCTCGAGGCATCAGGGACATAGAGTTTGATCCAGCTTGAACTAGAGCACCCGGTCCTTCAGGTGAGTAAAATGTCTCTGTATCTAAAAGTCTCCTGAGCCTTGGTTTCCCCATCTGCTGCATCATGTGAGAGTAACAATGCCTTGCAGCGCAGTGTTCCTGAGAAGAGGAAAATAATGGGTCACTGTGCTCAGGGCACAAAGTAAATAAACGTGACCTTGCTAGCGGAACCTATATGAAGTTCAGGTCAATAGGAAGAGTAACATATTTTAACAGTTGGATAATGCACTTATTAATATAATTAAAACTAATAAAAATAATGCATCCCCTGCTTTTTCTATCCTATTATGTATTCACTTCTTCAAACAAACCTTAACTTATCAAAAGTTAGAGAAAAGGCTGTTCTCAAGCATAACATACACTGGGAAGGGCGGGAGAGATGGCTCAGCAGTTAAGAACACTGGCTGTTCTTCCTAAGGACCTGAGTTCATTCTCAGCATTCATGTCTGGGTTCACAAGTATCTGGAACACCAGCTCCAGGGCATCCGATACCTCTGGCCTGGAGTGGCCCCTGCACGCACATGTGTAGACCCACATGCAGACACAGATGCACACACCTACACATACTTAAAGACCATAAAAATAATTTTGAAAGGAATAACACATATTTGGAGAAGAAATTACTCAACTTAACTTGTGGTTTTCTTGTCATAATTAAAAAGTGCATTACCTCCACTGGAATAAAGTCATTGAACTGAAAATGTTATAGAGACCTAAAACCAGAGGAAAGTCCAACTTGGGGAGATTGCCTGGTAACTGTTGTGAATTAACTAGGCACCTCGCTTTCCAGCAGAGGAAAGAAAGACTAAGGCAAACACAAGGGCATTTTGCTTGACTGAGAAAACAAAACACGTCCTGCCCAAGGGGGAGCGGCAGGGAGCTTTCCTGGAGTGATTTTGGATTTTCAAGTGATTTACGTACTTATTTTAAATGATTATGAGAGAGTACTGAGACTGTAGGCAAACAAATGAGGCTAAAACTAAATTCTGTATTTTTGGCCCATGCTTTGATAAAGTAACTGAGACACCAAAATACTTTCAGATGAGTGTTCCCAGCCTCTCAGCTAGGATTCATTCAATTGGGAAGCCATGGTGTTTGAGGTAGAAATCTTAGAAACAACATATTTAGACAATATATTATATTTTGTGGGCTGAAACATATATAAAGCTTTGGGGGCAATTTTTTTTATGTTGGAATAATATTTGATTTTTCTAATATTATTACAGTGTCATATTTAAAAATTCTTTTTTTTTTTTTTTTAAAGTACAGAACATGTTTAGCTCAAAAGCATTTACAACTTGGGGAATGTAATTACATTGTAAATTAATCCACTATTAGTCGCAATTAGATAGCTACCTGGCATGGATACACATTCAACCACATAGTTATTCACACATTCTGTGCCAGTGTGTGTTAGGCAAGGGATTATGATGGAGGATGGGGCAGAGTCTTTCCTCAGGGAACTTTGGGCCACACCCCTTGGAAAGCAATCTTCCATTGGAAGGTGACATGGAATGGCACCTAGGGTCTCCATCACATTTGAACTCTGTGCTGGGACATCTTCATAGTCAACTTGAGTGCATTTCCAATCACGGAGCATATGCATCCCTAGGCCTGTTGGAGATGGCATTCCAGGGAGGTTTAACTAAATGTTCATGGTGTCAGCCCATGGTTCGTGGTCCAAACTGAATACAAAGAGAAACAAGAGGTAGGTAACAGGGTGATGGCATTCCATTTTATTTGCTTCCTGACTTCCTAAGGTGTGAGCAGGCAGTCTCCCACCACCATGGACTGTCTTGCTATCATGGTAGACTATATCTCCTGGACCACTTACTAAAACAAACCCTTTCTCTCTCAGTGACATTTGGTCACAGCCATGAGAAAGGTAACCGACATACGTAACTGAAGCATGTATTTAAACAGCAGTGCTCCTGCTGTGGGACACACAGTGGGAACTCTTCAAACGATCCTTGTGGGGTATAAACTGACAAGCTTTCCCACGAAGGTAATTTTGCTCTATGTTTTAAGAATCTATAGAATTATTTCATTCTTTTGGAAATAGTTCTTAAAGATAAAGTTGTGACATGAAGATTCAAAGATTCTTATCACATCTTTATAATGATAAGAACTCGGAGACCCAAACCTCAAAGAATAAGAAAGAATGGCCAAGCAAATCAGACAGGTCCCTTCAACGAAGACAGAGCAGCTACTGAACCAGTGTCATATACACTGCTTGTAATCAGCCAACGCTCATGCTAAAACTCTAAGAACAGAAACTGGGCACTCAGTTATAATCAGAAGAAACATTTATCTCATATGTACCCCAGACTATTTTATTTTATTTATAAAGAAAACAAAAAAGTTTGGAAATTGAAGGTAAAGATGTAGGTCTTGGGCTGTAGAGATGACTCAGTGGCTGAGGGCTTGCTCTAAAAGCATGAGGACTGGAGTTTGGATCCCAAGCTGTGACAAGCTAAGTACCCGTGCTTCCTGTAACCCAGCTTAAAGGGGCATGTGTGGAGATGGGAAGATTGCTGGGGTCTGCTGGCTTCCAGCCTATCTGAGAAAACATGAGCCCAAGGTTCAGGGAGAGACCCTGCCTCAAAGGATGATGAAGAAAGTGACAGAGAAGGATACATTATGCCTCCTCTGTCCTCCAGGTATGCAAATAGGCATGTATACCTGCCTACACAAGCACACACACACACACACACACACACACACACACACACACACACACACAGAGTACATCTTTAAATATTTTGATTTAGTAACATTCACATGTCAGAAGACCTGGGCTACTTTTTGGGTAAGTAACTTTAAGGCTATTTACTGAAAGTGACTCGACAGTTTTTCATGATCTGCCTAGGATAGGATTTTGAGACTCATTGTGAAGCCTTGTTATTTGACATTAGTGAGCCAACTGTATCCAAGAAGACTCAGAACCAAACAGAATATAAAACAGACTTAGCCATAGTCTGTTTTGGAAAGTTAAACAGAGATTTAACCACAGACTATTTGTTTCAGCTATCATCCAAAAATTTAGCCACAGCCTATTTTTCACAATGACTTAAAAAAATCTCTCAGAATGCTGAAATCTCGTAATAATTTTCTTCCCATAAAAAGTGTAAGGATAGCATATAGGAAGTTTGGGATGCCTAAATTCCAGTGTGTAATTGCTCAACAAAGGTGCACTCAGGATTGGGTTACACCCAAGTTTTCATGACTGTTGCCATGAAAGAGAATGCTTCTTCCTGCATTGTGCAAATTTATCTTTAGAATTTTGTGAAGCACCTTTCTGAAATTCACTGTATGTAGCACAAATCCTATTTGGGCTTAATAAAAACCCAGAGCCAGGTATTGGGGTGAATGCTGAAAGATCAGAGAGACAAAGGAAAAAGTCACAACCACCTCTCACCTCACCAGCTCTCAGCCAAAAAGAGAAAGAGCTCCTGTCTCCTCCCACCTTATATTTCTTTCTCCACCCAGGCATATCTCCTCATATCTCAGCCTCCCCAGTGCAGGGATTAAAGGCATGTGTGCCTCCCAAGTACTTGGAGCAAGGGCCTGAGATCTCACATGCTGGGATTGAAGGTGTGTGCCACCACTGCCTGGCCTCTATGGCTAACTAGCGGCTGGCTCTGTCCTCTGATCCTCAGGCAAGCTTAATTTGTTAGAGCATAAACAAAATATCACCACAACTGTACATTTTTGAAGAAAATGTGTTTTTAGTTTTAAATGTGGTTGTGGCATTAGGAAAGGATAGTAAGGATCTATGGCTAAAGGAGTATTGTCAGCATGGGTTATTGCTGAAGGATCAGAGTTGAGAACAACAAACAAAATGAGAGAAGACCCACGAAAGTGCCGATGAGGCCACGGCCCATGCAGCAGTGCACAGCTCCCCCAGGAAGTTCTGAGGGGCCAAGTAGCCAGGCCAGGACAAGCTAAATGGTGTGATCCTGTCCTCTCTCCCTCTCTTCCTTGTCCCACAGCGGACAGTTTCAAGGAGTGTTAAATAGCTATCAAAACTGAGTAACTACAAATGTAATTCCCCTCTCCTCTCTAATTTTCTAGTTTTCTTGCTAATATGGAATAGGGAAATAATGGAACATCTACTAGACATTTAGTAAATGGCATCCTCTTTGCTCTCTTTATAAGATTCTTTGTAAATCCCTTTAATAGTCCTGTGGAGTAGGTATCAGCCATTTCTGCTTTGCATGGAAGCAGACTGATACCCAGCAAGTTAAACATGACAGTGGCCCATGACACAGAGAGCAGGGACCACATCTTTACTTAGACAGCCTGACTAGAGGCCTACAGTCTTTGTATCCACCTCTCCAGTGGCTTCTCAAAATGATGTGAGTGAGTCACGGTGGGAATAAAATGAACCAGTTGAGGTGACCTCAAGCAAGAAAGGAAAGGCTTGTTACCAGGATTGAAGGTGCTCTGAGTTCACCTGCTGCGTGCATGAGTGTGAGTGTGTGTGTGTGTGTGTGTGTGTGTGTGTGTGTGTGTGTGTGTGTTTTGTTTACATGACTGTATGTTTATGCATGTTCTGGATAGTTTTTAATATCATCTTGGCACAAGCTATAGTTATCTGAGAAGAAAGAATCTTCATTGAGAAAATGCGACTGTAGGATTGGCCTATAGACAAGTACGTATATAGAACATTTCCTTGATTGATGGTTGATGTGGGAGGCCCAGCTCACTGAGGCAGTGCCACCTCTGGGCAGGTAGTCCTTGGTTATAAAAGAAAGCAAGCTGAGTAAGCCATACATGGGCAATCCAGTAAGCAGCACCCCCCATGGCTTCTGCTGCAGTTCCTACCTCCAGGAATTTCCTGCCCGTCTTGAGTGCCTGCCCTGATTTCATTGGATGATATGAAATATACTCTTTGCTCCCATGTTGCTTTTGGCTGCGGTATTTTATCACAGTAACAGAAAGTCTAAGACGATGCATGTGTGGTGTGTGTACATGCCTGGAGGCCAGAGGTTGGCATGAGGCCTTCTTCCGCTGCTATCCTCCTTAATTTTTGAGCAAATTCTCTCATTCAACCTGAAATTCTCTGATTTGACTAGAGTCCCAATGATCCTCCTGTCTCTCCTACCACACCCAGTGTATTATGTAGGTGCTGGGGATCCGAACTTAGGTCCTCATAAGCAAGCACTGTACTGATTGAGCTATTGTCCCAGCCCTCCAAACTTGCAGGGAACGTCAAAATATTCTATACCTGCCCCCTCTTCCTGAGAAAACTACCAACCAGCCCCCAGAGAAGCTAGGAGAGTTCCTTTAAAATACCACATCAGTGTGTTCTTGGAAGTCTCTAGTTGATGCCAAGAAGGGCTTCTGGTCACATGAGAAATGAAGTTAGGAATAAAAGCACATTGGCATGAATCAGAGCTGATGCAGAGGCCTGACTGGCAGAGAGAAGCCCCTGTGGCTCATGAGACATGTGAATGGAAAGAGAGAGATATTTATAGTCGCCCGTGCCCACGCCCTTCCTGTCAGCATGGGATGGAGCCAGTGGGTAATGAAATGTGACATGCATCCACACATAAAGAGAGGCATAACTGGGAGGGGGGGGCGTGCGGAGGCTTGAGAGAGGAACTGTGGAACAAAGTACAGAAGCTCTTCATTACCATAGAG